>NC_079890.1:3758004-4111724 GCF_024868665.1 Triplophysa rosa
AATGTTTCTCTCCACACAAAACATGAGGCTCTGTCATGATCCTGCCACTAGACAAAGAAAGACATGACATGATGAGGCAGAATCATGACACTACACACAATAATATAATCTTAATACTATACTTTCAGTACAATATAACAAAAAAGAGCCAAACAAAAGCACGATTCAGAAACAGAATCATTGCAATGTAAAAATGTACAAACAAACAGTATCTGCATGAATAATAAAACATTGTGTGTGGACACAGCGGTCACACTCAGCACATTTCAATATATTTAAAAAAAACAGTATTGCTTCAGAAAGCTACATTTTATCATCATGATAGTTTTACTTTTGGAACTTTTTTCTATACAGTTGAGAGGCATTAGCATGAAAGCATATCTGTGCACAGGACTCAATGGCCTCTACATGTATACATTAGACTTGCTGTTGGCTTTGTAATGCTCTTATGTCAGGATTAACATCTTCCCATGGCCACCCCCACCACACTGTTTTAATAAATACAACAGACAGCAAAACGTCTCTTTCTGAAACAGACAAATACTACATCCAGTGATACAGCTCTCGTCTCATACATTGACATTAGAGTTAACATGAACTAACCATGATCGACATGGTTAGTTAATACAAATACACTTATTCTTTGTTACTTTGTGTTGGTTCATTGTGCATCTCTACTCTTTTAATTTAGTAAGGACAGCAGTTGTTTTAGAAAGAGTATCATTTGGGTCATGTAACATAAAAAAGTATTGGCATATATTCTCACGAAACCATTAAAACATCTTGGCAGTCATTTTTCAAATAGCTATCCAACACAATTAAGTAACACAAAAAATCTTCAGAATAACGATAACTGTGTTCTTTACTTTGCACATAGAATAATTTTAACATGGGAATGAATTTGTTTCGTATTTTAATGAATATTCTACTAAAAATCATTACCATAATGTGCCCAGCTATGTTTGAGTGCATGATATGTTGTAATTTAAACAAAAAAAAAAAATTAGATGTTCTCAAAAACAGAATATTCATGTACAATAAAAATGAAGAAATAATGAAAAGTGTCCAAGACTGATGCTCTCATCCTCCGTAACATATTTAAAGGACTGTTTACGCACAGAGATCTTCACATTCAATTCCCCGTGAACCGGAAGTTGCGATCATTTTTACTTCCATATTTTGATGCATTTCCAAGTGAAATAGAATTTCTAATGAGGAAAAATTGTGGGCGTGGCTTTCGTCTTTCTCTGCAATTTGATTGGATGTATAAAAACAGCCATTGTATTTTTAAATGTAACTGGCAGCAGACTGACAGTTGAAGGGGAGGAGTTAACGGATGCTCCGCCCAAGCCGTCAAACATACTGTACGTCATTTAAGATGGATAGTCATTACAGGAAGGAAGTGCATTTTCAGATTTTAACTAATGATTTTGAGGGCACACGAATGAAAAAAAAGAGAATGACCCACATTGATAAACTGCTTACAATAAACACTACAAAATTTCATGAAAAAACAGGCATTATCATTTTTTATTTCACTGGGACTTTAAGCTTGACTTTTTTCTAGCAAAACATAACATTTTTAGACTGTTACAGTACTTTTCTCTGTGTAATTACAACGGAATAAAGTAATAAAAAATGAGAGGGTAAAGTAACATGGATGTAGCTGACGTGTTATCTGCTTAATAAATGAATCGTTCTCCCAAAGCAGCTGCCGGAAACGTGGATCTGACAAGCTGGTAAAGGGCAGAACTACCAGCTAGTCACTTTCAGCTGATAAACTCACTGCGACTGAAATAACTCAGGAATGATACTGTGACTGAAAAAGACTGAGGCATAACATTTCTCTGAACTCTTCGCCAACCACCTAGGAATGAGTTTCTTTAACTATGGGCAGTTTTTCATCTCTAAACTTAGGAAATAAACTTCTTTAAAAAGCACTTTTAGACTCTTTTAGAAGTATATTAAGCTTGTTTAACAAAATCCATTTTCTGAGCATTTTTAAAAGAAACATAACTTCTGCAAACTTCACATTTTGTTTTTATTACATTCATGTTACATGTTGTGGAAATGACATTAAATATTTACAGTTAGCACTTAGCTTGTTGGTATCCTAAAATTTAAAATCATATTTGCACACTTTTTGCATAACTTTCATTACTGGTTGACTGGAAATATACAATAAAACTATTGGTGATGGGGCCTGTTTCCTGGCTCATGTCTCATATTTCACTTCCAGCATGCTCTTCAGTGACACTGCTGTCTCCCTGGTAACAAAGTACCCTAGCTCTGAGAACCCTTAATTTAATGTAATGACACCACAACTGAGGTAAGTCATCTCTGTCTGAGTCTAAGCTACATATCTATACAAATGTCCAAATAATGACGAAGACATTGTATAAAGTTTTTAGTAGGCCTACGAAAAGCAGCTTTGTTTTAAGTCTCTTTGTTTTAATCAAATCAACCGCAGGGATAGACTAACGTGTCGTGTAGTTTAATAAACACACTTATGTTTAAATGTTCCTGTCAGTTCACTTTAAAGAGGCTCAGTAATGTTTTGGACACCACATTAGTCTTATGTTTATATAAATATTACTCTTGACTCACATGATCAGATACATGACTTAACTCGTGTCCCGTTACTCGCAGATCTGTTTATTGGCTGTATTATTCACAGACCTTCTGCTGCTGCCGCCGCCGGGAATACAATCCGCTTTTCCCGTCCAGCACTGAGGATCAACAGGCTGCAGCCATGAAGACCGACGGGAAGAGTTTACAAACGCAGATCAGAGGCAGAAAGTGTATTTAAACAACGACACACAAAGCGCCAGTGATGCGCGCCACCGCTCGCGTCGATCTAATAATGTCTGATTCCATCAAATGCGCGTTCGTTACAACGTATCAGATGAGAAGAGCATCAAAGAAATCTCACCAAATGAAAGAGTTTGACGGAGAATAACTTACAAGAGTTGCGGATCTCGCTGCGGGACTGTCCGGTGCTGTTGGGTTAAAGATGGGCGCTGTGTTTGAAACCGGAGCCGCCCCATCACACACACACACAAACGCACACGCGCACTCTCGAACGCGCGCGCCGCTCTGTGGCTGCCATGACAACTGACCCACAGAACACTCCGAACGCAGACGTTCAGAAATAAACTTAGAACGTTCCCCTAACGTTAGTGTTTGGTTCCCGTTATTTTTTTTGGAACAAAAAGGAACCTTCTATTTACATTTTTGATCATAAAATGACGTTACCAGAACATTGTGATTTTGTTGTTGAAGTAGTAGGACTGAAATGTTGAAGTATGCCGAAGAAGTGAAATTGCGATGTTATGCACAAAATATCTTGATAAAAAATGTCCCAGAACAACACATAAAATCAGCGGTCTCGAAGCCACGAGTGTATAATAGTTATTTCTTTTAATTTGAGAATTTAGTCGCAAAAATATGGCTCCTGTTTTTTCATTGGCATTTCCAAAAAAACGTAAGATATTATGTTTTAATGTTACTTATTATTTAAAAAAAATACGTTTATGTTTTAAGATTATGTTTTTTTTTCAGTAATATTTTGATAGAAATACTTAAAATGTACAGTGAAACAGTCCCATAATTACTTGTATCTCTTTGATAATATTTCATTTCGAACAACACATAAAATCAGCGGTCTCGAAGCCACGCGTGTATAATAGTTATTTCTTTTAATTTGAGGATTTTGTCGCAAAAATTTGGCTCCTGTTTTTTCATTGGCATTTACAAAAAAGGTAAGATATTACGTTTTAATGTTACTTTTATTTTTAAAAATTACGTTTATGTTTTAAGATTATGTTTTTTTTCAGTAATATTTTGATAGAAATACTTAAAATGTACAGTCAAACAGTCCCATAATTACTTGTATCTCTTTTATAATATTTCTTTTCGTTATTTTTTCTCATACATTTCTGTCATGGCTCTGCTTAATTTAGTCATGTATTTCTTGGTCCTGTAGCAGAGTCATGACAAAGCCTTTGGTTATGTGTGGAGAGAAACATATTATTGTCCTTTTGACAATAATATACGTTCTCTCCAATGTCTTGTCATTGGCCCCGCTCCTCTCGTTTCCTTGTTATCTTTCCCTGAGTGTTTGATTACCCACACCTGCCCTGTGTCATTATCCCTCGTTTGTCTTACCCTATATAATACCCTCATGTTTCATTGTCCTGTGTCGGTCATTGTATGTGTATCCCCCGTGTCGTGCTCCTCTTACCTTGCCTAGTAGCAGCTGTGGACTACCTTACCTTGTTTTGGACGTTGTGTCGTGGTTAGTGTTTATTGTTTCTTTTACCCCTTCAAGGGAAGTGTTTATTTTTGTTGAGTTATTGTTATAGTGATCGTGTCCTGTTTTCCCCATTGTGGGTTTTTGTTTTCTGTTCTGTTGTTTAAAATTAAAGTCTTGTGTTAACCCCTTCACCGCCTGCCTGCATTTGGGTTCTTCCATGCACCGTCGTGACACATTTCACCAGTTATGTACATCAGAGTTGGGCTGCTTTATGTACATTTACATTTAATCATTTAGCAGACGCTTTTATCCAAAGCAACTTACAGAGAGTTCAGGGAGCAATAAGCGATATGTCATACAGGAGCAATAATACAATAAGTGCTAATGCAAAGTTACTAGTTTCAGCAAAAGCTAGACCACTACCTGTTGAGAGAAAGAGAGAGGGTTAGTAGGGTTTTTTTCTTCTCATTTGTCTGTCAAGTATTCACAGAAGAGATGGGTTTTAAGTAGTTTTTTGAATGTTGTGAGAGATGTGGTTGACCGGACTGAGTTAGGAAGAATGTTCCACCAGTAAGGAGTTGCTTTCCTGTAGTTCAGTGGTTAGAGAATGACGTTAGNGCACCGTCGTGACACATTTCACCAGTTATGTACATCAGAGTTGGGCTGCTTTATGTACATTTACATTTAATCATTTAGCAGACGCTTTTATCCAAAGCAACTTACAGAGAGTTCAGGGAGCAATAAGCGATATGTCATACAGGAGCAATAATACAATAAGTGCTAATGCAAAGTTACTAGTTTCAGCAAAAGCTAGACCAATACCTGTTGAGAGAAAGAGAGAGGGTTAGTAGGGTTTTTTTCTTCTCATTTGTCTGTCAAGTATTCACAGAAGAGATGGGTTTTAAGTAGTTTTTTGAATGTTGTGAGAGATGTGGTTGACCGGACTGAGTTAGGAAGAATGTTCCACCAGTAAGAAGTTGCTTTCCTGTAGTTCAGTGGTTAGAGAATGACGTTAGCAACGCCAAGGTCATAGGTACAATCCCAGGGATTGCACATACTTACATTGCATTATACTACATATTTGTTTGTAAGTCGCTTTAAGCGTTTGCCAAATGCATACATTAAAAAAAAAAGCGGGGAAGCGATTTACAGATCCAGTGATAGTCCTGTAGGCAAGCATTAGTTACTTGAATCTGATACGGGCTTCAACCGGTAGCCAGTGGAGAGAGATGAAAAGGGGTGTCACATGTGCCCTTTTGGGCCGTTGGAAGACGAGGCGTGCTACTGTGTTCTGAACCAGCTGGAGTTGTTTGATAGCCTTTGCAGGAAGACCAGCAAGGAGAGCATTGCAGTAGTCCAACCTTGAGATTATCAGGTCCTGGACAAGGAGTTGTGCCGCATGCTCAGTGAAATAGGGTCTAACCTTTATAATGCTGAATAAGGCATATCGGCATGACCGCGTTGTCTTTGCAATGTGATCATTGAAGGACAGCTGTTCATCAAATATGACTCGGAGGTTCCTGGCTGTTTTGGAGTGATTGTGGTATTTCCAAGTTGGATAGTGAGATTGTGTTGCACCTTGGGGTGTGCCGGAAACACGAGTAGTTCTGTATTGGCAGGGTTCAGCTGGAGGTGATGCTCTTTCATCCAAGCAGAGATATCTTCTAGGCAGGCTGTAATGCGAGCTGCTACAGTGGTATCGTCTGGATGAAACGAGATGTAGATCTGGGTGTTGTCAGAATAACAGTGATACGAGAAGCCGTGTGCCTGTATGATGGGTCCCAAGGATGTCGTGTAAATGGAAAAAAGCAGCGGTCCAAGCACCGATCCCTGAGGGACCCCAGTGATCATGTGGTGAGCAGTGGACAGCGAGCCCCTCCATGACACCCTGAAGGATCTGCCGGAGAGGTAGGATTTGAACCAGCGGAGAGGAGAGCCTGAGATTCCTAGAGATGACAGGGTTGCTAGCAGTATATGGAGATTGACAGTGTCAAAAGCTGCAGATAGGTCTAGCAGAATCAGGACCGAGGATTTAGATTCCACCTTGGCTAGCCGAAGTGCTTCCGTGACCGATAGCAGTGCAGTCTCAGTGGAGTGGTTTGTTTTGAAGCCAGACTGCTTGTCATACAGTAGTTTATTCTGGGATAAGTAGGAAGACACCTGATTGAAAACTGCCCTTTCAAGTGTTTTTACAATAAATGGGAGGAAAGAGACAGGTCTGTAACTGTCGGTAGTAGAGGGGTCCAATGTGGGTTTCTTAAGTAGGGACGCGACCTGGGCCTGTTTGAATGTGGATGGAAAAGTGCCGGTGAGCAGGGAGGTGTTGATGATGTGTGTGAGTGTGCTGGATATGGCCTGAAGGAGATGGGAGGGGATTGGGTCAAGGAGACAGGTGGTGGGGTGGCTGGAGAGAAGTCTGGTGACTTCATTATCAGTCAGTATGGTGAAAGAGGAAAGTTCAATGTTTGAAGTGAGAGTAGCGTGTACCGAGGTCTGAGGTGCTGAGAATTGTTTGCTGATGGATAATGTTTTCTCAGTGAAAAATACAGCGAAGTCCTCCGCAATCAAAGATGAAGTGGGCGGGGGAGGAGGGGGACAAAGAAGAGTTAAATGTCTTGAAAAGCTGCTGAGTGTTAGGTGCATTGCTCACCTTGGTGGTATAGAAAGACGTTTTAGCTGTGGTAACACTAGCAGAGAAAGAGGAGAGAAGTGACTGGTAGTCCCTTAGGTCAGCAGGATTCTTGGTCTTGCGCCATTTCCTTTCAGCAGCCCTGAGTGTACTCCGTTGTTCACGGAGGATGTCAGACAGCCAAGGGTAGGAGGGGGTAGCGCGAGCTGATCTGGAGGACAGAGGACAAAGGTTATCTAGACAGGATGTAAGTGTTGGTGCATAAGCATAAGGTGTCTGTGGCAGTGTCGACATTTAGAGATGCAAAGTTGGAGGGAAGAGAGGATGTCATTTTAGCAGAGAGGGTGCTAGGGGAGAGAGCGCGAAGGTTCCATCTAAAATAAACGGGTAGTGGTGTAGGTGTAGTGAATGTAGGAAGGAGCATGTTGAAAGTGATGAAGTGGTCAGAAATGTGAAGAGGTGTGACTTTAATGTTATCTGTGGTGGGGTTACGAGTGTAGATGAGATCAAGCTGGTTTCCTGATCTGTGAGTACCGGCTGCGGCAAGGTGCGTGAGGTCAAACGCGGAGGTAAGGGTGTGGAAGTTCAGAACGTGTGCCTTGCGTCTTGGGTGACAACACTGTCTGAGGTGGAGTACAGGAATAAACTGGAAACACATGATGTTAGTATACAATTAAATGAAAGCAAAGGTATGTTAAATATACTGATGTGCCTTGCCGGTGTCTTTGCTTGGTAGATTCGCGCAGGTAGAGTCGCAGGTCTTTACACTCGTCAGTTTTACACAAGTCGCGCAGGTAGAGTCGCAGGTCTTTACACTCGTCAGTCTTACACGAATCGCGCAGGTAGAGTCGAAGGTCTTTACACAGGAGGGCTGACGCTTACCGCGCCAGCGCAGAGGCATCGCTTAAGTATATGTTTAGATTAGCGCGAACAGAATACAGCTGAACATGCCTTCTAGATTAGCAAAACAAAGCCTGAACGACTTGAATGGGCCACGGATCAAACAGCGATCAACTAGCTCCGTGCTTATAAGTGCAAAACTATAATGTCTAGCCGTTACAAGCAGTTAACGGCAACTTAATGTGACTTCAGTAACACAGTACACAACGGAAGAAAAACGCTAACACCTTAGCACTCAGTTAACAAGTAGATTAAATAAACAAGCTCAAATAATCTTAACTAACAACAGGCAACAGTCTAGTCAAAAGTTAAAACAAGGTAACAGGGTAAAGCAGATTTACGCCCTACTGCAAACTTCTGCTGACTATTCGCTTCTCCTACTGTATGTATTACATAAATCATAATTATTAATTACGTTTAAATTATAACGTATTAAATATATTTATTTAAAGATTTATGTATTGCATAAATATCAGTTGATGAAAAATACAGTTAAAAGTAAAATATATCGAAACTTGTAATATATGAAACTTAGTTTGAACTGTAAAGTTGTTCACATGATTACAAACATTTGGCAACCGCACATGTCTGTTTTGTACCGTAAAAGTACAGATTTTTGCATACAGTGTATGGCAATTTATGTTCTGATCATTCTTTAAAGGACCAGTCTGTCATTTTTGGAGGATCTACTGACAGAAATGCAATAGTTATGTATATTATATGTGTTCAGGGGTGTATAAAGACCTTACAATGACAAGTTTTTTCTTACCTTAGAATGAGCTATTTCTATCTACACACACCACAGGTCCCTGGCATGTAAACTCGCCATGTTTTGTCAGCCTCTGTAGTGCTTCAAAAGGGAAGGTGGAGGGGTGGAGTGAGCCGCTGGTTGCAATTCACAAAAAACTCGCTGTACTTCTATTAAGTCTGTTCCAAACAACATAAATCAGGCTCTGAAGGGCACTTCATGGCAAGACTGCCATGTTGAAAGCTTATTCCCAACCCAAGTGATGAACATTCACCAATTCAAAGGGTTTCAAAATGTGCAAATTAGGAACACTTTTGGAACACTTCAGATCTTTCAAGCAAATCAAGAAATCTAATCAATACATTACATATATTAATAATCATGATTTTAATACAGTACCTATTATACAAATAAAGACTAATGGGACACAGTGGACTATCCTGGGAATCCATTTCATGCAATAACTCACAAATCATGAGACGGGTGACGTGGCCATTTTGTTTAGAGTTTAATGTGTGCTGCTCATACATAGCAAACTGTTAGCAAACATTTACTGTTGATCAATAGCAATTTGTTTTCCTTTCGTTTAGCTCTTCTCAAAATTCAAGTGAGACTCATCAGAAAACCCACTTTACAGAAAATAAGTGGCAATCGATTTTATTTCAACCTACTAACTGTAATCGGATTAACCAAAAACAGGACCTTAGGGGATATTCACAATTGGTTAGTTTATGTGTTTTTACTAATTGGATATCCCATATCCCATCATGAAAAGATCAAGTGTACCGTAAAAGCCTCCCAAGACTCATTTGAGATTCTGCCCGGAGTACATCTGGTTGATCTCACGACATAAGATATCAAATGAATAAAACGTACACGGACCCTCCTTCCCAATGGAGTCAGAAATCATAGACACAACAATAAAACTTCAACATTTATTGCCATATGCGTACGGTATAAGAGGCCGTCCAGGACTTGGATGAACACAACACTAGCACATTTGCTCCCAGCATGCGTAAGAAAGAAAGAGATTTTCTGTCATGATGCAATGCAGAACATTCCGCCTTATTACTAAAACAGTATTTTTAGCTTGTTTAAAAAGCCTTAACGTAATATGGTTGCTATATGGTTGCTAAAAGTGTTTTATGTAGTCAGCCTACTAGGGCACACAGTAAGCTAACCCTAGCTTAAATATTAGCAAAACAGTGATGGTTACTAATAATTAAAAATGTAAAGATAAAATATATTATAAAATATATTATAATAAAAACCTGATCTCACACATGGGGCAATTCTAGACCCTTAAATGAAGAGAACCCCTCTGTTTGTCATCTTAGCCCATCCAACAGTTCTCAACAAATCGAAACACATTTCAAAAGTATATTTTTACTTAAAAAAAGGAAAATAACGTAAAAATGAAATGGAAACGAGCAATTTGAGTCGATTTAGACCTTCTGGAAGGCTCTTTGGTATTCTGCGCATGCGCGGTAGGCCGTAAGTGCGTCGCCAGATGCCTGGACTGCCTGATTTTTTGCATGGAGAAGCATAGTGTGCTGCACCTCAGACGCAGAGGCGGCAAATTCAACTTGCATGAAATATCCCTCGTAGAAGCTCATATAAGGTATTTTCTATGATGTTTTGCCTGGATAGACGAATATAATGTGTAAATGTGGTAACGGTTGTTTATAACCCAAGATCACTTGACTTTTCCCGCTTTGCAAACTGAAGCTATTGCGTCTTTAATTGACTGTCAGAAAGGACATATGACTTGAATATGTCTATGTTTTGCCTTTATCTAACAACCGGTAATATACTGGCTAACATAAATGAAATGAGGGCTAACAAGTTACATCTGTTTATACGGTATATATCGAGCTTTTCTGTACTGGTACGTTTGTGCATTTCGGTGTCTAAAGCACACAACACTTTTATTGTAACCCTCAGCCGCTTCTCTATGAATGACATTTAGGCTAACGTTACATTAAATTTGCCATATACTTTTCTCCAAAGCAACCTAAAATGCATTTTAAGGTATAGTCCACATGTTTTTCAAGCAGTAGGCCTATATGCGTTGCCAAGAACTGAACTTATGACCTTCAAGCTGCTAATGCAATGCTATTTCAATTGAGCTACAGGTACCCAGAGGGCTAAGAGCTGTAATTATGAGGATTAAGTATTGAGGATTGTTTGCCGTTTGGAAAAACTCGTTTCAGAGTCAGCTGGTGAGTTAAGTGAACTAATGCTCTGTGTGTAGACTGACAGTGGGAGAGAGAGAACTTCATTTTCACTGCTAGGGGGAGCTCTAGACCTTTTATTGTGCTCGAGCTACATCTTGCCTCAGCACAGGGTTGCCAGAGTTTCTTAGGAAACGTCCACTAACTCTGGCCAATAAATTCTCGGAATCTCTTTTACGAGGACCTTTTTCTTGAGGGATAAACGTGATGTTTGTGAATGTGTTTCAAATAAACTGTCATTAGGGAAGTCTATTATTTCAAATGACTTTGGCATTATAACAGTAGTGTGATTCAGCAGTGTGTATAAATCGTGAATTTAGTTTCTGAGTTTTTGGTCCCTTCTGTCTTGAGTAAATTTGTCTCATTGTGACTGCACTATGAAGGTGGTAAGGAGTTTTAGTCACTGTGCATTTATACGTATTATTATTTTGTATTCCTCTAGCCTAAAGTGAGCTGATAAGACTGATATTAACATAAAGTGCAAATGGCTGTTCTGTCAGATTTTGAGTCTAGTAGATTGTAAAGAGGGAATTTATTATCGTATTTGATTCTTGTGGGATTTGTACAATATTTAATGGTTTGTTTATTTGGTTCGAAATTATGAATGAAATTGTTATTTTTCTTTATAAAGAAATTTGTTTTTATTATTTTTTGAGAATATTTTGTATAATATTAGTAATTTGCATTCACGATTGTAATCGGTTTCCAACGCACTTCTCGTGTTCACATGAATATCTGGCAACCCCCTGTAGCCCGCATTTCAGTCGGTGTGTGCGCTGAGATCGGACTGTCACCGTGCGCACATCGGCGCATTATACCGGAGCTGCACCTGGACTTCGCCAGCACGTTGTTTCAGCAAATACAGCTGGAGAACTCTGGATGTACATGCAGATATTTGTTGCTCCCTGACATTTGCTTTCTTTGGAAGACTGGCGAGATGGGGACACGGTGTGCCGAGGTGGCACTCAGACACATGATGGGGATCCAAACAAGGAGCCTTTTTATTCTTGCTCAGTAGCTGCTGTAAAATAGTCGGATATCAGGACATTGATGACCCTGAGAGTGTCAGTTTGAACTTAACTTTAAAGAGCACACGGGATTTAAGCCTTTTGCGTTGGAGAGAAAGTGTATCACTGTTTATACTTGCGCTCAAGGACGATTTCATTGCGTAAAAGACTGATTGTGTCCGGAGACTGGTGTGCGGGTTGCGCGCACCGGCGCTCAGAAAACCCTTCAACACCAAGAGCTGCGCGAATGCGCGGGTAAGTTCAACCTGATATTTTTGCGCACGGGGACAGTAGAAACATCAGCTGTGTCTATTGTTTTTCTTGAATAGGTGCTTGGATATCTGTGCGCCCGTAGGTTTTTAACAGGTATAATTGGAGATAAATGACCTTTGTGAGTGTTTTGGTTACCTGTCGTTTTCCATTCCTTCACATTATGACAAAGGTGATCACCAGCCTTGAGTGACTCGCTTGTCAAACGGCTTGTGCCAAGAATATAGTTTTTTGTTTTGTTTTGAAGCGTTCATTGAAACGATGGTGGAGATGTTTTGATTTTGTAAGTTCCTTCACTGCAATGCTCCAGTAGCCTATATGCGTTCACTACACTCCTGTTCTCAAGGTAACGTTACTGAACAACTGTTTTCACGTGCGTTTAGTGCCAAACAATCTAATTCACTTCCTTTTGAACTTGTTTCGCTCTGAACGTCTGGCGAGCGCAGCTGCGCAAAGGAGAAACGGGGGAAATTGACGCAGTCTGCGGAGAAACTGCCGTGTACTGATCTCTCACATGCACGAGACCGCATGTTTTTATGCTCGGTGGGTTTATTGCGCATTGCTTCAGCGTATTCGTTTTTAGTTGTTGTAAGGAATCGAGGCTGGCCTTTATCAGGAGCCTCTGAGGGGACATTAGGGGCCATCTGTTAGTCTCACCTGAATGCTTGCTTTCCTTCCAAAGCTGCTTGAAAATCTATAGAAGGGAGATTGAATGAATGAGTGCATTCTGAGTGTAAACTGCTTTCACGTGAACATTACTGTTGTTCAGAGAACTAGAGTGAACAAACCTTTAAACTGTGTCCGCTTTTACAACTGGAAAACGCTTATTGAGGTATATATGCTCATTACTTTGGAGTGGCCAGTTTGGCGCGGTTTTGGTTTGTACTAGAATTTTGGATTTGTAAAGTTACAGAATTGAACCATGCCAGTATCGTCCCTGATCTGTCATCTGCTGTTTATAGTACATGGTTGTGTGTGTCCACTTACACTAACAGAGTCATCTCTCCGTCTGACATCCGGAACGCTGATGTCATGCCTGAATAGAGCGAGATGTTTAATGCCTTCTGCCTCGCTGCCTGCCCACTTGTGCTTTGCTTACAAAACGTCTTTGCCTTTGGCTCAACTATGCTCATAATGAAAAATACATGTCAACATTTTCATTCACTACTGCTCTTTAATTGCCTTAGTATTATTTCGACATCTAGGTAAGCATTTGTTGGTGTTCCTATGCCGTTGACCTCATCTCTGTGCTGTGTAGACGTCTGGTTGAATATTGCAGTTACCAGACTTCACAATGACCGCAAAAACGCATTATTCAACCTAATGCGAACCAGCACGGTGTACACAACAGCACCATTATCCGAGCAGGTCTGGATGCGTGTTAATAACGTTAGTGTTACCCGGCAGTACTGAAAACACAGTTTCTCATTAACTCCTTCACACAGCACGGGCATCGGCTGGAGTCAACTGATCCGGGCCGAGAGCTTTGGGAAATGCGCCGTCGAGTGGCTTCCTGTGTGTGTGCTCGTTCATTCGGTCTAAATAAGATTAGTTCAGTCACCCTGTTTGTGTCCGCCTCAGCCCGCTGATGAACCCCCGCTTGTACTTCATTTTTCCCTGCAGTTCCTCGGAGACTTGATTGATTACCCATGAATCCTTTGACCCGGACGGGTCTCAAATGAAATCATCGCAACACATTAATCAATAAGTGTTGGGTCAGGGGGGTTGACCTGAGGTGTGCGTCATTTATGTGTGCGTGTGTGATCGAGAAGCGTCTCGCTGCCGAGTTCAGCGCTGGATATTTTCCAGATGAAATGGAACATTCGTTTACGTGTGAGTGTGAATTATTGAAAGCAATTTATTACAGTGATCCAATAACTTGGTCTGTTCACGTTTCCTTTGTTATCTGCTATTTACTCCCCTGAAAAGCAGGCGAGAAATCGCTTTTCTGATCGCTCGATGTTTTTCTCTCTCTATAAGTATGTCTCCAAACAGCTGAAATGAATTTGTGCATCTCTGCCCGTCCCTCGGGGGCTGAGGCTTGCCGTGGCCACCATGTGTTTCGTGGCCTAATGAGAGCGATTTATAACAGGGCATTTTAATTCACGGCCCAGGTGACACAGAGCCCTGTGATTCGTTAAAAGCTTGTCGACTGTTTCCATATGGGCCGATCTCATTGGCCACTAATTCGCTGCAGCGCTCTGGGGCTTCGATTTCAGCCTACAGGTCTTTTTTACATTCTTTATGTCGGATATTGTACAACATACAGATTTATTTTCTGCTACTATAAATTAGGGCTGTCGCAGGATCAGATTTTCACTGCGTGATTATCAGGGCCAAAATAATTCATGATAAAGATGTTATCACGATATCTCTTTTGAAATGTTTTTAGAAAAGTAAATACAAAATGTTTTATTTTATTTACTGCAAATCTTACAATTTTATTGCAAATCTTACAATTTTACTGTAAATCTTAAAACTGTAACAAATTTCACTCTCATAATATATTTTCAGTCATAGTCAAGTTGCTATAACAAATCTTACGATACAAATGAAATCTGTTGATTAAATATATATCGAGAATGATTTTGGACTATTTTCTGACTATTTTGCCTTTCAAGTATTGTTTCTCAATGGGTTTCGCTGTTGTATTATGGGATAAGACGTCAGCACTTCAGTTTGCATCTTGGCATCGGTGTGAATATTCCCGACTTCACGGCTAATGAGTTAATATCGTTTGCTCTGTAGGAAGAATGCGTTCTTGACATGCCGATCCAACGGCCCGGAGGCTGGAAATCCCACTCATTCTTCCTCCTGACAGACACAATTGAACGAGAAGTCTTTATCTGTTTTAAATAATGGCTCTGCAATGCAGTGATGTGAACTGAGAAACGGCTCGTTTCACAGGGCTACTTTTGGGTGCCTTTCACAGGCCTGGAATCAGTTATGAGGGCGTTTGGGCGGTTTGAGGAGCGGTGCGATAAGACGTACTTTGCATTCAGCTCAAGGCCACTGCGCAAGCCGAGACTACATGCTTCACAGACTGATAAAGCAACATATCTCTGAGATTTATAAACACGGATGGCCTTTGTTTCTGCAGGCTGTAGAAGAAACTCTTGTGTGTCTGCGATTGGTGGAAAGTTGTGCTGTTTTTGTTGTGGACAAGTCTAACTTGCAGAAGAGAAGTACCTCTATAAAAGAATAAATACCAAAACCCATCAATTCTTAAATTTAGGATTAGTTTGGGATAGTTTGACCAAATTTCAAAATGGACTCAAACCCATGTTAGTTTCTCTATTCTTTGCAAGACAAAAGGAAAACTCATGATAAGTAAAAAATGTCTTAAATGCAGTCTAGTCATCACACAAACCGTACGACTTTGAAATAATTGAAATATAGTACAGCAGTCATATAAACAACTTCTGTGAGACCTTTTGCCTTTTATCAAAGTTTGGCATTTTAAAATCATTATTGTATGATAAGCTGTAATAATGTGTGTGCGAGTCGTTCTGAACAGTATAAACTGTTCAACTGCACAACTAAAGACATTACAATGATGTGTTCATTTAAGAAACTTCAAGAAATTAAACGTACTTGGATGCAAAACAAACAGCCGTGAAACACAGCCAGCTCTTGTTCTGCAACTCTTTTTAGCGCCTCAGTGTGTTGATAACGAAACAGCGCCTCTACTGTGGCGTAATGCCACAACTGCAGTTACAAATGACAGTCAGTTAAATGCATGCAGCATTTCTTGTGAAGACACCCGACATAATTTGGGCGAGAGTCTGAGGCGGCACGACATTTGACGGAGGCGGCCGCCTCCAATTTCTCTATGCAGGAAAAACCCTGAGTACTTTTGTATAATACAACGTTGCGGAGTGGTCTGTAAGATACAGACTTGGTGGACATAAAATGGGCAGACAAACACAGAGGACCGAATTCACAAAATGCATGTGTGAAGGGCATTTGTGCAATAATTGATTGTCCCATCAGGTTAGATTTAAATATGAGGCGTAAGGTACAAAATGGAGAACTAAACTTGATGAAGGTATTGATTTGACAAAACTATTTGCAAAACAGGCAGAATATCAAAGAATGTGGGTTTTATTCTAATATACAGAAAAGGATATAAAAAAATGTTTACAGGAAAAACAATCAAACATTGACTACGATTTTATCAGTTATTAATATTACTATGTTAATCCTCCATTACTGGGCTTAACTGAAAATTTCATATTTAACTTTAATATTCCATAAATATTTAATAATGTTTGAATAAAAGGCAAAGATGTTAATTATTTTGGCCACTACTGTACGCCACACATTTAAAAGCCTTCTCAAGTGTGAGAGCAGTGCAGTATGTCCCGCACGAGAGAGATGTTCATTACAGGCTGTATATTTTGATACAAATATTTGTCATGCCAATAAATCAACTTAAAACCTAACACTGAGAGAATGAGAGAGAGAATCATTCTTTAGGCCAAATGACTGTCTTAAGTGGCCATCTAACGCCCGAAGCTATTGAGTGTGGCAAGGGCTGGAATATTATAGCTAATAACTGCAGGTGCTCATGGGCCCATTACAGGAATCGTGTAAAAGTGTGTTTTGGGGCTGCGTGATGCTGAAGAGAAATCTGATATGCAAAAACGTCAGATAAATAGAGCGTTTCATCAGACGTGTGCGCCTGGACTGCAGTTAACTTCTGTGTTTGCTTAACGGTCTGGCTAGTGTTTAATAATAGAACTATTTATTTTAAAATATAAAATATTTATATTTCATTTGTTTTCACATTCATTTATGATTATTTTACCGTTTAATAATTGTATTAAATAAACAATTTGTTGAATTGTGATGTATAGTAATTTTATTAAATAAACAATTTGTTGAATCGGTCCTGTAGTATTGTCGCATTTAAAGAAACCATATGGGACATTAGCGGTTGAGCTTGGTATCGCAGTCTAAATTCAAAATATTGGAGAGGCAAGTTTGGCCAGGTATTGGTTCTTTTCTGTTTCTTTTGATTGTTATCAGAAATAATCCACAGGCACTCTGTTATTTACGAGTGTGTACCGGAGGTTAAGGGCAGTCCACAAACTCGTGCATGCGCAGTAATGTTTGTTTATGTTGTTGCTTTGAAACTGTCTATATACACATATCCATGCCAGTGTCTCTGCAAACCTTTGACTATATATAACATTTTAAAGCATTAATATCATTCAGTTATTCCATGTCATTGGAATATTGATGCAGTATATTGTGCAGCCCTGTGTGGGCTTGTTTTTTGTGTACTTTTGTTTGTGTGTGTTTGGTGTGGGTGATTTGGACATCATCAGCTGCTCTGTGTTTAGCATAGCCATTTGTTAGCTGGGACAGCAGCTAAATCTCTTTAATTAAATTAATCCAATCTCTCACCCAAGCCAGAACATTTACTGCTGTGGGCGGTGCCAGAGCACCTGTCATGTGTGTGTGTGTGTGTGTGTGTGTGTGTATGCATCTACGTGTATGTGTGTTTGTGTTGTCATCCTTGTTTCCTAGCCTCTGTTTTTTCTGTGTTGGCCACTAAAACTTCACTTGTCTCCAAATTTGCGTGGCAGCGAATGAGATCACTCAGATCAGGTCATTACGTCACTTTGTGTTTGTTATCCTGTTGTTGGTGATGTGTCTGGAAGTAAAACAGCCGAAAAGTTGAGCTGGTGTAGGTCATTTGTGACATGAATACAGACATTTAGCTTCACACCTGAGTGTTTGTCTTCAAGAGTGACATGTCCATGTAAAGCACAGGTTGCTGACATGGACTGAATGTAAATCTAAATCATTTTATTTAAACTGATCATTCTGGCAGTGTTGATCACCTTTTCTCGCTTTGAACCCAAACTCTTGCAATCTAAATTACTATTGTCGAATAACAGATTTGAGTTAGTCTTTAGAAATTCTGAGTAGAGTAAGTACATAGTAAATATAATTGCCATTATTTAAAATCATTAAATGAGTAACTATGATGTGTCCCAATCTAGAAAGTAAATGTTAAGGTGTGTCTGTACAGCAGTGAAGGATGTGAAGGACTCTAAGGGTGTGTTCACATATGCCATGTTTGGTTCGATTAAAACGAACTTCATGAGATCTTGCCGAGTTACCGGCTTGCTAAAAATACCCTCATATGCACATGCATACACTGAGCATGTATAACCCAGCACACAGCATTGACCATGTTTACATGGACGTCAGTAATCAAATTATTTGCCTTATTCTGAGTAAGCTAATATTACGATTAAGGTGTTTACATGAGTTGCTTTAAGAATATACCTTTCATGTTCCCGTTTTACATGTTACACTACATAGTTCGATTAATGGCATACGTCATTACGTCCCTAAGCGATGCCGTTCGACGTTCCCTCCATAATTTCATGTATTAAACAATTAAAAAGAGCCACGTCTCACAGCAAAAGACGCGTTCTGTCTGATCAGACCCTAATTGTGATTTTTACCAGCGATTTAAAAAATATCTGTCTTCCCCCATTCAAGTAGATAGGACTGTGGACTTGCTATGACTTAAATAGCTGCGCAGAGGCATTGCAAATATGGCCGCCGAGTTGGTTGGAGATACGTTTCAGAGGAACTTAACTATAGCTGAGTTCCAGAACCTCTTGAGCTACGGCAAGATTAATGTCCATATCCATAGAGATAAATGCCCAGGAGGGGGCCTAAAAAGAGATGCCAGTTAGAGTGGGGTTGCCAGATCTACATAACAAAATCTATGGCCTAATAAAACTAGCCCAATGTCCTGAGCCCAAAAACCAAAAACTCAAAATATGTTGCTGACATACCTAAAACACATGTTTTACAGTCAGGGTTAAGAACTACGCTTTTTTTTTCTTGAAAATCAGTGTATTGTAGCAATTATAAACATACTCTATTTTCATAAAAAACTTCATCTTACCAAAAATAATGATGATATATCCACAAAATCCTTGTAACTTTAACCTGCAGACCAACAGTTTTGAAGTAGCCCAGTTCCACAGGAAAACTGAGCACATGGCAGCTCTGATGAAAACATGCTTGTCGATTATTTTATTCAGGCAAATCCCATTTTATTTATTTGGGAATTTGCGTCATTTTGTAAAACACTTAACCCATATTTATGAATTGTATTCAGTTTTTTTTTGTGAATGCAAATTTGCTATTTCAATCTGTTCTGTTTGTTAAATCAAAATGAACGCAGCACATAAATTTAGATTTTCATGATGGCTAAATCAGGTTATTTTGGTGATGGAATATGTACGGTGAATTCAAGAAAACTGGGACACTTTTTGAGTCAACTCAATATCAAAACGTGTTCTAATTGACCTGAATTCACCTTCTATAACAGTGAAGTATTAAAGTGGCGGTAATTTTTTCATGCGTGTCAGGACACATCTAACACTATCAGTCACGTCGGGCAGAAGTGCGAAATGGGTGATAGGTACACGTGAATGGGCAATTTGCAGGGAATTGTATCATCGTGCTAAAAAAGAGACGCTGGAGAAAGCAAACGCAAAACTCTGAGTAACAAAAACATAACTCATATAAGGATTAAATGATTATTTTAGTCAATATGTTGCAGAACGGACAATGTATGCATGATTTTAGAGATGTGTTTTGCTGAAGCTTGATCTTACATTAGCTTACTGTAAGATACAGTAGAGTACAGGAACCTTCATTTATATTTACGCATTTGGCAAATGATTTCAGTGCATTCAAGATATAAAAGTGATCAGTATGTGTGTTACCTGGGATTCAATCCCACAACCTTTAAGCTTCCAATACAACTGAGCTACTTGTGTTTATGATTTCTTTTTAATAAGCATCGGCTTATATAAAGTGGCTTCTATCCAGGCCGATATTGATCGAAGCAGCCGTGGCTCGGACTCCCGTGTTAATTAGGCCGAGCTAAGGCTTCACATCGTCATCGAGTCAAGGGTGAGCGTTTCTCGGGCGGCCGTAAGTCAGAGCGCAGCCGGCAATACATTATTCCGCAATCACCCCATCACAGGAGATCAGGGAGGAGATTTCAAAAGCCTTTTATTTGGGCTTAAGTGGAGCACCCGAGACATCAACAATTCCTCCCTGCACGCTACGCTGAACGCTGCAAGAAGCCGGAGACGGAAAGTGTGACAGTTTGAGCCTTTAAGAGCTTCGGAGAAAAAAAACAACAAGAAGGCTTGAAGGAGGAAAACACAAACGATTTAAAACTTGTGGATGAGTCACAATCTTGTCGTTTCATTTCTCTTTTTTGTTTGAATGAGGTTGAGTTATCAGAGTTTGGCCACATTAACCTTTTAATGGCCACCTGGAAAAGTCTCAGCTGTGATTGGCCAGATCCCCGGTCGGAGGCGGGACCTACAGCAAAACCAAGATACAACGTCTTTGGTTTACAGACGTTACGAAGACGCCCTTTTACCCATGAGGTAATTCTTAATTTGTTGTTCTTAACGGCTTGGTGCAGCTTTAACCGTAGCCGTTCTGTGGGCGGAGACTGAACGTGTCACAGCGTGTTGAAGGTTCAGTTTGATTGGTCAGGCAGCAATTTGGGTCAAAGTCTGTAGTTTGTGACTTTAAGGGAGATGCGGTAAGGAACATAATGCAGGAGGCTGGAGGTAAGAAAAGAAAAATGACAGCCGAGACTTCTTTAACATCTATTTCTCATAGACATCAATGAGATTAAAAGGAGAGCAAACGGAAAGTCTCCTGCATCTCAGATGTTTCTCCTAAAGAAAAAAGTCGCCATTAAAGTTTCACAGATTTGGCAATAAAATCAAAAATTGCAATATGAAGTCAAATGTTTCTCATTAAATTGAACCAAATCCAGATCATTAATCGAAACAATCTACATTTCATTTTCACCTCCATATTGTTTCTGTTTCTCCTTTTAGGAGCACTTTTTGGAGATACATCTGCAACTAAGTTGATAGTTAAATGAAACAACTGAGAACTCAAATCTGTTGAATTGTGAAGGAGCAACCTCTGAGCAATAACATTTTCCTCGGGGCTGACACGACACAACGAAAATACAACACTCATGGTATGAGACAAAACATAAACAAAAAACGAAAGAAAAAAACAGCCAAGACACCTGTGTGTAGAAGTTCATAAGATATTTTTTTCAACATACACTAGGGTTATTTGAATTATTGAAAAAAGCAAAATGTTAGAATTTGGTTAATGAATTAAACTATAAAGTGCAGTGTAAATAAAATGCATTCTTATCATTATACACATCTTTTCTTTCTTTAAAACGAAGAAGATTATCAAATCAATTTCACACACACACAACCCTGCTCATGGACGCCACCCTCCAGGAGTATTCAATCGGGTTGCTGTTCGGGGATTTACCCATAATCCGAGGTGTTAAGAGACTTCAGAAAGAGATGAAGATGAATACACGCTTATTGACGGTTTATTCTGATCAGGAGGATTGAACTGGCCGAGCCTGATTTTACAAGATTCCTTTTTCATTTTATTCCCCATTCGGCTTTGGCTTGAGGGTTACAGATCGAAGGTTACAGACAAAATATATAGGCATCATTTTCTTGTAGTCTGAAATGGCTCTGCTCGGCGAGGACCTATGGAAGACATTGTACTGTACAGTGTGCATTGGGAAAAGCCTTATATAAATATAATTGAATTGAGCAGACACAGCTAATGGCTGTTACGACCGAGAGAATGCGAGTGTGTGCGTATGAATCATTTTCTTCACCGCACAATAGGCTGTTGTTATACTGTTAGCGCCCCATGAGATCTCGCCGTGTGGAATTCTGGAAGTCTGAAAGCCAGTGTGTTTGTTCTCTCTCTGTATGAGAGTTTCTGTAAAACGCTGTCACATGAAACGAGATAGAGAAACAGAAGTGATAGCGGACGGTGTCATTCATCGTGAAGTGTCCGCTTAACTCGGTCCAACAAAGTTTAGTTCCTCCCTGAATCATACACACCTGCCTATACCTTTCAGATAGTCCCGCATGCATGTCTCGATGAGCTTGTTCTTGTTGTGCAAACCACCGCTATCGTAATCCGGCTTCCTGAGCAGTTTTTCTGCATTATTTTTCCTGAGTCAGGAGAAGTTGTTGTCCGTGGTAACAAGGCGGCACACGTAGGTTGCAGGCCTCTGAGAACATAATTTATGGTGCATTCGGAATGGCTGTTTGGCCCTGAATACCTAATACAAGAGCACGGCCTCAGTGGAATACTGATGCCGCACACACACACACGCGTGCTCCGGCGCAGACCCGCAGAGTCTTCACGACGCTAATTGGTGGTCAGACCCCTGCGGTAAGAAACGATTTAAAGATGGAAGTTGTGCTTCGTTTTAGAGATGCCAAACACACATCTGTGACTCTTGGAGTTTCATTAACACATGTAAGCTAAATGCCGGGTAGTTTATCATAAGCGCATGTGTCATTAATGTGGCTTGTATTCATTGAGGTGAAGTATAAAAAAGCACAAATTCTTGTATAGCTTATCCTCGATGATTCTTTCTTTGAATACATGAGTAACAGTTTATAATGATGTATTTGTTAACATCAGTTAATGCATTAGCTAACATTAACCAATAATATTTCTATAAGCATTCATATCTTATTACGTTATTTCAGTGCTTACTAATAAAAATCAAGTAAAGTAGCTGTTTACATGTAGTTGTATTTAATAGGCTACAAAGTTAGATGAACACTAAAATGAACAAACCTGCTTTCTTCTATATATATATATAATTTTATTAATACATTCTAATACACAGTGGCGGTCCTTCCTACAGGCGACATAGGCGCTTGCCTAGGGCGTCATCTAGTGAGGGGCGCCAAATATGCGGCGAGAAAAAAAATTATAATTAAAATTAAAAGTCTATTTATTTTTTTCAACAGTTTTTGCCATCCCTCTATCTACAACAATACTTTGACATAAAAAAATAAATTAAACTTAAGTAAAAGAAATGACAATTCTGACATGACCTTTAGCTGTCAATTAGCGGTCACAACATGCTAGCACACCAGTGTTAATTTTGACAGCAAATTTTGATTTAGTTTTAGTCATAGTCTTTTGACGAAAATGCAATTTAGTTTTAGTCACATTTTAGTCAACCCCATCATTTTAGTTTTAGTCTAGTTTTAGTCGACGAAATATGAAAAACATTTTAGTCAAATAAATATACATTATATTTAGTCTACTAAAATCTAAATGGTTTAAATCATTTACAATGGTGTAATTAAATGTTCCATACAAAGATTCAACTGTTTTGACATAATTTACTTCACCTTAGAATGAAATTAAACCAGGTCATTACCTTTATTTTTCAGAAAAGTTCAGTAACTAGATTTGCATTGTTGGAACACAGAATATTAGACCATGAACATCGTTCCAGTTCATTCAATCCCATTTGACTCAATTGACTCGTTAAGTAGGGCGTGTTCATTCAGTTCATTCAACCAATGAAACGCTCTGACAGGGCTCACACTCAAAGGCTATTGGCTCATGGCATATCTCTTTGAAGAAAGAGCTGCACTGTCTTTGCCTGATACAGCAATGAATGAGAAATAGCTTTCATATAAATTGTATTACATTTCTTTAATCATGCAAACATGTTACATATTTGGTTGGAATGTACAGTTTGACTCACTTCATCACTTCTATAATCAGTAGAGGACAGCGCTGGTTTCTTTTGGCTGACTCTTTGTTGCATTTCACGTTATGCAGCAGCTCGTGTTAAGTTAACGTAGGCATATAAAAACATTTGAGCTTCCTTTGTAATGTGTTTCGGGGTGACTCACCTGCAGTCGCGCTTCAAGTTTGCGGCGTTTTACCGGCGATCGTGAAGGAAAATAAGACTCCGTGGAGACACAGAATACATGTGTGTGCTTCCCCTTCTCCCAGAGACTTCTCTCTACCGTTTATATGAGATGAGCACATGCGCGCAAACTGATGTCCGCCAGGTGGGACAAGAATATTTTACTCTCGTTATTATTAGTTGACGAAAATGTCAGTATATTTTTATTACAGTTTTTCGTTATCATGCATTCATTTTTATTTAGTTATCGTCTCGTTTTCGTCAGTGAAAACATGTCGTTAACGAATACTTTTCGTCGTAGTTTTCGTCAACAAAATTAACACTGTAGCGCACACACTGATGCGCAGTCGGTCGGTCAGCTCGGCTGTGTGTCGACGGGTTTTACAGTATCTAATTTTGCACACAATGTTTTATTGTTAGTTTAATTTTTTGTTTTGATTCTTTAGTGTGCACTTTTTGTTCTCAGATGTTGCACTACTGTTAAAGTTAAAAGTTAAGTTTATTTTGTATATTTATTATTGAACAGGTTTATTCTTTTGCACATATTGTTATATTGTTTGTATTATCATTGTTTAAATAAATGTGCAATTCTTTGGACATGAGTTCTTTTCTCGTGGGGAAGGGGCGCCATAGTCAAGCTCGCCTAGGGCACCAAATGGTCTAGGACCGCCCCTGCTAATACATTTATTTATTAGTTAATTCATGTTAGCTAATGCATTTTACTAATGTTAACATATGTAATTTATTTGAATGTGTTACAAATTAATACATTTTATTTTATGAAAATTTGATTGGATGTTATTGAAGGTTGAAACATTTGCCTCTCTGTCGCCATCTCTGTTTGAAACACAAAATTGCAGGTTACTTTACATATCTTACGTATCTAAATGACGACATTTCCTGCTAGATCGAAATTGACAACTCAAATTATAATCATCAATATAAGCTTACTGTTGCAAATCATTTTTACCATTGTTATGAGCTTGTTGCGAAGGTTGCGAACGTTAGATAACCGCTCAGAAAATGTGTAAAGCATTCAATAATTACCCTCCTGAATGTATTCAGAGGCTGTCTGAAAAGTCTTTTTGATATCTGGAATAAATATAGAAAATAGATGTATACTTGTCAAGGGGGTACATTTGTGGAACAGATGGAATACAGAATACAAAATTTGTAGCTGAAGTTGTAAAAGTTTAGAAATAAGACTGTAAATCGCTATATGAATAAAAATGATTTTGTGGATGTAATACTGAGATAGTTTTAATGTATGAAATGCTTATGTTGTTACAAATTAATTGAGTAATGTGTTTATTACCGTTTTTATACTGTATAGGTTCAGTTAAGTAATGGTTGGAATCGATGATTACTAGCTTTGTGAATAGAAACGGTTAGTAAATTAAGACATAGCTTGAGTCCTTTTTCTGTTCTGGCAGTAAATGGGGGATGAGATCTGTTTGCTTACTGACATTCTTCCAAATATTTTCCTTTGTGTTCAGCAGAACAAAGAAATTTATACAGGTTTAGAACAACCTGAGGGTGAGTAAATGATGACAGAATTTTCATTTCGTCAACTATTACGAACTTTAAGTACAATAGTTTTGTACTTAAATTCTGCTTGATTTGTGCCTCACTTTACTTTCACTTTATTATATGGCATTGCACGTTTGTTAATTTTTACATGAAGTTGTATTATAAATTTAAATTGTAGTAATCAAAATAGCTGGCTGAAAATGTGCCTGGTATAATTGGACATTCACAAAACAGTTCATTTGCCACCCCATTTACAATAGCCGTGTACTTAATGATGGGATAATAATGTATGTGTTAGTCTGAGTCTTTAAGCGGCACACACACAGTAGAAGTTCTCTCAGCTTCCGCGTGGATGTAAAGTCAGCGATGCACCATGGCGTGTCGGGTCGGTTAGAGTCTCCTCTGGAGAAGAGCAGAGAAACAGCATCATTTCTTTTTATCATTCATAGCCATTCAGTCATTTTAAGATCTTGTTAACATTTACTTACTTTAACAACATGCAGTTTCATAAAGCGTCACCTTGCTCTCTTGTCTTCCGGGCGGCTCTTTTCCAGACTGATCTCTTAATGAAGACGAGTTTGGATTTATCCTTCACCCTTCTCTGTTTTTAATTGGGAGAACGTTCTCTCCTCATGCAGTAAAGAGTTTTATCGCTCTCCAGCTCTTTTGTCAGGGGATTTATTTTGAGCCGTTCGCATCACTTCCCCGGCCGCATTTTCCCCCGCTTTTGTCCCCCTACGGGTTTGTGGCTTTGGGCTCAATTGATTTCCATCCAATCGATAGCGCCAAGCCAGAATTAAGGCAGGAAGTGTCTTTCCCGATCCTGCCGCTGTCTCCGAGGGGGCCGAGGTATCAGAATAAAAATCCTCCAGCCGAGACGGAGGTGCATCTCAATACAATCCATCACCGCGTCAATATGGCCAATGATCTCTGGGACGGTGGCCCTGCAGCCAATAATCCCCCTCACAACATCCCTCCTGTCACACTCCAGCCAATAACGTTCTTACCTTGATCCCTCAGCCGTCAGCCAGCCAATGAGGCGGAGATGGATGCGCGGCCCAGCGCTTTAAACGATGACACATGTCTCTCTCACCTTGAACCTAATTGACTGTCTCAAAGCCGGAGTTTGGAATCGCTGACGGGGTGGATTGCGGCTGTCGGAGAGCAAAGGGTTGGACGTTGTTAGCGATGCGGAGCTTCCTGGAACGCTCGGCGGATGAACTTCGCTGTCGTTTCTCTAGCAGAGGTCATTGACGTGAAAGACAAGGATAGTTGAGCCGGTTCGGGTGTTTGTGGTTAAAACACAAGAGCTCTCGAACTCCTAGAACAAGTACCCGGCATCCAAAGATTCATCTGTCTTCAG
The DNA here is from genome assembly GCF_024868665.1 of Triplophysa rosa. Taxonomy (NCBI): domain Eukaryota; kingdom Metazoa; phylum Chordata; class Actinopteri; order Cypriniformes; family Nemacheilidae; genus Triplophysa; species Triplophysa rosa. The sequence continues at coordinate 3,784,753 of NC_079890.1, forward strand.
GAGTTTAGTTGTCAGAACCGTAATGGTCATAAATTCCCAGTGAGCTGAATGTGTTTGATGAGAGAGGGAAATAAACCCATCACTCACTGCGGCCGAGAGAGGCCGAGCGGCAGAGAAGCTGTCATAGCTCGCCCGAGCGCTCTGTCGCCCCAAACATCACCTCAGCTGTCAGGTTACCGGACGATATTGGCTGTGAATGTGTTGGGGTACTGCGGTGATGAGGTCAGAGCCTGGCAGTCTCCTCGTTCCCGGGCGAGCCGCTGACCTCGCGGGGTTTATGCGGTAACAGAAAGTAATCAGTCAGCATGTCAGAGCCGCGCCCCCTGAGCCCATGACTCCGCCTTAGTCAAGCTAGTAACCGGCCGGTGGATTTGTGAACAACTCGGCTGAATAAAGGAAAACTGAGCTGCTCTGTCGGGCATGACGGTCGGTTTACTGACAGGTCGTTTAAAACCGACACAATCCAGCCCTGCAACCAAACAGGTACACATGCGGAAAACACGTGTGCAATTTTTTTCCAAGATTTGAGGATGAAATGAGATTGCATTTTTTACGATTAATTTATATGATTTCTGTTTTCATTTCTTGGCTACTATATTTGGGTAGTTGAAAGACTAATATGCAAATTTGTCCTTTGGTGTGACGGTAAATGTTTAGAAAAAAGATTAACAATGAAGCTACTGTAAGTCTCTCTTATGCTTTTTATATGATAAATATATATACTGTATTAGGGCTGGGCTGATACCACTTTTTCACATCCGATACTGATACCGATACCATAACTTTGAGTATCTGTCGATACCGATACCGATCCAATACCATCTCCATCGACCTTTTTATCAATTAAGCTGTTTATAACACATTTGTCAGCCATACAAAAAGCATCATGCTTAAACTGTGCAACAAATGTTCTACTGTGCAAAAAACTGAAATATGTAACCCACAACATGACTTAAGACTTAAGTTTAGATTTTTATTGAAAATGAGCTTAAACATACAAAATGAAATTTAAAGTGCAACTGTGTGCAAATTCCAATAAAGTACTGGATGTAACGCAACACTCAAAGTAAACCATAAATTAAGTATAATAAATTAACATAAAACATATAAATTACCTCCATCACAAAATGTACAGTAGAACACAGTACAATAAGCACTCACAAAATTTTTCAAATGTAACCTCTTTGGTTGAACTATAAGAGACATAAACACATAAAAATAACCATTTAAAATGGATTTAGTTCCAGAACAAAAAGATACTTGCAATGTAAACTAAAATATTTGGTTAAACTTCAAGTTTCCCATAAGACGTTAAGAGATAGCAGTAGGTTCCCTACCTTTAAAACTGCCACAAAAACCACTGACTCACGTTTTAAGAGTCCTTCCGTCACTTTCTTCGTTATCAGCTTTGCTTTGTTGCTTTCGGGGGGAAGTTTCTCACGCTTCTGAATGACTTCCTGTAGTGTTTGTTGTTGCGGAACACTTTTCTTCTTGGCACTGGTTGTCTGCATAAATTCCTCATACTGCTTTAGATTATGTTTATGCAAGTGTTTTTATCAAATTTGTCGTATTATAGTTTCCCGCTTTGCCACCTCTCAGAACGCTTACGTTGCACACATTGCATTCGGCTTGGCTTTTTTTCTCCTTTAACTGTAATGTATTTCCAAACAGCTGACATTTTAACGATGGACTATCACCCACGTTTTCTAATCGCCGCGCTTTACGGCATGTCGCTCAGAGCATGTCGCGCTTTACGGCATGTCACTCAGAGCATGTCGCGCTGATGGTATTGGATCGGATTGTGCCCCCCGACTTCTACAATATCCGATCCACTAATTTTGCCAGTTCGCTTACACGAGATTATCGGCCTATACGTATATATATTAATAATATGGAACAATGTAGTATTAACGAAATTTTGCTATGTCACACCATAAGACACGTGTTCGTCAACTACCCATTTACAGGAGCTGTTACACTATTGTTAAAAAATGAAGAGTCAAGGTTACTCATGTTTTATTTCTTTTTCCACTTTTTATAATAATAGTAAACTCATCAAAACTGGGAAATAATAACACAAATGTGTTTACGAGAATTGTTTAGTAAAAAATAAATAAATAGCATCAAAGTTAGATACCTTATACACTCACCTAAAGGATTATTAGGAACACCATACTAATACGGTGTTTGACCCCCTTTCGCCTTCAGAACTGCCTTAATTCTACGTGGCATTGATTCAACAAGGTGCTGAAAGCATTCTTTAGAAATGTTGGCCCATATTGATAGGATAGCATCTTGCAGTTGATGGAGATTTGTGGGATGNATACACTCACCTAAAGGATTATTAGGAACACCATACTAATACGGTGTTTGACCCCCTTTCGCCTTCAGAACTGCCTTAATTCTACGTGGCATTGATTCAACAAGGTGCTGAAAGCATTCTTTAGAAATGTTGGCCCATATTGATAGGATAGCATCTTGCAGTTGATGGAGATTTGTGGGATGCACATCCAGGGCACGAAGCTCCCGTTCCACCACATCCCAAAGATGTTCTATCGGGTTGAGATCTGGTGACTGTGGGGGCCATTCTAGTACAGTGAACTCATTGTCATGTTCAAGAAACCAATTTGAAATGATTCGAGCTTTGTGACATGGTGCATTATCCTGCTGGAAGTAGCCATTAGAGGATGGGTACATGGTGGTCATAAAGGGATGGACATGGTCAGAAACAATGCTCAGGTAGGCCGTGGCATTTAAACGATGCCCAATTGGCACTAAGGGGCCTAAAGTGTGCCAAGAAAACATCCCCCACACCATTACACCACCACCACCAGCCTGCACAGTGGTAACAAGGCATGATGGATCCATGTTCTCATTCTGTTTACGCCAAATTCTGACTCTACCATTTGAATGTCTCAACAGAAATCGAGACTCATCAGACCAGGCAACATTTTTCCAGTCTTCAACTGTCCAATTTTGGTGAGCTCGTGCAAATTGTAGCCTCTTTTTCCTATTTGTAGTGGAGATGAGTGGTACCCGGTGGGGTCTTCTGCTGTTGTAGCCCATCTGCCTCAAGGTTGTGCGTGTTGTGGCTTCACAAATGCTTTGCTGCATACCTCGGTTGTAACGAGTGGTTATTTCAGTCAAAGTTGCTCTTCTATCAGCTTGAATCAGTCGGCCCATTCTCCTCTGACCTCTAGCATCAACAAGGCATTTTCGCCCACAGGACTGCCGCATACTGGATGTTTTTCCCTTTTCACACCATTCTTTGTAAACCCTAGAAATGGTTGTGCGTGAAAATCCCAGTAACTGAGCAGATTGTGAAATACTCAGACCGGCCCGTCTGGCACCAACAACCATGCCACGCTCAAAATTGCTTAAATCACCTTTCTTTCCCATTCTGACATTCAGTTTGGAGTTCAGGAGATTGTCTTGACCAGGACCACACCCCTAAATGCATTGAAGCAACTGCCATGTGATTGGTTGATTAGATAATTGCATTAATGAGAAATTGAACAGGTGTTCCTAATAATCCTTTAGGTGAGTGTATATAAACAGTCTACATAATATATAAACGTGTTTAATTATAATTATAAAATATTACGTTGTATTTACATTAATGATTAAATAATTGATCAAATAAAAATGTGTTTTTTCCATTTCCTGAAAAGATATGTGCTACTTTGCACATATAAGGTTTCTGCACGACTGCAACGATATTACATTGTTACATGGACAGAACTTGTGATACTTGCAAAACCAACCTCGCAGACAGATTCAGGCGTTAGTCGTCTTGCGTTGTCTCTTTAAGGTCTGAGCTTGTGTAAGACAGTCGGTCGTGTGTTCGCAGTCTGAATGGAGAGTGTAAATGGTGTGCATGTGTGACATGTAATGAGCAGCATGTGTAAATGAAAGTGAAAAGTATAAGAGCAGTCAAGAGACTGATGAGGAATGTCACAGGTTGATCTGTGTTAGCGTCTCTCTCTCTGTGGCACCAGACAGATGCATCGCAGTTGGAGACGCAGTCACATCGTCACCTCCTCTCCACTAAATGTCACACACTCCTCCACCAGTTTCAAAACCGTTCTCACCTTTCCATCGTGCACTCTGCCGTCTCTTCGGGAACATATTTTATTTGTAGACAGAATGAAGTGTACAAATAGCCCACTGTAGTAGGCTTTGTGAGACATGTTTTATTGCACTTATGCTTTTTGTTGTCCTAATGTTGTCCCAATTGCTTCCATTGTTTACCCAACTTGTAAGTTGCTTTGGATAAAAGCGTCTGCTAAATGACTACATGTAAGTGATCAGAAAGTCTACTAATGGCATTCAGAATCCTGATACAAATACAAGGTTTCCTTCAGCAGTTATGAAATTTCCTTTTGTATTCCCTGTAACAATAAATGTTGATGAGTGATTTGTGTGCGACATGTTGTCTCATCTGAGCTTAGTAGGGCGGAACTAAAGCATGTGCGCACCCATTGCCAACAAAACGCATACCTATGACTCAGTTTGACTTACCGCGTGCGGTTCATGTCCGGCATCTTTTAGTGCTGGGACGGCTCCATCTATCAGTTTCAAACGATCTCCAAATCTAGCATTATATACACTGTTTATATAACATTCATCACCCAAATGCAGTGAACAAACAAACACAGCTGAACTTCGCGAACGTAGTGCTCTCTTTCTCTCCTGCACACAAGGGAAAGTGACATGTGCGCATGCTCCTTCTCCCGCTCTCCTTGGTTGATGCGTGGGCGCGCTCTTTCATCTCGCTCTGGCTGGTTGACGCGTGCGTGCTTTCCCGGGAGAATTTTCAAGTAAGTGACTAAGAAAAGTTATGAAACGAATTTTCATGTTCGAAAAAAACTTTACGAAACCTATACGAACGCTGGGGGAGTGTATCGAGCACCGAAATACTACATCATAAGTCCAACTCATTTTTTGACAAGTTGACCATGTCAAGCATGAAAAAATGGCACTTTTAACATTGTTAAGAAGTCAGAATGCATGAAACACCGTTGCACATCCCCTTTAAAGCTCTAATTGCTTTTGAGAACCATTAATACGTCTGTGTATGAAAAAATTAAAAATAAAAGTTAAAAAAATTGTTCTAAGTCTTTTAAAAAACGGCACAAACCAATGCAAGACCCAATGAAATGATGTTGTCGACCTGCTGCCATATTTGATTTCTTGAGTAAATACGTTATTTGATTTAAGGGTCATGAGATTAAGAGTTGACCTTTGACCTCTTCGACTACTCCCTTTTAAATACAATTCAAAACAAAAGAGAGAATCCTTCGAACATGCTGCGCTTAGCATCAGTGTCATGTTTACAGGTCGATTTGTCCAATATGAAATCTCGGTAAGTGCTCCTCTGCTTACAGACCCACCCACCACGTAGCATTGTAACAGACCTGCGATGGACACACACCGTGATGCACGATCTTCATAGCCTCCACGGGCGGTGGTGGTCAATAACTCATCCATCCAAATAATCAGAGAGAGAGAGACCGGGGAGGGGCCGATCAGCAGATTCAAGCCTCCTGTCACAGTGACTGAAGCTTGGATTAGAAAAGCCGCTTGCTGGGACTTTTAATTGCGGCTTCACTAATAGGAGAAATTGAGCAGGAATGGAAAGCTTTCAAAACATCGATCCCTGGTCCTGCGTGTGTGGCATCTCTCCGTGAAGCATCACGCTAAAAAAATCTTTTCCTCTGAAAACCCAAATGGAATCGGAATGGAAGCGAGCGGCCACTTCTGTAACCCTATTACGGAGCTGTAATGACAGTATATGCTTTTAGCGCGGCGTGCTTATACAAAAAGAAACAAAACGTCCAGAACAGAAATGGTGGAAATCTGTATTCCTTTATTAGACAAGTAGCCTGTCTTGACAGGAAGAAGCGCTGCTTTTAAAAGACTTATGTAAGGAAGGAAGGCTGTAATAATTAATAAATGTCCAGTTCATTTTGTGTGATCTCTGTTTATTAGCGCTGTTGGCAAGGGAAAGCATCACTTTAACTTTAGGAACAAACTCTTCACCCTCAATATACTGTTTTTGTGGAACTTTTTCTGCAGCGTTTGGGCTGTATATGGTACTTCAGATTTTGCCGTTTGAGAAGATGTGCTGCTACAGTTTTTACATTTTTAGGCAAACTGTTGTTGCCTTTATATGCATCTGAAAACTCGTACCTCCGAGTTGAACATTCGTTATTAGGACATGTAATGTTTTCAAGTCGAAAAGTCATACAGAAGGACTGTAAACAAAACAAAAGAAAGAAAGAAAAGAAAAATGTAGAATATAACAGCAAAAGTTGTGTATAATAGAATTATTTATTGATTCACAACTTTGACGATTATAATACAACTATGAAGTGCCTAGACAGGTATAAAGTGCGTTTTATTTTTTTTTAATTCAACTCGTGATTATGATATTTCCGACCCCACCTCAAGGCAGAAGGTGTAGTGTTTACTAACTTTCTATCGCCATCTCTGTTCAAAACGTAAAATTGCAGGCTACCTGCAATCAGGGTTGCCAAGTCTGCTGGGGCCCTGCGAAATTTGGCTACTTTTATACTGTTGCCATGGGTTGTTTTTTATTCCGCGGGTTAAAGGTGCAAAGTTTTTGTTCACCATTAGTTATTTTTAAGGTAAAATGAAGTTATTTACGAAATAGACTTTCATTATGATTTTTACTGTACAGTAATTGTTCAAGAAGAAAATGTGCAAAGTACATAAAAGTGACTGTAAAACATAGGTATAGGAAAGCATATTTTGAGTTTTGGAATGTGGTCTGGGGTAGTTTGGCTAGTTTTGGGCTTGTTTTGATTGTCCTTTTGGGGATGTTTTATTTTTACGAAAATCTGGCAACCCTAGTACTTATCTTTGTGTGCTTAAAAATCGGGGTGTGAATCAGGTTTAGGTAAGAAGACCTCCCAACACAAGATTTTTGTTTAATTTTAACCAGAGAAGTTACGGATTGAAGATTTGATAAAAAAAGATCAACAGGGGGCCTGTAAATGCTTTTGGAGGCCATATTGTGCTGCAGATGTCTGAACATTCTCTGTTCTGAATATCTGTGACTTTCAGACCACATCCTCCAGGTGATCCGTCTGTGCACCTGGGTGTTCTGTGGTTACAGCTTTGTGATTGACGGATGTTGCCAAGCCCTGAGGCAGACAAGTAGCTGTTTCCATAGCGATGAGGGATGTCAGGAAAACATGTCCGCCCTCGCGCTGTCCCCCACGACGGCGATGAGGAGGGGGATGAAGACCACCCGTCGGTTCGTCGAGGAGCGTCCTGCCTGGGCCCATCGCTCCTTCTGGCACAAGTGTCAGTTCCTGGTGCAGTTTCCTGACAACCATCTGTCTCCATCATAAACACACTCACGGCCAATATTCATATGAATCAGAGTCTTTGAAAGCAGAATGTCCCACAGAATGTCTGCTTGTACTCATCTATAAGAGGGTCTGGTATGAGTAACCTATCATTTGCTCACTATTTCTCTTTTTGTCCAGTGCACCAGCGCAGCGGAAAACATTCTGCGGCATCCTTCGCTCTTTCGTTTAGATGTGACGGCTAAAGTGCTCTTAGCCTTTTTTTGCAAAAGTGAGAGTGGGTTAGAGTGATGGGCGGATGAAGAATCAGGGCCGTGTCTGTGTTTAGTCTTAATTTCACAGCCTGGATGCTGCAGACGGATTCAGCCTCAGAAAGCAGCAGGCGATTGTTATTCAGAGCACAAACAGAGAAACACACAGCACTCGGAGCAAAAAGAGAGCCATTCTTATTCAAGAAAATGTTGTTTGGTAGTTAGTAAATCAAGTTTAATTTATCCTTCATTGCTTTCAGGTCACTTTGAATTTTGGATATTCTTTCTCTTTTTATTATTATTTTGTTGAATATGAGTTTCCAATGACATTGATCAGCAGTTTTACTTAACAGAGAGGCTCAGAGATTTTGTAGGCTAACCCGGAAGTAAGTGCTGCGTTGGTTCCCTCGACCGAAAGCCTATGCATTTTTCCCATGGACTTTTGGAAGATCGCAAAAAATAAGCTCTGTGATTAACAAAGGTTTATGATGTTTACACGTTTTGTCTATCAAGATAACCTTTACAAATGAACACCTCGATATTAACGTCACTTCCACCAAGCCTCAGACAACTCTTTCAAACTTTATTAAAAATGTGTTCCCTGGTAAGTAATTACTCCGTGAATGAATCCGCATCTACGTTTTAAGAGATTTGTGCCCATGTTGTATTATTTGTGAGCTTTATATACGCGATGACGTCTAACGTCCCCGCCAAAGCAAGTAGTTGCTTTTAGCAACTTGTTAGCAACCGCCATTTTTAAGACACAATAAGACTTTAAAAAAATCACAGGCGGGTTATAATTGGTGTGTTTTATGTCTTAGATGAAAAATATGAAAATATTTAGAGGTATTGTTTATCACAGACCTTAGTTCGGGCGATTTACCAAAAACCCACGAAAAAACCCATTGGGCCGTATCATACACCTGGCGCAATACGGCTCAAGGCGCAGCGCAAGTGTTTTTGCTAGTTTCAACCCGACGCAGTTCTCATTTTCCCGTCCTGCGCCGCGTTGTTTAAATAGCAAATGCATTTGCGCTCATTTGTGTGCCCATGGGCGTGCTGGTCTAAAAAAGAGGTGTGCTCAGGCACATTGTTGGCACGTTGGTATTTTGAGTTTCCATCCTGGAGAAGTGTCTGCTCTTTCGAATTCCGCCATGTAAATAACGAATCCTGTGCACATGCGCCGTGCGCTTTAGACCATGCGCTTAGATCGTTGAAATAGGGCCCATAGACTTTGGAGCGATGGAACCGGAAGTCCTAAAATGCTAACTCGCTTCCGTGTTTTGCATACAAAAATCTCTGCGGAAATATCCACTTAACGAATTTGCAATTAAATTTATATGGAATATGTTAAGAAACATCACCAGTTTGATGTTAAATATTAACAGTCATTATATGAATTAACAACATTCAAAAAGTTAAGAAATATTAATTTACTCTTAAAGTCGGCTATCAGTTTCGGTGGAGACATTTATCGGTGCATCGCTAATATATACTACCAAAACAAAAAGTTCACAGTTATTGGACTAAAATAACAAAAGCATAATGCTGCCAAAAATGTATTTCTTTAATTAGGAAAGTAAAATAATAAATAAATAAATAATACATAAATAAAGGATGACCTGGACTGAAAAAAAAAACAGCCAATCAAAGCCCAGAATAAATGGTAACTTCTTCAATACTGTTGGCGAGACATCAAGAAGCTGCTTGATAGAATGATTTGTTTTGGATTTTTTTAGTTAAATGGGTTTTTTAGTTTCGGGTAACATGAACCCCGAATGATTTTTTTACGTTTGTGTTATTCTGTAGTTTTTATCATTATCGTTTTTTTTAGCTTATTCATTTATTCGATTATTCACAATTATTATTCATTGTGAAAAAATACTGTAATAAATAAGTGATCCTAAACATTTTAAACGGTAGTAAATAAATAAATATTGCACATTGCATTTCTGAATTGATTTTTTTAGTTAAATTCCAGTAAATGTTCTCGCTAAAGAGGAGCTTTACATTCTTAATCTTACGTATGAAAAGGTCCATTATATTAAGATACATACAGTAAGCTGTGTTGCAAAACCTAGTGAGCTGTCTACCAGTGAAGGCATTATGGGCTTGCTACTGACACAAATCTGCTTCTGAAAGATAAGCCACTTCATTATACTGACGTTCAGGATATTTCACTTCAAACGATTGGAAGTGAGATTCTGTGGTGTATGCAAAATGGAGAAGGCAATCTCAGAATGCAATCGCAGAATGCACTGAAAAAAGAGATGCTGTACAAAGAAATGTATTATTTTTGAATAAATGTATTTTATTCAATAGTAAACAATGTATGAACATCTGTGCTGGAAAAACAATCTGTTTCACCCGCGTATACATGTTTGTGTATTTTAGGCTATTGTGGTAGCTGTTAACATCAGTCTCTATTAGAATCAATGATGAGTCAAATGCTTTTCACAGAAATTTGGCAGGTTTTAAAACAAATCAGTCATCTACGGGTTCAGTTTGGATGAAGACGGTGCAAGAGTGCAAGGCCGCTCTCTAGGTTTTGGAACAGAAATATGTGGTGTTGTGGGTTTGTTGATTCCTGTCTCTCGCAATGTACCAATACAGAGGAGATCCATTAATCTCATAGCTGCCCTGTCGTCAGCACCTCGATCAGACCCCCGTGGGGAGAGAAGCAGTTTTACCCGACGGCCCACCGCTGTCATTCCTACGCTTCATCCATCCAGAATTCCTCAGCACGACTCTCGAAAAACCACATCCAGATCTCATTTCCTGATACTCCGTGTGCTGTCTCTGACCGGAGATGATGTGTTGATAAAACACAGTTTGACCCAAATCTCAGTTGAAAGGGCCCGTCAGGTCCACTCAGAGGTGCCTTCCATTAAAGCCAAAGCGTAAGGAGAAGTTCAGCCAGAAATCAATGACACTATTGCTTTTCTCAATCTTTTCTCTGTTTGTGGAGATCAGAGTTCTCAGATCTCGTAGAGCGAGTTGCAGTCACAAATGATTGACGCCATATTTTTCCCAAAGCTCTTTTCCCAGTTCTTCAGAAAGTATTTTTTTGTGTGTAGTACAGTTGAGCGTTGTTGGTTTTATTTGAACTGCTCATTTTTTTAGGCTGATAATTGAATGATTTTGTCTCTGGCTGATGGATTCCAGCAGAACGTTTGCTGGCAGCTTCGCCGTCTGTTAGATCGGCGGCGTGTCTCATCTGCATCTTCTTCATACTCTCAGGTTGTTCTGTTCACGTTTTCTTCTCTTCATCGTTTTGATCCTCTCGCTTGGATGGAGGGATGGCTGTCCAATTTTACGGCTGGCTACTCTTTTCTCATTTGCGCGGTGCGTCCATTGCTTTCTAAACGCTCCTTCAGATGGGCTTTTGGCGCCTGAGTGAAAATGAGAGATGAGAATGCAAGATGTTTTCTGCCGTCTTTGTTTTAACGCTTGTTTCTCTAAATTGCACAGTTCTTGATAAGACTCATTTGCATGTTTGAATTTAGAGCTGACTGATATAATAAATATAAAGGCATGTTGGATGTATAATAAACGATGTTGTGGGTGATTTTAATACCCTGTTATTGTCATTAGTTATGCCGTTTTTATTCGTGAGTGCGAATACATTAGGTTTGCTTCGCTAATCTTTTTTGTTGTTTAAAGGTATTACGAGAACAAATGAAATGTACATTCAAATGGAATTAATACTCCAGACATATATAGATATGCTATATGAAAGAATATTATGAAATGTATATATTGTACACATAACAGATACATTTTTACACATTATAAAACATTGACATTTGTCAAGCACAAGTTGTTTGTGTCCTAACGATGTTTTCTGAGTATTTTTTATGTTTTAGCAAAAATGTCTTGCAGTAGGGCTGTCACGATAAACCGACGATAAATATCACGTGATTTATGCACAGCTTTTGAGTGAAGTACGGGAAAATGCTGCTGCATCCGAAAGCCAGAGGGCGCTCTCGTGCGGAAACTCCAAATACGTACTGCAGAAGAAGATCATAACACGTTCTAGAATCTAGGAAATGCCTATGGACATCTTTTTATCACTGTTACTCAAGCCTCATAAGGTATTTTTATGATAATAAAGTATATTTATAATGATCATGTTTGACGGGTGTTGCTTTGTCAAATGCACATTATAAGCGACTCAAACTCGCACTGCTTTTAGATCGAGCAGCATTTCCTACCGTTCCCAGAGACGTGCTTCATGGACAAGCTACGCATTAAAAAATATCGACACATTGCATATCGCAGCCAGCTCGATTACAATAGGATTTAGTCGTATAAATTATCGTGCAGCCCTATCTTGCAGCATATACAGGAAAACCAAAATATTTAAATATATTTTTTGGGGGGTTATTCTCACAAAATCTTGGTTTCTAAAATGTCAAACGTGATTTTTTCATTCTTGCATTGACAAATTTCCTTTTCCTGCATTAAAAACATGACATTCATTTGAAAACTATCACGTTTTTAAGCTTTTTTTAAAAACAAGACCTTAAATATGTCATTACCGTAACAGTCTAAAAATGTCAATACCATATCATGTTAGTCATGATGTCTAAGCAAATTTTCATTCATCATACCTACACATTAATTAAGTATATTTTTATAGTCAATTATAGATGTAAAATGTTTTTAAATGTGGAAAACTATGTATCGGTAAGGACAATCAATACTATTGTGTACTCGAGAAATATAAAGAAATCTGTTAAACTGGTAGTCATGTGTTACTAGAATTACAAAGTTACAAAATCATAATGTAAAGATCTGTGTGTGTGTGCGAACGGTGCTTTAAAAATGACTCGATACATACATTTAATTACAAAACAAAAACAAAATTTGTAAAAAATGACTTGCGGCCAATAATAGCCCTGAAGAGATGAACAGAAATGAATGTAAACATTAGGAACAAGCATAAACTTCAGATTCTACACACAGATATCAAACTCTTAATTCGTTTCGTGTTCTGGAGCTTGGTAACTATGAGGTAGTCTTTTTGCCCTGCAGCGCTGAATACGGTCTTTGTTACATTCCCCACCACACCTTTGACCCCTTCAACTGTTCGGAGACGTCCACGCAACTCTTCCTGCCCGTCAGCTCATACATACAGCAGAAGCCCTTTGGAGTTTATTGAAAACACACCCCGCTCCACCGGAGGTCAACTTTCACATCAGGAGGAGATTGTGAAGGAAGCCGAGGTCACTAGAAACAGCATCAGTTCACTTCTTAAATGTACTGATTCTTCTCTCCACGTTTGTATTATCCCACCTCTCCTGACCATCAAAGGTTTTTATGAAGATGGTTTTGAAGCGTTGTTTCATCAGAGCGAGAGGTTAAGAGCTAGAGAACAGGAAAAAATGACTGCAGATACTCTGTTTGGGTTCAAGGATTTCATAGAGTCCGAGTCCTTCATCACAACACTCAACAAGGAGGTGAAAAGCTCTTGTTTTGATTCCGGTCTGGTCGCGGTCGAAAACGCACCGTCCTTGACTTCAGATGCGTGCGTCTTTGTGGATCCGTCTGCCGTTCGGAGCATGTCGGGTACAGATGTAACTTGAGAGAAGAGGAATCTGATTGTGAATGCTGATGGTGTTTTATCCTCAATGGAGCCATGGTGTTACGTCTGTCGACATCGCCCATACAATTTTCCCCTCTGCTGGATTTTATATGGAGCGGCAGTGTGTGTGTGTGATCACTAAATGCTGAACAGGGTAGAGTGTCATTACCATAATCATATTTCAACAACACACACACACTTCATTCTGTGGCTCTCTGCTGAGGGAATGATTGGCGCGTTACGAGGCCGTTTTGACACACTGAAGGATCTGGTCATTTTCTAGAAAAATAGCTTTACCTAATAGGATGTGCTTTGTTTGCACGCACACGCGCGCGCGCACAGAGATGATGCAGCATTTGCACCCTGGAGTACCGAATGGTCCAGTGAATCGATTTAGCAGCCGAGCAAAGGGAACGTCACAGCTCACTGGTGTGTGTGTGTGTGCGTGTGTGCATTTGTGCGTGTGTGTACGTTTGCTTTTATCCCTACAGATTCTACATTGTGGCTTGTTATCTAAATTAGCGTATTCATGCATGAATTAATGTCTCTATCCTCCTCTTTCTTCTCCCACAGACTCCCACCGACTTTATAAGCAATAATGAATGAGATACTTTACTACAGTGTGTTGTGAATATAGTGTTGTTAAAGGGATACTTCACCCAAAAGTGAAAATTCTGTCATTATTTACTCGCCTTCGAGTTGTTCCAAATCTGTATACATTTCTTTGTTCTGATGAACACAGAGAAAGATATTTGGAATAATGCTTATAACCAGACATATTTTGCCCCCCATTGACTCCCATAGTAGGAAAAAATACAATGGTAGTCAAAAGTGCCCCAGAACGGTTTGCTGTCCTACATTCTTCAAAATGTCTTCTTTTGTGTTCAACAGAACAAACTAAATGAAAAATAAATTTGTCCTACTATGGGAGTCAATGGGGGCAAAATCTGTCTGGTTATAAGCATTCTTCCAAATATCTTTCTCCATGTTCATGACTTTCTTATGCAGAACACAAAAGAAGATATTTCGAAGAACGTTGGTAACCAAACAACATTGGACCCCATTGACTTCCATTGTATGGATACGAAATCACTGAGACATCTCAAAACGTCTTCTTTTGTGTTCCACACGAGAATCAGTCATATACGGGTTGTTTTTAATGTTGCTTGAAGAGATTTTCATGTTTTGTTTGTGTTCCTAATCTCTGATGCAAGATTGAATTTACATAGACCCTAAAACCTGAACTCCCTGTACGTTTGCACTTTTCATTTACTGCTTTGCAAGTGTTGTTTTTTCCCCTTAGGTAATGCAAATAGTTAGGGCTTTGATGCTGGAGTTGTCTAATCAAATGCGAGGGAGGAAAATGTGGTGAGAAAGAAATACAATATGAAGAAAGTGAAAGTGTTGTTTTTTGGAACTGTATTATTGTTGTCTTTGGTTGGGTCGATTCCTCATTGATAGTCACCAGCTACCGACGCTTCTGCAGCAGGACGTTTCAATTTTCTTCTCGTCTGACTTTACAATAGCTTTTCAGTTGTTTTACTTTTTCTCTTATTTTTACTGTAATGATTAGGGCTGTCACGATTATGAAATTTGGCTGGCGATTAATTGTCTAGTAAATCATTGCAATTATGACGATTAATTGTCTGTTTTAGGGCTTTGACGATTATGGCGATTAATTGTCTGGTTTAGAGCTTGGACATTTAATTCTCATACATTTTTGATTCAGCTTTGAAACGACCATATTGTTCTGAATATAAAAAAATATGTTTTTTTCTTGGAAATACATTGGAAAATATTGGTTTATCCTATATTTAAGGTTTAGGCTTTTACCTGTCAATAATACTACCGCCAAATACTTGTAAATTAAGTAAATTGATCAGGAGTGAAGCCACCATTAAAATACTATCAGTCATAGAAAAGATTCTAGTCTGTTTTTTTTCTCACTTACAAGACTACAATAAACATGTACTTCTATGTTAATGAAATTTTGGTAGACTGGTTTTCACACTGAGATTAGTTTAAATAATATTAAATTGTACTGCAGGTTATTTTTATGGTATATGCTTTAGTTTTTATTGTGTTGTGGTGGTACATTTTACAAGTATTACAATGCTTTAGTTACAATAAATACACTAAAATATGTAATATGCAGATGCACTACAGCTCCCCCTAGTGTCTTCTATAGAGATGTGCAATAATAGCGATGATCTGAAACCAGGTCAAACAATCGCCATGAAATGATTATTTAATAATCCTGACAGCCCTAGTAATGATTCTATTTCCTCATACCCATTGGCGATCCGCGTATTTTAACAGCATTCATTCTGATAAGAAAACACAGTTTCACAGTAAACAGACAGAATAGCTATTGGTAAAAAATTGCACATTAGTGAACCGGTGTAGCCAATCGATATTTGAGAAAACTTGTAACACAGTAACATCCGATGTCTGCTGTACCTGATAACCCTGACGTAGCTTCACCACTGCTCATGTCGTGTGTAATTCTCCATGTCAAGTAAAAGACATTTTGTCCTTATTTTACTTAATAAAATAAAAAAAAAAAAAAATCTGTGGTAACTATAACCACATTGAGATGAATTGCAGTCATTCAGACATTGCAAGATTCTATTCTTAAATTTAATTTAAGGTTCATTTTTAAAGTCTTTTTTTAACTTAAAGCTGATGTTTGATTCGCTCTGGTCTGTGAGAATGCTTTTGTTCTCAGTAAATTCACCTCTCAGATCAGATCCGTGAAGGCCATATTAGTGACTTTAATCGAATGAAACAGTTTGTGTTAGAAAGTTTCCTCATAACCTGATATCAAATATTTTCATTCAACAGCATCTTTCATATCATACATTTCCCATGAACCCACAGTTTTGCTAAAATAAAGCTTGTGTATTGTGGGTTCTTCACTTCCATAGGTCGTAATATATTCGATGAAAATGTAAATTCATAATTTTGAAATGTTAAAAACTTTCTGAATGAATAGATTTTTTTGTATTCAAGTATATCTCATTTATATTTAATAATAACCAAATTGGTTCATTTATCATTCCTAAGGTCTCATTTTGAATGGTTTATGTACCACGGGCGGAACAATGGAACGCTACGGGGTTAAAAGGACAGTTGATCCCAAAATGAAACTTATGACATGATTTACTCACCCTCTTGTCATATTATACCTGTATGACTTTTATCTGCAGAACACAAAGGAAGATGTTTTGAAAAATGTTGGTAACCAAACAACGGCACTACCAATTGACTTGCATTGGTTTTGTGTCCATACAATAGAAGTGAATTGAGTACAAAATATCACAAAAGTGCCTTTTTTCTTTAATACAAATAAATTCATCCCGCTTCAGCTGTTTATTGAGCGCATCAAATAGAAGTTGTGTGTCTGTGAATCTCAGACGTGACTGACTGCTGGTAGGTAATTCATCGCCTGTGGTGGGTCGAGGTCAGTGGCTATTGAATGCTTAGCAGCTGCTAAAGATTGTTAAAGTTGGTGTTAAATGCTACGTATGTGCGACATGGGCGCTAAAGCATCGATTTGGAGCTCTTAGCCACGAATACGGCAGAGACGTTGCTCATACATCACCCCTCGAGTCACCCAGACGCCAATCTCCATACATTAGACGTGCAGTAATGTGTGTGCGTGTCAGATAGAGAGATGGCCTATGAGCGCTTGCTGTGCGGTGAAAGTATGCACTTTAACCTGTAATATGTCAACATTAGGACACAGTAATACAGATTTCCTGTTTGCTTTATTGGAAATAATTTGGAGGTTCATATTTTGATCAGATATGTCACCATTCCAAAAGTTCCTTTTTCCAATTTTATTGGGAACATCTATTTTACTTTTATTAATAAACAACAGACAAATGTTTGTTTTTGGCCAGTATTGGGTTTTTTGATGCGCTATGGTACAGTTTTCAGTTTAAAGAGACAGTTCACCCGAAAGTGAAAATTCTGTCATGATATACTACTAGTTCTTTCATATCTGTATAAATTTCTTTGTTTGGTTGAACACAGAGAAAGATATTTGGACGAATGCTTGTAACCAAACAGTTATTGGCTACCAATGACTACCATAGTAGGAAAAATGACTATGGTGTTCTAAAGTGCCCCAGAAAAGTTTGCTGTCCTACATTCTTCAAAATATCTCCTTTTGTGTTCAACAACGCAAAAAAAATGTTATTTTTCCAACTATGGTTGTCAATGGGGTCCAAGAACTGTTGTGTTACAAGCATTCTTCCAAATATCTTTCTCTGTTTTCATCAGAACAACAAAATTGGTAGAGATTTGGAACAATTTGGTAAACTATCCCTTTAATTGTAGTTTTTTTCACATTACCTTTTATTTTATATTTTCACTTAATATTTATTTGTTTAGCAGTTTTATTATGTGCTATTGTCATTTTCATTATTACAGTTTACTTAAACCAAAAGTGTTAAATCACATCTGCTAACTAAAATTAAATAAAATATCAACCTGTATATTATTTGAAAAACTAAACAAAAATAGAAATAATACAATAAATATAAATATTGCCTCAGTAATAAACTGAAATTTTAATATTTAAGTTGAAGCACTAAAATAAAATAAAATCAACTAATGATAAAAACAAACTACAACTTAATTAAAATCAATAAACAAACAAATAAATGAGTAAACAAATAATACAATTACAAAAGCACATAACAAAATGGCTAAATATGAAACTAAATTGAATATAAATACATAAAATAAAGTTAATTTAATAAATTAATAAAACTACAATATTACTGAAAACAAACCATAATATTATGGGTAATTTTATCATTTATTTTTTTATCAATAGTGCTATTTAGGTTTATTTTATTTTAGTTTAGTTTTTATTTATTTCCTATTAACGATTCTAGTGCCTTGCTAAACTTATTTTAGTTTATTGCTAAAGCAACATTTTTACTTTTTTTTCATTTTTACTTAAACTTCTTCAAATTTTATTTGCTTTCAATTAAGACAACTGTTTGAATATTATAAGTTTTGGTGAATAATAACCCAGGAACATATTAAAATGATGAAAGGGAATCTGTTATTCATTAGCGGTTTAGATGTTTTAGTACATTAGTGTAAGACATCATGCACAGATGCTGCACAGGAGCCATTTCTGCTCCGCAGTGTGGTGAGGCGGTGTCGTGGGGCTCGACATATCAGCGAGTAGGCCAAGTTTGACTCTCTCGAATCGCTGCTTCTGCAGTGTAATTCTGCTAATGTGTATATGTGAGCTAGTCTACTGGCACAAGGGTTTCGCTTCGTAACACTGGATCTAGATAATAATGAACCTCTCCTTGATCAGCCATCTTGGCTCTATTGTGCGACTCCAACCGACTGCAACCTTGTTTCTCGATTATATCTGCACTGCTTGGCAACTTTTGGAGTTTGGCTCAATCCTACAATTTCTCTGTTGCTTTCAGTCAGCCGTGCTGGCCTCTCATTGGGTGAAATTGATTGAGTTAAAGAAAAACGAGAACCGCAAAACGCACCGTCCATTCAGCTAATAAGAAGTTATTACTGTAGAAGTCAAAAGTTAGGAGCTTGGCGTCCCTCTTGGCCCGATAATGATCTTTGGCCATCTTGGCTGGAATTTGGTAATGCTACACTGGGCGGACCATTTTTGGCTCTGTTGTGCGGTAATGATTGAGGAAATGGACTCGCACCTGCCGCACTGAGCCCGTGCCCATCTCAGTTGTGCGTCTGGTGGAATCGAGGTCATGACCTTTGGACTGGCAAGCTAGTGCAGGGGGAGGTGCCACACCTATCTCCGGACGTCCCACCCGCCAGTAGATAAAATGCGCTTTGACCCCAGGATGCCGTTGTGTTGACTGAACACAGCCATTGGCTCTCAATGAGTAAACAACGGGTCAACGCTTGAGCGCGCACACACAAAATCTGAACACTACATTAGTCTAATTGACTGCTGTGGAGAATGCTGAGTGGGGAGAGTGTGCATGTATGTGTGATATATGTGTGTTTGGTGATTTATTTTGTAAATGATGCGTTCTCTGTGCATGCTGGGTAATGTAGAAGTATTTTATTTTATTGACCAGTTCAATGGCAGTTCGATTGGTCATTTCTATAAAAACAAAAAAATCGATGCATGCTTGATGGAGTATGGTCTCCTATTGCTTTAATATGAAGATAATTGTAATTGCTATAGGTGAACCCTAAACCCTTTTAGAATGTAAAAATAGTAAGTTAACCCCACATTCAAATCCTGATGCCTGTCATAGTGCACAAAAGCGGATAAAACAGTTTAGCAACAAAAAATATTTGTTTAAAATCATTGGGTTTTATGAGAACTTGAATGTGTTATAAAACGGATAGAATTACAGTTAATGATTTATATGTGTTGCTCACTGTCACTGAGAGAGAAAATATTTCGGTAGTGTTACATCAGCTGAGATGTTGCTGCAGGATAACTGCCTACAGCTCAATCTCTCTCAATCCTTTTACACTGACAATGAGACGCTGATCTAAATCTGTTCCGCCCGGTTCCACCAAAGAAAAGGTGATTCTATACCGATCCACTTTACTCACGGTGTGGACCAGATGCTTTAACACGTACAGCTTTCAAAACGGCAACAACTACCAAGCAAGATCGCTCCCATCGAATCCAACAAATCTTGATTTATAATTGTTCACTATAAAAGCGTGTGGTGAAAATATTTTATTCGAGTGATTTCTGTAAATTACTTATAACGGCGATCTGTTAGGTTTGCCTCTCTATCGCCATCTCTGTTTGAAAGCTAAAATTCCAGGTTACCTTACGTACTTTGTGTATTGAAATGAAATGATGTCAAACTGAAATCTCCCCAAATCATGCACAACAGCTTTATTTACAAAAGAATTGCAAAATGTATCAGTATTGTGATGAAAGACGCAAGTAGGCAATGCGTTATGGATGTGACATTTTGCGTTATGGATGTGACAAACTCTCAGAGAGCGTATTTATTACCAATATATTAAACCAATCTTTTTATATTTCACCAAACCCCTGATGATAGAGTATAAACGTCAGAAAAATATCATTCCATACGCGAGATTTCTGTTTAGAAAAAAAGAAATAAACATGCGTTATGGATGTGACAAAAAGGACACAGTTTGTAAGAGACGACAAACTTTGAGGGATTTCTGTGAATAGAATGCACAACGATAAGACCCAACAGAAGGGACGGCTCTTCATAGAACATATTGTAGTTAAAATATTTTAATTTTCATGTGCCTATTTATGAGGAATATGGACTGTTATTGATGTGACAATTCTGAAAGCAGCACCCTTCGGACTATGGAAAATCATGCTTAAAAACTAAAACAGTTCTTTAAAGACTTTAAGAGAGATTTCACGTGGGTATTTAATTTTAAACCAACATATCAGGATGGTAAAACCTTTGGTAAGGTTGACATATGCATGGAATTGGGAGCTCATGTACAGTGATGTAGTGATGTTGTGTTATTGTTTTCTCTCTCAAATCAGTGGAAACGCACGCCGGATCTGAGAGAGGTTTGCGGAGATTCACGAAACGACCAATTGTTACAAATAGGGCTACACGGATAAAGATCTACCTGTGTGTGATTGAGTATCTGTCATAAATTCCGGATTCACCGTTTTTAATTACTTTAGCTTCAGAAGAATTGATTATGTAGGAATGGTCCACTTAGCCAGGCTAAGGGTCTCATTAATCCAACTGTAATTAAATTCAACCTTATCATGTGCAGAGATGTGTTCAGTGCGAGGACCAGAAAACTGAGGAAATAAATGAGGAGAGAGAGTAAGAAAAAAAACTTGACGCGTATACTCGACTAAGCAGACATACTTCAAGTCTGGGTTTAAATCTCAAAACCAAAATCTCTGAATATAACCAGATCTTTCAAATTTAGATCAGTTTTTGTAAATCATTCTTGGGTCCGTTCAATTTTTCATTGCTTGATCCGGTTCAAAGATTCTGTTCTAAATGATTCGTTCATGAATCATACTGAAGGGGTCTCACCCTGTTTACACTTGTTACGAGTTGAGAGCCTGTATGTAAGCCGATATCAAGAGCATTTGGAGTGGATTAGTTCGCTTTAAAATGAAACTTCTGTCATCATTTCCTGACCCTCATGTCGTTCCAAACCGCAATTGTTCTGCTCGGATATCAAGTTGTTTTCCAACAAAGTCCACTCGGAAAGTAATCGTGGAGCTGTACGCATTGACTGGACTCTCTTGAGTGCTTTATTAAGCTTCCAGTGAGTTATCATGTACTCAGTATTCATTAAAATCTGAAATGTCGTTTTTGGGTGGACTAATCCTGTAATAAACAGCTAAACCTTATTAACCAAGAGATTAATTTTAGCATTGTTTGGTTTTTAATATTGTATTTTGGTTCTGCATAAACACAACAAATTAACTCATTAACACATGACATTACAATAAATGACCAAGTATTTTAGGGATGTCCCGGTCACACTTTTTGTGCCCCCGATACGAGTCATTTTATTTTGAGTATCCCGATCCGATACTTGTTTTTCCACGCTCCAGGTATATTAAGGTTATTAAAATATTACTGTTTAACAATTCAGCATATTATAAATGATAGCCTAACATATTGTAGCAAACATAATGACAGAATTTTCAACTAATTCCAATAGCAGGTTTTGATTAAACATTAAAATGGCCCTCTTTATCAATGAAGTATAGTTGCTTTTATTGCAGCTGGACATTGCATGCTTCATTCAACACTGCCTCGAAACTAAAACACTCGACACAAAAGGCCTAAGTTCACTCTGTGCTAATCACATATATATCTTCAGACTTTCACTTTGAAATAAAGGGAAAACAGCATCTCTGTGGTGTTAGCGGACAGCCCCTAATGCTTCTCATCTGTGTCATTAAGTTCGTCGTAAAGCTCCGGTAGAGCGCTGTATGAAGGAAGAAATCAGACGCTAACCTTTCTCGTTGACGTTCTCTATCACAGCGTCAAGGAGCTGAGTGAACTCACTGTAATCCGTCCAATTTTTTGAGGATTTCGTATTAAATTGTTGTTATTGAACGAAGCTCCGTTGCTAACGCCTGTTCCGCGGCACATTTCCACACTGCAGACACAGCTGTCACAGCTCGCTCTCTTGTTAACGAAACTTGCGTGATGGCATAGGTGATCGTAAATGATCGGGCAAAATATAGCCGATCCCGATCAAGTTAAAAATATCTTGATCGGCCCCCGATCTTTGAGATCGGCTTGGGACATCCCTAATTATTATGTATTTGGGAAATGACAAAATACTACTGCATAAAGTCTGGTTCACGTTGTAGCTTATCTAGGCTAGAAGAAACAGACCATTTAAGTCTGAATATGAGGAAATCACTATGTTTTACTTTTATTTGTCACAAAGGGCTAGAAACAGTTCAGAATGTAACTCAACTGTGACCGGCTGTATGAAAATCAGGATCTGTTGAGTAGTTTTAATTTTAATATAAAGTAATATTAATATGAATTAAATATAAAATAAAATATTAAATAGGCCTGCATTTTCTTTTTAAACAAATGAAATAAATAAATACATTTGTTTTTTTATCAACTGAAAAAAATGTTAACTGTGTTGTAGATCTATAACACAAGAAGAACACAAGTGTAAAATGGAATGTAGCACAGTAGCCTAATTGTTTTTTAACCTTGATTATCATAATTGTTAAAATAATTGAAATTAATAACCAGTTACAATTAAATGCGCACCCTTACTGTATAAAGGACGGCAGAAAAAGCTCAAGAACGTGACATTGTTACTTCTGTGACATCGTTCCAAAACAAAAAAGTGAACGGTTTCGCTCAAGCATTGAAGGAATCCAAAGTTTAATCTTCCTCATGAATATGCATGGATTTTTAATTAAGGTATCGCTGTCACCTTCAGCGTGCTATGCAAATGAAGGTGTTATCGAGTTGATTTTTACTTGTTCCTGTCAGCTATATGCCTTTATGTTAAACCTTTTACGACAGGTGTTGATGATCGTATGCAAATGTGGTAAATTTGCCTGTGAGATTAGAGTCTCCACCCCTCTGAAAATGATTCGTGCTCCGTTAACGCGACGTCGCCGCTGTGCTTCATAAACATGACAAGTTGTATTTGTGTGGTGTCTACGGGCTGTATGTGTTTTTACTGTTTTTACATCCATATTTAAATGATTCCTGTGAGCAGCCACACAAAAATGGGGGATCTCTCTCTCTCTCTCTCTCTCTCTCTCTCTCTCTCGTTTGCGGAGATTCACGAAACGACCAATTGTTACAAATAGGGCTACACGGATAAAGATCTACCTGTGTGTGATTGAGTATCTGTCATAAATTCCGGATTCACCGTTTTTAATTACTTTAGCTTCAGAAGAATTGATTATGTAGGAATGGTCCACTTAGCCAGGCTAAGGGTCTCATTAATCCAACTGTAATTAAATTCAACCTTATCATGTGCAGAGATGTGTTCAGTGCGAGGACCAGAAAACTGAGGAAATAAATGAGGAGAGAGAGTAAGAAAAAAAACTTGACGCGTATACTCGACTAAGCAGACATACTTCAAGTCTGGGTTTAAATCTCAAAACCAAAATCTCTGAATATAACCAGATCTTTCAAATTTAGATCAGTTTTTGTAAATCATTCTTGGGTCCGTTCAATTTTTCATTGCTTGATCCGGTTCAAAGATTCTGTTCTAAATGATTCGTTCATGAATCATACTGAAGGGGTCTCACCCTGTTTACACTTGTTACGAGTTGAGAGCCTGTATGTAAGCCGATATCAAGAGCATTTGGAGTGGATTAGTTCGCTTTAAAATGAAACTTCTGTCATCATTTCCTGACCCTCATGTCGTTCCAAACCGCAATTGTTCTGCTCGGATATCAAGTTGTTTTCCAACAAAGTCCACTCGGAAAGTAATCGTGGAGCTGTACGCATTGACTGGACTCTCTTGAGTGCTTTATTAAGCTTCCAGTGAGTTATCATGTACTCAGTATTCATTAAAATCTGAAATGTCGTTTTTGGGTGGACTAATCCTGTAATAAACAGCTAAACCTTATTAACCAAGAGATTAATTTTAGCATTGTTTGGTTTTTAATATTGTATTTTGGTTCTGCATAAACACAACAAATTAACTCATTAACACATGACATTACAATAAATGACCAAGTATTTTAGGGATGTCCCGGTCACACTTTTTGTGCCCCCGATACGAGTCATTTTATTTTGAGTATCCCGATCCGATACTTGTTTTTCCACGCTCCAGGTATATTAAGGTTATTAAAATATTACTGTTTAACAATTCAGCATATTATAAATGATAGCCTAACATATTGTAGCAAACATAATGACAGAATTTTCAACTAATTCCAATAGCAGGTTTTGATTAAACATTAAAATGGCCCTCTTTATCAATGAAGTATAGTTGCTTTTATTGCAGCTGGACATTGCATGCTTCATTCAACACTGCCTCGAAACTAAAACACTCGACACAAAAGGCCTAAGTTCACTCTGTGCTAATCACATATATATCTTCAGACTTTCACTTTGAAATAAAGGGAAAACAGCATCTCTGTGGTGTTAGCGGACAGCCCCTAATGCTTCTCATCTGTGTCATTAAGTTCGTCGTAAAGCTCCGGTAGAGCGCTGTATGAAGGAAGAAATCAGACGCTAACCTTTCTCGTTGACGTTCTCTATCACAGCGTCAAGGAGCTGAGTGAACTCACTGTAATCCGTCCAATTTTTTGAGGATTTCGTATTAAATTGTTGTTATTGAACGAAGCTCCGTTGCTAACGCCTGTTCCGCGGCACATTTCCACACTGCAGACACAGCTGTCACAGCTCGCTCTCTTGTTAACGAAACTTGCGTGATGGCATAGGTGATCGTAAATGATCGGGCAAAATATAGCCGATCCCGATCAAGTTAAAAATATCTTGATCGGCCCCCGATCTTTGAGATCGGCTTGGGACATCCCTAATTATTATGTATTTGGGAAATGACAAAATACTACTGCATAAAGTCTGGTTCACGTTGTAGCTTATCTAGGCTAGAAGAAACAGACCATTTAAGTCTGAATATGAGGAAATCACTATGTTTTACTTTTATTTGTCACAAAGGGCTAGAAACAGTTCAGAATGTAACTCAACTGTGACCGGCTGTATGAAAATCAGGATCTGTTGAGTAGTTTTAATTTTAATATAAAGTAATATTAATATGAATTAAATATAAAATAAAATATTAAATAGGCCTGCATTTTCTTTTTAAACAAATGAAATAAATAAATACATTTGTTTTTTTATCAACTGAAAAAAATGTTAACTGTGTTGTAGATCTATAACACAAGAAGAACACAAGTGTAAAATGGAATGTAGCACAGTAGCCTAATTGTTTTTTAACCTTGATTATCATAATTGTTAAAATAATTGAAATTAATAACCAGTTACAATTAAATGCGCACCCTTACTGTATAAAGGACGGCAGAAAAAGCTCAAGAACGTGACATTGTTACTTCTGTGACATCGTTCCAAAACAAAAAAGTGAACGGTTTCGCTCAAGCATTGAAGGAATCCAAAGTTTAATCTTCCTCATGAATATGCATGGGTTTTTAATTAAGGTATCGCTGTCACCTTCAGCGTGCTATGCAAATGAAGGTGTTATCGAGTTGATTTTTACTTGTTCCTGTCAGCTATATGCCTTTATGTTAAACCTTTTACGACAGGTGTTGATGATCGTATGCAAATGTGGTAAATTTGCCTGTGAGATTAGAGTCTCCACCCCTCTGAAAATGATTCGTGCTCCGTTAACGCGACGTCGCCGCTGTGCTTCATAAACATGACAAGTTGTATTTGTGTGGTGTCTACGGGCTGTATGTGTTTTTACTGTTTTTACATCCATATTTAAATGATTCCTGTGAGCAGCCACACAAAAATGGGGGATCTCTCTCTCTCTCTCTCTCTCTCTCTCTCTCTCTCTCTCTCTCTCTCTCTTCAGGATACAAAAAAATTATAAAGTAATATAACCACAATCACGGCATATAGCAAGCGCGGAACTTGTCACTCTCTGCACTGAAAGCAAGCGTGCGTGTCAGTAGAACGCAGGAAAAAAGGTGAAAGGCACTTTTTGACCGTTCAAATGGTAAGATGCTTTATTGCATTCCTTCTTTATATGCGGTAAATAAAGTAACTTTATTGGTAGTTCATTGGTAATTAACATGCTGTATTCCCTTATTCCTGTATTACACGCTAATAATTCATCATTATCGAGTAGTTTTGAAAATAGTTTTGAGGCGAGATCTGGTCTAGTAAGTGGCACAGCATTGTTACGTGATGTTTAAGGAAAATGTCCATTCATTTGACTATTTTTGGCTTGTGTTTTGAATATATGAAGAGTTTGGTTCCAAAATGAGATATCTCTGTTTTTAAAGATTTTCAATAATCATGTTTTTTTATTGTGCATTCCAATTAATATCAATCAAACTGCAGTTGGTTTGTTTTGATTTAAGTCATAATAACTAAAAAAATTCAGCTAACTAACACAATATAACATAATAAAAAACATGTTTTTTGAGTTATCTCATTTTGGAAACAAACTCTTCATATGTTCCCCTGCATTTCAGACATTTTGCAAGACATTTATTTTGCACATTGTGACTTGAATCTGGCTCATTTCGTTTTATTTATTCTAAAGGTATATTCTGTTCTAAACAAATTCTGTAAATTAAAGTTTGATTGTTTTTTGGTGCATCAGTGTTGCGCTGCACTTGGGGTTGTACCTTTGTTAATCACCTAGTGTCATCCCCGGATGCACACACGTGCGCACACACACACGTGCGATTCGACTATCAGTCGACTATAGGCAGGACTGACAATTCTGAATCGACTATGTAAATCCTTAGTCGAGGACACCCCTAGTAGTTTCTCAACAGCACACTTTTTTGAGAGACTTTGAGTTGTTGGAAGTTTTGACGTGAAAATCAAAGCTAATGGACAGATGCTAATGTGTGCTTGCTAGCTCAGGTCAACAAAGCAAGTCTACATGTCTCTTTGATGTTTTAAACTAAAATATTTGCAATACAAGTCTATATTTTTAGTTGCTAGGGTGCTCTAGCTGGTTGCTAGGGTGTGGCTAAATGGTTAGCCATTGCTAGGTATGTTCAAATGCTCTGTTTCAATGAAAAAATGTCAACCCATGAATACAAAAATGCATTTGTCAGACCATTTTACAGTGTCTTGAGTATCAATTCACTTGAGCATTATTGAGTATCAGTTCAATTTACAATTTCAAATTGATTTAATGTACTGAAGCTTCTGCAGTAAAAGATGTACATTATAGCTGTAACCACAGCACAAGGGTGTATGTGATTGTAATGCAAATGAAAGCTGGTGTCCATGTCATTCTCTCTGTGTGTTTATCCTTCCGAAACCTTGACCCCGCAACCATCTGATGGGCTGATTGTGCTAGCTGAGCAGAACTGCTCTGTGTGTGTGTGTTTGTGTGTGTGTTTGTGTGTGTTAGGGGTCTCTGCTGAGGTTAGACGCTGTCAGGCGTCCATCACTTGAATAGTCCAGATGCTGATGTGTTTCTACATCATATATAAAACAGTCAGTCCATATTATTAAAATGTAGGACTCTCAAACGATTAATCACATCCAGAATAAAAGTTTGTGTTAAGTCTGTGTACTGTGCATATTAATGTTTGTGTTTATAAACACATACCCGTACGTACACGCATACACGTTTAGTAAATATTTGCATGCATTTACAGTGTTTCCCCCATTGTTGCCATTTTCACCACCCTGGGAGCGTTTAAGCGTTTAAAAATGCCAATATTTTTATCTAAATTTCAGGTGGTTGACGCGACATATTTTCCCACACGCCCTCTCTGTCCGCTGGTGGGAGTGTGCTTACCTGTAGATGTGCGCGCACGTGTTTCTGTGTGCAAGAGCATGGAGGCGGAACTCGTTACACAGAACAGAGGGGAACTGTAAAGCCGCGACCATGTAGAAACAGAAATGGCATGCCTATGCCGGCATGTAAATAAGATAAATAACAATGTTATTTAGCTTGTTTAATACAAGAACTAGGTATAGACATGTTATATAGGAAAGGTAACCTTAAATGACTTCTCTTGTGATCTGGCGCCATATAAAAAATAAAATTAACTTGACCTTCAAGGGGGGCGGGAGGTGCAGTTGGAGGGGCGGGGCGCCCCCCTAAAGCAATGGTAGGGGAAACACTGATTTATATATTTACCAATCATTTAAATTACATATACCTGTTTAGTAAATTTTTATATTTTATATTTTTCTTAAATATATGCATGCATGTATGTGTATGTTTTTATAAATACAAAATAAATATGCACAGTACACAGACATATATTATGTAAACAATGTTTTTATTCTGGATGTGATTAATCATGATTAATCGTTTGGCACCCTTATTAAAATATATTAATAGAAAAGATATTTTGAGAAATGTCTGAGTTTTGTGTTCATACACAGTAGAAGACTTTGGGCGTCAATGTTGTTCGTTACCAACGTTCTTCAAAATATCTTTGTGTTCTGCAGAAGAAAAAAGTCATACAGGTGTGGAATGAGTGGAAGTAAACGATGAAAAAAAAACATTTTTGGATGAACCATCCCTTTAGAAATAGTGTTAGCAGTGAATGTACCATAGTGAATCTTCTAGTCATTGACAGATTATATTCAGATTTTATATTAGTCCTAATTTCAAAGAAATAGTTTACACAAAAATAAGCATTTACCACTCTACTTCTTGTTCTTGGGCAAAACATCACAAGGTTGTCAACGCAAGATTCCAGTGTTGGGTAAGTTACTCTGAAAAAGTAATTAATTACTAGTTACTAATTACATATTCAATAGTGTAATTAGATTACTGTACAAATTACTCTCTCCAAAAAGTATTTAATTACTTATTACTAATTACTTTCTATATCCCATATCAACCTTGATTAGAATCGATTCAAGGATAGACATGAAACGGCTCTTTTAATTCATTCAAATAAACAGTGTTGGGGAAGCTACTTTGAAATTGTAGTTAGATAAGATACAAGCTACTCATTAATAAAAGTAGTTCAGTTACAGCTTAGCTACCCATTT
This sequence comes from Triplophysa rosa, assembly GCF_024868665.1. Taxonomy (NCBI): domain Eukaryota; kingdom Metazoa; phylum Chordata; class Actinopteri; order Cypriniformes; family Nemacheilidae; genus Triplophysa; species Triplophysa rosa. The sequence continues at coordinate 3,814,073 of NC_079890.1, forward strand.
GAAAAAGTAGTTAGCTACACTACAAGTTACTGTAAAAAAGTAGCTAGCTTCTTTGAAACTACTTATTTTATTTTGTACAATCTCACATTAAAAAAATACAGGAGTGTAATATTATATAATATATTATATTATAGCAAACTGTATAGTAAATTTCTTGGATACTGTACCGTTTTTTTACTTTAGTAAATATTAAAGTATACTACAGAATGTATAAAGTGTATGAATTTACTATAGCTGTCATGAATTGCGTGGCTGAAGAAACCAAATGCAGGCAGGCAGTGAAGGGGTTAACAAGAAATACTTTAATAAATAATAGAACAAAACAAAAACCTACGAGGGGGTAACGAAGACCAGACTAATACATATATATAAACTGAAATCAAAAACTCTCCACGAGGGGAATACAAGACAACAGGACAAGGATAAACTAAAACTAACACGACACAACACAATGTCTCACAAACAGGCAAGGTAATCCAAGTTAGCGGACATCAAACGCAGCACATACATACACAACGAACGTAATCTAAGAGCACCGTCCAGTCTGGTGCAGCCGGCATCCAGTCCGGTGCAGCCGGTGATCCAGCCGGGAGCCAGCCCGGTGCAGCCGGGAGCCAGCCCGGTGCAGCCGGAGTCAAGCCCTGTCCAGCCGGTGTCAAGCCCTGTCCAGCCGGCCTTCCAGCCGGCGTCAAGCCCTGTCCAGCCGGCCTTCCAGCCGGCGTCAAGCCCTGTCCAGCCGGCATTCCAGCCGGTGTCAAGCCCTGTCCAGCCGGCCTTCCAGCCGGCGTCAAGCCCTGTCCAGCCGGCCTTCCAGCCGGCCTACCAGCCGGGTCCCAGCCTTGTCCCGCCGACGCTCAAGTCGGCGGTCCCCCCCCAGGACTTCCCCTAAGTCTCCCAGGACTCCGCGCCCTCGAGCGCAGCCGGGGACTAAGACTATTCCCCCTTCTCCCTACCCCCATGGACTGCCCCCTATATGAGCCCTTGTTTGGAATGTTTGTTATTTTTATTGTCCCATCCTAATCCTGTTATTATGTGGTCATGTCTGCCCTTGATTTTGTTTTCTTTGTTTTGCCTTCCAGTCGGTCTTGTCTCGTCAGTCTACCCCTTGGTGAGCACCTGGTGGTGCTCATTAAAGGGGGGGCTTCTGTCATGGCTCTGCCTCTATTAGTCATGTTTTTCTTGGTCCTGTGGCAGAGCCATGACAAAGCCTTTGGTTATGTGTGGAGAGAAAACATATTATTGTCCTTTTGACAATATCATGCGTTCTCTCCAGTGTCTCGTCATTGGCCCCGTCCCTCTCGTTTCCTGTATTGTTTCCCGGCCGTGTTTGATTACCATCACCTGCCCTGTGTCGTTATCCTTCGTTTGTCTTCCCTATTTAATGCCCTCATGTTTCTTTGTCTTGAGCGCTTGGATTACGTTCGTTGTGTATGCATGTGCTGCGTTTGATGTCCGCTACCTTGGATTACCTTGCCTGTTTGTGAGACGTTGTGTTGTGTCGTGTTAGTTTTAGTTTATCCTTGTCCTGTTGTCTTGTATTCCCCTCGTGGAGAGTTTTTGATTTCAGTTTATATATATTTATTAGTCTGGTCTGCGTTACCCCCTCGTGGGTTTTTGTTTTGTTGTATTATTTATTAAAGTATTTCTTGTTAACCCCTTCACTGCCTGCCTGCATTTGGGTTCTTCAGCCACGCAATTCGTGACAGCTATAGTCAAAAGGACAATAATATGTTTTCTCTCCACACATAACCAAAGGCTTTGTCATGGCTCTGCCACAGGACCAAGAAAAACATGACTAATAGAGGCGGAGCCATGACAATAGCTAGATACTACAGAAAACTGTAGTATGTGTTAATAGAGTGTGATAATTACCATAATATTCGACAGCTGAAATATACTACAATTTACTATAGTAAATACTAAAGTAGCCTACTATATTTGTATGTGATGTGATGTGAGTTATTGACTAATGTTTTAAACATATCGAGAAGAACTTATCCTTAATGAAAAGAAATCTTGCAGTATGTTATTTTCTAATAGATGTTACCATTTACATTCTTCTGATTTTGTCATTCGTTTAATTGATGGGTCAAATTTGAAAAAAGTAGATATATTTAAATACCTTGGCCTCTGGCTTGACTCTGAATTGTCCTTTAAGCCTCATATTGATTTTACTATTAAAAAATCATATGCTTGCCTAAGTTATCTTTATCGTTCAATCAATTGCTTTTCATTTCAAGTCAGAAAAAGATTAATTTCTCAATTAATTTAGCCTATTATGGATTATGCAGACATTATATACCAAAACACTTCAATTACAAATTTAAAACCCTTGAATACTGTTCACAACTCTTTAAGTAGGTTTGTTTTGAGATGCCCATACAGAACTCATCATTGTGCTCTGTATGAAACTCTTGGCTGGCTTCAACCAAAATCCCGAAGGCAATATCATTGGCTTCAGATTCTTTTTAAATGTGTTTATTTTAATTATCCTTCTTATTTAAAACAGTTTTTGGTCCTATTTACTTCCTCTTATCCCCTACGACACATGCAGTATCCATTTTTTTGGTTCCGAGAATTTGCACAGAAGTGGGTCGCAGGTCATTCCAATATAAAGCTCCATTCGACTGGAACAATCTCCCCTCTTCTCTTAAATCATTTACTTCTTTTGGTTCTTTTAAGTTCAACTTATTCTCTCATTTGAAAACAACGTGTGTGTGTTTTTAATTAATGTATCTGTATTATTCCTTTTTTATAGTTGCGCTTGTATGTTACTGTGGTGACTGTATGGGTAAGGTGTGGTGAGTGAGCTGGCCTTTTTTTTGTCTTTTTGGTATTTGTTGTATTCTGTATTGTATTCTGTAGGTGCCATTGGGACCCCCTTGAAAATGAGATGTTACATCTCAAGGGGCTACCCTTTCAATAAATTTCAAGTTTAAAACAATGTAATACAATACCATTATCGTTGTATTGTTTAATTATTATTTTCATTACATAATATTCATATTTAATACTTAATAGGATGGGTGTTTCGAACTTTAAATATTTACCCACTCATGAACGTCCTTTACGATCTCTTCTCAGTGAAGCGTAAAGCCGCAATACATATTTACTGCTAGGGCTGTGCAAAAATATCGATACATGTAACTATCGCAATCATTTTTTTCAATAGTGTATCGATAGTGATACCTCAACTATCGATAATTTTTTTTAAATCATGTCATATACATACGACCAAAAGTAAGTGGAAGCGTGCATGGCAAAAATATAAGAACGCTTGGAGCTCTCAGAGCTGATGTGTGGGTGTGCTTTGGTTTTCAAAATAAGTCATGGAGTAATGAGTTATATAAAATAATGCTGTTTGTAGGCTTCGCAAGTCATGACACAAGTCACTTGGCTACTGCAGTGCATTAGTCAGAAAGTTTATTAAGAAAAGTAACAATGACATTTATTGTGCTTTCACGGATGTGACACCAGCACATTTACAGCACAGATGAAGCAGGGGTTTTATACTGCCCATGTTCAGTGTTTTAAATGTAATCAGGACTCGACATATTAAGGCTTGTCCGGGACAAGTAAATGTTTTGTATGGGCAAGTGAGAGAGAATTTTACTTGCCCGACCGGACAAGTAACTTGAAGAAATGAACAGTGCGACATATATGTAGAATAATAAGAATATATGCATTAGACAGAGCTGCGTGTTTGTCGTGGTTGTGCTTGTTTGTGTGTGACAATAATCAATGGCGCACCGCACTGAGTCCGTACGAGGAATCCTGTTATTTCAATGTCATCTCAGGGCTCTAGACTATCTTTTTGGACTGGTTGCACTGGTGCACCTAACTTTTTTTCTTAGGTGCACCAGCACAAAAGTTAGGTGCACCCAAATATTCGACCGTATCGCATTTAACACTTTTACAAGTTCACTTTTTTTTTTAAATCGCTGTCCATATAGGCAATATTGACTTGTAAATGATTAACTAACAATCTGGTCAGCATAAAGTTCTTTATTTGAAGCACAATTCTACAAGAAAGCAGGGCTCTAGACTAACACTTGAGAGAGGTGGCACTGGTGCTACCAAGTTATTCAGTTGGTGGCACCAGCCCTTAATTTGATAGCACCAGAGTCGTGGGGTGAGGTAAGAAAAAAGAATCACTAAAACTTCATTAAAATGTGTTTAATACATTAATAAATCAATTAGAAATTAATACAAATCATTGTTTATGATTGAATTATTTTTATTGTATATGTAAACTCTCTTTCAACACTTTACCATATTTAAAGCACATCTTTCTTAAAGCTACTTTCTTCCTTTATTTGTTGTGAACGACTCCTATAAGAGAACACAATTCCTTTAATATCAGTGAGGGTTTTTGGGCCCGTCCGTTGTTGTTTGATGAACATTATAAACAGAGATCTTTATTATGCTGCTGCCCCTTTAAGAGCTCGCGCAATATACTGGAACACGTGTTTTGTTTCCCAACTGTTTGGTCACGAAACAAACTGAATACCTTTACAAGGTTTCTTGTTAATATGGGAATTTTTAGGTTTTTATTTTGTGTTAATATGTCCGTTTCAGAGTAAGAAGGCATGAAAGAGAACTCCGTTTAGTATTTTGTGCTCTGACTCTCTGGGCGCGCGCATATCTCAAACAACCCGTGAGACCTGAAGGCTTTTAGTGATTATTCTTCATGAAAGCTGCATTGATACACGTTTGGCTTCTATCAATAGCGACTCACAAATAAATAGTATTTAGCGTGATGTATAACGTTGTATAACTCTCTGTCTGACTGCAGCACAGCATTTTCAAACGTACACACACGTACAGGAATATCTGGACTACGGCCAATCAGAGGGGGGTCCGCCCTTCACTATCTCTGATTGGTTTAGACCACGATATGGGCCTAATGTGTCTGTTGTTGAACCACAGGGAGACTTTCGCAGAGACTTTTTTTTCCCTCGAACGGCTGGTCGCACCGGTGCGACCTCAGATTTTTTTTAGTCGCACCATTGAGAAATTTGGTCGCACTCTAGAGCCCTGCATCTGGCTGTTCTGCGTGTCTGAGTGAATTATGTGCACAGTTTAACATACAACACGAGTGATGGTCGAGTATTTATCTGTTCTGCACTGTATGAGGATATGAACACATGAACTTCATCTCCAGAGTTGCTCTGATAGTTTATTTTACGAGCGTTTTAGTGTTTGAGTGAAGCTATCTGCAAACAAGCGTCTTCCCAAAAACCCATCAAATTAAAAGTCCCGTTAAATTGAGCACAAAAAATACTGTAGTGTACTATTGAAAATTGAAGTGCCCTTGTAGTAAATTGATAAACACTGTATACTATAGTAAAGTTAAAAAACAATATAGTAGGAATTTTACTGCAGTTTACTATAGTAAATACTATAGTAACCTACAGTAATTTATGTGGACAAATATACCACTATTGTATAGTAGAAAAGGAAAAACACAGAACTTAGAAATATTAAAACAAATGTAGGTAATCTAAAAATGATATGGCCCTAATTTATCCATCTGTATGCAACATTAATGTCTTTTGTCAGTTATCTGACTATTCATGTTGAACTACACTTGCATCATTTCTGCCTGTGCTACCAAACTTTAAACCTTTCTAGAACCAGTGCTATGTGCAAAAAAAGTTAATTTAGAGCCTTAACACTAATAATAATTACTGCTTGCCTTTGTTTTATAGCAGTCACGGAGAGTAGGCCTATAACCAAATTCAGGCGGCCAAAGTAGACACTAGTTAAAATGCTTAGAAGCAAACTTGACCAATCTAAATCCGAAACAATTATATTGATTATATTATATTATAATTCAAATGAAATATCATTTTTTTTATCTTTGGACAAGTAATCTTTGTACTCGGACAAGTCAATGTCAAATTTACTTGTCTGAAGGACAACCACATGACAATGCTTAATGTGAAGCCCTGTGTAATGCACCACAACAGCCAAGTGACTTGCGTGAGCCACCTTATTCCCCTGTGCAACCCACTTGAGGGGCGCAATTCACAGTTTGAGAACCCAAACCTCTGATCTAAAGGTCCATGCATCGCACATCATGGCCACTCTGCAGAGGTAAGGGATGTTTTTACACTTATCCTTACAGAAAACCTCCGGTGGTGCACAGCATGTTGTATTTCTAGCTCTACTTTTTACATTTTCTATTTAAAGTATTGTAATATACCGGGAATGTGTACCGTACCGTACAGCACCGTACCGTACCGCACCGAAATACATAGCAATATATTGTATCGTGACCCATCTATCGTGATATGTATCGTATCGGGAGGCACTTGCAAATACACAGCCCTAGTTACTGCAGTAGATGGCGATAATGAACCACTTCCGTTTATGATACAGTAAGAAGAAGAAGACGTGACGCAGCGCTGCTCTGAAGGCAGAACGGAATGTAGCTTTTGGTCGCGCTACACTGTTACTGTCTTAAAAAAGAAATTAACTACTGGAAAAGCTACACTGTTTTAAAAGTAGTTGATCTACCGCCAAGCTACTGAAAAATGTAGTTAAGTTAGTAGCGTCGCTACTTGTAGTTAGCTACTCCCCAACACTGCAAATAAATAATAAATAACTACATAAATTATTCTTATTAACTGACCAAAGTATACAAATGTGAGAAGGATACATTAAAGCCTACATTTTAAAGGTAGACTTGTAATTTTGATGTCGTTTCCACTATTGAATATATTGTTCAATTACATCAGAGGTAACTGTAATTAAATTACAAATAAATAAGAGTAATCCCTTACTTTACTTTTCAAGGGAAAAGTAATTTAGTTACAGTAACTAATTACTTAGTAACTAGTTACACCCAACAATGCGCAAGACTACTGTGAAATTGTTTGAATATCTGAACGTTTTACTTTATCATTTCCGGACACGTTGACTGGCACCAAATTTTCTTAGCGGACAATCTCTTGTGTGTGTGTGCTGTCTGTGTCCTTCAAAAGATTTGAGTGAATGACAAGCTCGCCCTCACATCACAGGTGTGTGTGTGTCACTCCATTTTTATAGAGCCTGAGGAAAGAGGTCATTCTTGACAGCTAGACACGGCTGTCATGTCCACTTCTCTTGTCGTCATTTACATACTCACATATACTCTATGAGGACCTTTCACAGACGCAGTGATTCATATACTGAGGCAATGATTTCCCCGAGCCTCACACAAACCTGTTGGAGTTATTAAATTTAAAGCAAAACGTAATTTGTTAATTTTTGAGCCGTTCTGTTAGAGAACCAGTTTAAATGACCTTACAAGTCGATTTTTGACATGCTTCACTCAATATTATATCACCTTTTATATTCGGTTTTAGGTCAGAGAGGCGCTGCAGGACTTTTAATATCTCCAATTGAGGTTATTTCATAAAATCCTGATCACGCTATAAATGTCCTCTCTGAGAAGTGTTACATTCATTCTGTTTGGGTTTAAGAGATAGTTGTCTATTTTATTTAATGTTACTTTTTCAGTTTGCTTGGGTCATATCGATCACAAACTGAAAGACCTGGTGAAGGCAGAACAGGTGATAAACTGTGAGATGTGGTTTTCTTTGAGAAACGTGTGCGTGAGATGCACTTTAATAGCATGTGTCCATCTGATAAGGTTAGAGGGTAAAAACTGTCTGAAGGGTCTTTTTTACCCTGCTGATAACACGCATTCACACACAATCGATGACACGCTTCATAGAGCACATACATTCACACACTGAAGGACATTATTGAATACTGAATAAAATACTGAATAAAAATGTTATTCTCATCACCTCCCCCCTTCATTTTTCCTTAAATTATTATTTTTTATTATCATATACTCGTATGCTACAAGACATTGTGTTTTTGTGCCCTGGTCCTGTCGATCGCTATAACAACCGCTGCTGTTTTTTTACCATCCAGATGATTTGCATAAATACACCGTTCGTATAAAACACATCAAATATGCCCTTGTTTATGTTCAGAAAGCAAACGTGCTCCGATATGAAAACCAACCATAGTGTACTAATTGCGTCCCGCTGAGTGCTTCTGTAGTTTTGCAAAGAGCTCCCGATGTAAAATGATACAAAATATTGAGCCAGATATGTCCCACGGGGCGTCAGTTGAGTACGCCGATTTCATCTCTTAAATTAAATTACACATTCTGTCATTATTAATTGCATGTGCCAGGTTTGATGTCAACGGCGATCCATCCAACCCCTTATGAAAATGAACCATATTTGGACGGCAAAAGAAAACATACTGGTTGGGTGTAGTTAAAACATGGTAACCACAAATTAACCATGGTATTTGTAGTCAAACTGAGGTTATTCAAATGGCAATTAATCCGCCCCTCCAAAAAACATGGTTACTACACTTTTAATATAACCGTGTAATGAAATATATTATAATAATATTGTTAATTTTCGTAAATGAAGTTTCTGCTAAATTCATTTAAAGGTCCAATGTGTCATTTTTTTGGAGGATCTATGGACAGAAATGCAATATAATATACATAACCATGTGTTCAAAGGTGTATAAAAACCTTCCTTAAAGAAGCATTATGTTTTTATTACCTTAGAATGAGCTATTTCTATATACGTACAACGCGGATCCCCTTACATGGAATTTGCCACGTTGTTTCTACAGTAGCCCTAAACGGACAAACTGCTCTACAGAGCGCGTTTCGTAAATCTCCTACGGAAAAGAAGCGACGACATCTTTGTCCTTTGAGAGGCGGCGTAGTGTTTCTAAAAGAAGGGCGAAAGGTGAAGTAAGCAGTTGGTTGCAATTCACAACCTCACTGCTAGATGCCGCTAAAATCTCCACATTGCTCCTTTATAAGTCACATGGTTTTGAAATATTAGTAAACGGCAGCAGAACTTTCACATTTTGGTCAGCCATAGCTAATTGACATAACTACATAACTTACGTGTATGCAGTTCATTTAGGCCCTGTCCACACGAACACGGGTATTTTCAAAACCTGCGGTTTGCCCATTCGTCCACACCCAAATGCAGTACTCGGTCACTGAAACCGAACTTTTTTGAAAACTCCTGCCAGAATGAAGATTTTTAGAAACTCGTGTTGTCGTGTAGATGGTGAAACCGGAGATTTGGCATATGACGTTGGAATGCGTGCCGTTATCTCCTTTGTTTGACGTCAGATTCCAAGCTTCTGATTGGCCAACACGGCTTTATGGTTAGGATTATATCGCCACCTGTTGGTTTGGCATGCTTTTGACAGCACTTTCGTGTGGACAAGGGTTTTTTTTAAACGCAGAAGGAAAAACGCAGTTCATAAAAATACCCGTGTATGTGTGTACGAGGCCTTAATTTAAGAGTTAGTTAATGTTTCTTTGTATTTTCTTTTTTCTTTGATTGAAGCATAATTGTTAAAGATCTGAGTGGCAGTTCGAAGGGTCTCAATTCCACGTGAGTGTGACCCAGACGCATGACATCACAACCCCGAGCACAACACCTGACCTCAGGTTACAGCATGACACCTCTCATCAGTCATTCGTACATCACTGTCATTTAACAATCACCTTTCTCAAATTCAGATGCACATGAAACAAAGGGTTTGCTCTGGTTTGTGCTGTATGGCTTTGTGGGTGTTTGTGTGTTGTGCATATTGGGATCAGAGGAAGGCTTTACCGTGTATTACTCATGTCTGGGCTTTTGGTCATGCGGGGGCAGAGTGTTGGAACTGTTTAACCACACAAACACTCAGACATCCAGTTTTTCTTGTGCATGTTAATCCTTAACATGCATGTTGTAAAATCCATGAGTGACGCAATAGATAAGATTAGTCCTAAGGCCTGGATGTGTGTTTTTGTGTTTTGTTAAGGATAATGTCTTGAGAAACAGACCTGTACACTCCCACATTCTTCAGACTTTTTGTTTGACCTTTTCTATTATCAGTGTGATAACACTGTTCTTGGGATAGAGAGAAAAACAGTGTGTCAAAGCCTCACTGTCTGCTGTCTACATAGACAATATGTAAACTGAAACCGAGCCTGATGAGTGAATCATTAGAAGAGTTTTATATAGGCAGACGTGCTTTCGACTTGGGTCAGCAAGCAAATACCCAGAAGGCAACAGCATAGCAATGCACCGAAAAACACAAAGAACACCTTAGAAACAAAGCTAGCTGGTATGGCGGTTTATACAGTTAAGCGAAGAATAAAACGTCAACCTTACTCTACACAAATGTTAAAACAATATACTGTATAACCAACAGAACATTTCGAACCGAGTCGACGGTTAGGACCTAATTATTTGTGTGAGTGTGACATTAAAAAAATAAAAACTTTAACAGGAAGCGCTTCTGGAACACTGTTGATTACGTCTCGCAAAATGGTCTGCAATATGCAAGTAGGTGGGCGTGGCTAACCCTTGTGTCACCCTCCTGCACTCCTGACCGAGTGACATGCTGCATGTGACAAGTGTGACAAGGAAAATTGAGAAAGATAAACACATGCATCAGGGGAGCCCACAAACAAATCTCAATCAGTGGGCGGAGCTTATTGTTAAAAGAGGTGGAACATCTGTGTCGTAGTCATGGCTTGGGTTTCTAACTGTGATATGTAAAATTGTGCATCCTGTGGAACATGTTTTTGCTCATACCGCACACCCACATGCAACAACGCCTTAGTAACTGCATAGCAACACCCTAGCAACCCACAAAACTTTAAAGGGGTGCTGCAACGATGTGTCATGCATTCTGACTTATTTACAATGTTAAACGTGCCGTCTTCTCATGCTTAACATGGTCAACTTGTCAAAAAACGAGTTGGGCGTATTACGTAGTATTTCTGTGCTCGATACACTCCCCCAGCGATCGTACAGGTTTCTGAAAGTTTTTTTGGAACATATAAAACTGTTTCGTAACAATTTTTCTTAGTCCCTTATTGGACAATTCTCCCGGAAAAGCACGCGGCACGCCCACACGGCAGCAAGGAGAGCAGGAGAAGGAGTGATGAATGTTATATAAACGGTAGATATAACGCTGGATTTGGAGATCGTTTGAAACTGATATATGGAGCCGTCCCAGCGCTAAAATATGCCGGACATGAACCGCATGCGGTGAGTGAAACTGATGTCTGTGTTTTGTTGGCAATGGGTGCGCACGTGCTTTAGTTCAGCCTACCCCTCCCCCCCGCAGGCGCCGTATGATTACAGAAATACTCGTACAGCTCTATCTCTCTTTTATAAATGTGATCAAACTAAATACTCTTCGAAGACACAAAGTATGCAACACTACTCTATAGGTACTCAAGATTAATATGAGATGGGCAGAAACCACGTGTGTTAGGGCCGCTTTAACCTAGTGCACAGTGCATGATGTTTTTCAAGTGCACGGGACCATATCGAAGTCATATGCATTAAAACAGTTTAAATGTTGCCAAGCCAATGATGTGAAACTTTAATAAGAATAAAATGGGACAATCATTGGGTGCAACAGTGCAGATTCAATTACATTGAACTGTTTTTCTTGATACTTTTTTTTAGTATCGAGTGAATTTTATGGCGGATTAACTTTTTAATAGAGCTCAGAGAAATGCATTCTGGAAATTACAGCCACAGATGATGATGTACATGCGATGATGCTTTAGATTGAGGTTTTCTTGCTCGCCTGTGATGCTTTACATTGTTGTAATCAGAGCCATTGAGAGAGAGAGAGAGAGAGAGTTGCGCCAATGGAAGTTCAAAATTTTCGTGTGTCACGTGATTCATGGAGCCTTCAGATAGTTCCAGGAAGTTATGTTTTCTCGTTAAATGCTTTATTTCTTACGTCTAGTAAGAGTAAAGTAAAGACTTACGTCTTTAAATGGGTTAAAAGTTTACCTCAGTTGGTCTTTCTAGCCGCAGCTCCATGCGTTACTAGTCACTTCCGGGAACTATTGAGACCCTCCATGAACCGCCATTGCTGTGAAAGAACTGTTCCATTGGAGTCAACGGAGTTGACGCGACTCTCTCAATGGCTCTGGTTGTAATCAGCTTGCTAGGATTTGTTTTGTGTGCGTGGACATCATTCGGTGCCCGCTGTGTCCCTGCATCAGTTGATTTAATCTGATCTTTATTTAACAGTGAGCTGTAATGAGAAACACACACCAGATCGGTTTCATCCTGTCTGCGTGTTGACTCGGATCAGTTTCCCTGCTTTGTTATGGGACACCAGCAGATAGATTATTCCATCAATTCAAGATCTGAGAGAGAGAGAGAGAGGGAGAGAGAGAGAGAGAGAGAGAGAGAGAGAGAGGAACTGCTAGACGGACAGCGTAAAAGACTTTACCTGTGACGTTAATTCTTTTTTAATGGTTAATTAATGTCAACAACCTTCTGGAGGATTCTGATGGTTTACACCTGCAGAGCTCACAGGGCTCTCTCATTTACACCTGAGCGAGAGAGAGAGAGAGAGAGAGAGAGAGAGAGAGAGAGAGAGAAGTAAAGGCTCATGTTGTTGATTGTGTTTTGTTTTGTTGATGTGTTGTGCTAAAAGTGATGGAGAGAGTCTAATTGAGCTGCACCATCTGCTCACACCAGAGACCTGCGTCTCGCTCTCTTCCTCTGAAAGTGGAGCTCAGATCTTCCAACAGCTCAAACGGGTCTCCATGGAGTTGCCATGGAGATGAGGTTTGTTTCAGCTCAATTAGCCTAGATCTTTTAAACAAGGATCAGATCAACTTAACAAGATTAACAGCGCCACACACACACACGCACACACACACACACACACACACACATCTGTAAAGAAACATCACAGTGGTTTCTCCTAGTCAGAAATAAAGAAAAATAAAAAATAAAGAAAAAGCTCAGGAAGATGCTACAGATGTTTTAGATGGCTCTGATTTGCCAATATGCCAGAGTCAGGTCAGGTTAAAATTCTTATGAAATCACTTCTCAGCAGAGCCATTCAGATGAGTTTTTTTCTACAGAATTTGAACTGTAGTTTTACTTCAGTAACCATAGCTTAAATGTGATATGTGTAGTAAAACCATAGTAGCCTCTGATTTACTAGGTTATTACCACGGTAACCATAGTTTAATCATATTTGTGACCCTGCATGTGAAAACCCAGCTAAAGTCATTCTTTTTGTGATTTACCGTGTTCTACAACAACAAAAAAACACATTATATGTGATGTAAATCAGTGGTTCGCAGACTTTTTCATTGTAAGGCCCCCTTTGTGTAGAGTGCATCGCTTTGTGGCCCCCCAAATAAAGACTTGTAATCTTAAACTTAGAATTTTAATTAAACCCAAAACATATTCAGTTATACAATGTTGGAATGTCAATTCTTTTGGTTGGCAGTCTTATTTTTCTAATGTTTGATAGCATAAAATCTATGAAAATGTTCTGTATTTCATCAAATGCCACAAAATCTGCGCCCCCCCCCCACCAGATCCATCTTGGGGCCCCCAGTTTGAGAATCACTGATGTAAAGAACAATCTGTGAAAAACAACCTTGATGTCTTTAATATAGACTGAGTAGTGTCATGTCAAAAATTGAAATCATTGAGACTTTAGCTTGGCTTTCCTGTGGCTCAGTGGTTAGGGCATGGGTCGTGGGTTCGATCCCAGGGGATTGCACGGACTCAGATACCATGTTTAGTATAATGCAATGTAAATCGCCTTTGATAAAAGCGTCTGCCAAATGCATTAAAAAAAAAAAAAGTCACAGACAGGGTCACATTTGTTTTATAATTATGGTAATACTAATGGTAATCAATCTGCCAAAAAGTCATTGTTACTACACTTTTACTATACTAAAACAAGCGAACAATTAAGACAAAGCTACTTAGAACATAATGGAGCATCCTAAGTGTCACAAGTCATGTAAGATCAAGTTGTGACACGCACACACACACACACACACACACACACACACACACACACACACACACACACACATAAACACAGTCGGTGTATACAATCAGAACAAAGGCAGTGAATGATGTTTAGGTGTAAAATGAGTTGTGCGGCCTGTGGCTCCCAGCACTCGTCCTAATAAAGAGATTATATTTGCATGGCAAATCAAGCTCAGAGCGACTCATTGCGTCTTTGGCAGGTGGTGTTTGTGTATGTGTGTGTGTGTTGGCAATTAGGCCCACATCATGTGGCTGAGCTAAACCCCAAACCAACAATCTCAATCACCTGAAAATAACTGTACAAATCATCATCTTCTCACTTCATTTGCTGGTTAGACGTTTAACCATCTGAACCTGCTGAAGTTCTTTTGAGTCTCAGACAACCAATATTCCACAGAGCAAAAGTTGCAGTTTGTCAGTTGAAGCCCATATACACCAAATTCAAATATATATATATATATATTCACATTTTCGGAGAAAAATGTGAGCGGTACAACTAGTACGAGGTGTGGTTGCTAGAGCAACGCTTTTTGATTGTTTGTGCTTTGTGTCTGTGATGTTCTGGTCATGTCTTTGGTTCTCTTCTTCTGTGTGAGTCGTTGGTATTTTATTACGCTTTCAGCATTTGCCAGACAAAAATTGTCCAGTCACACTCTTAAAAATAAAGGTGTGAAAATAAAGAACTATTTTTGGTTCCACAAAGAACCATTCTTTAAAGAACCTTCTCTTTCTTACTTTTTTATCATCTTTTTTCGCCAAAGAACCCTTCGTGAAACAGAAAAGTTCTTCAGATGTTTAAGGTTCTTTATGGAACCAAAAGGTTCTTGGCATCAAAGAACATTTTGAAGGAACAGTGCATTTTGAAAAGTAATAAACTCTCCATGGCACACATTGGGCGGGAGGTTTAGGATGTAAGCATTGTAAGGATATTGCATGAATATATCAATATTATATTTAGTTTAATAGTAAAAGTGTTGTAATCATTTTTTGATAAACTGCTAAGTGCTTACAAGTTTACTGCAAATATATAAACTATTGTTATCGTTGTAAAACCATGGTTCATTTTTTTAAGGGTTGTGCCAAAAATATGGTTCCTCTAGTTTTACTGCAATATGTTTTTATTCCAGTGAACCAAACTCTTTTAAAATTCACTGATTAACATGCGGCGATACTGTAACATGAAAGCGTCTGGTTTGTTAACATCTTGTAAAGTAATATTACTACTGTTGTAACCTCCCAACCCCCTCCATAGCTACGGGTTAGACTGGCAGACTGAGTCCGAGGGTTTAATGAGCTGTCAACAGGGCTGAAACAGACTGCATGTCGACGTTCCAGCGAAACTGCTTGAGAATGACTGCGTATATTTTAATTGGGTTGATTTTTTTCAAGCATTTCAGAGAAGTTCAGAAACTCATTCTCACCGCACTTCTATGAGGTGGAGACGTATTAACTTCTGCTTAGAAACAGCTAAGGTTAAACCGGCTTCAGTTGGCTTTTGCTGGTTCTAGTCGGTCTCCAAACCTAAAAAAAGGCAGAGAATGCTGGGATACTGATATCTTCTCATCCTACATAATTATTCTGTTGGCGAGTTGCTTGGCACAAGGACAAAATGTAGCATAATTTATGCATGGCTGTCGTCGGTTTTTGAAAAACGGCTCTGGTTTTAGCATCGCACACACCGAAGCCCCTCCAGAGATCCGTCTGAAAGAGAAGAGTTGTTTAGAAGTTTACAATCATCTGCATGCGTTATTATGCACCGGCTGAGCGCGGACGCTGGGACGGAGGCTTTACGCATCGTGCGATTTACAATCTCGCCAAAGATGAAAAGATGAAAATATTACTCAATAAAGGCCCGCGAGAGGAGAGAGCCACATTCGGGATTGCTTTGAATTTGAATGCAGAAGATGTTATTCAGATAGAGGCTTTTTGTTCCCTATAGACCATCAAAGGACAGACTTATAAAGAGAAAGGATAAAATGCAAAAAAAGAGAGTAAGAGATATAGTGCTTTTGTGTGCGTGTTGGTGAATATACAGGTAAAATAACTTCCTTTGAAGTGTGCCTGTGTTCTCCTCTACAATTATTTATTGACCTTTCTGAGCCAAAGTTATCGCACCTTACGCTGCCATGGAGACAACCAGCTTCCGGTTACCATGACTCCCATTTTCATCCATTGCCAGAAATGGCACTTTTACGGCTCGCAACATACTCGACAATTGGGCTGTTGGGACAATTGGGAATACATTGTGCTGAGTTTTAGCTAATACCCAATATATCTTGCAACACAGCAAAACTCTAGTTTTGCCAAAAGAATTTCCTGCCACATCTGAAAAACCAACACACAGCACCATTTGGATGCTTGATGTTCATTTCCATTTTTTATTTGATACATTTACTGTGTAATGAGAAAATGTCTCATTGGCTCTTGAATGTTTAACAATAGACAGTGTTTTCCTTCATTATACAATTCATTTTCTGCCTCTCTCTCTTCTTTTTTTCTCGCTTAACGTTGCTGTGATTAATGGCTGTACTTTTCAACAGCGAGCCGTTGTCTCCAAAACATAATTTTATCTCAATGAGATAGAATCACTGTGGTTAAAGCTGTTGTATACAGAGATCTCACTTTCTTATGCTGAGAGTTGACCGTGCATGTGTCCTTCTGCCAAAATTGATGTTTGCTCGAGGACACCAGACCCTCTTTCAAATGATTTAACCTCTTAAACTATATGAATAATATCAAAGTCAGTTTATGGATGTTGTGCCAATCGGCGGCCATGTTTGCAACGCCTCTGGGCAGTTATTTACGTCATAGCCAGTCAACAGTCCTATCTCTTTGAATGGTGGAAATCAGATACTGTGGAGTGCAATAAACGAGGAGACAAAAACGAAGATGTGTCGGGTCCGCTTACTCTCCACTTTAATATAACTCTCACACCGAACAGCGAGTCAAGTAAAACCACAGCACACACATCACAAAACAGGAACAACACA
The DNA here is from genome assembly GCF_024868665.1 of Triplophysa rosa. Taxonomy (NCBI): domain Eukaryota; kingdom Metazoa; phylum Chordata; class Actinopteri; order Cypriniformes; family Nemacheilidae; genus Triplophysa; species Triplophysa rosa. Next base: position 3,830,940 of record NC_079890.1, read on the forward strand.
ACTAACTCCTCCCTCCCTTAAAGGTACAGTACCTTGGTGAATGTCTCCTCTCATATTACTTGTGGTTCGCCACAATACTGTATTTCTAAAATCACAATTAAATAGCATATTTGCGTTCAGTAATTAAACCTTATATGGACTGTACCATAACTTTGCTTTGCTAAGCTTAAATTGCACTAAAAATCACCTTTTCCGAGGTCGCTTTAGCTACTGTGCATGCGCAAGTAGCTATCACACATTATCAAATGTTTTTATTTATTGTCAAGTTATTACAAGGTTTCTTCTGCAAAATATTTTCCAGAGCTGAGGACAAACTTTAAGTCAGCACATTCACATCTTGCATTCTTTGTGGTTCACTTTAAATGATTCAATGATCTCTTACATTCGCTGGTGACTGAAAAGTTCAATAGTTTAAATGAATCTGTTCAAATGAGTCATTCGTGTGCGAGTCGTTCTGAACGCAATGTGCGTTCATACTGGCGAACTCGCTGTGTACAGTATACGCTGATTCAACGATCCAACTGCACAGCTAAAGACATTACAATGATGTATGTCATGTTCATTTAAGACATTTCAAGAAATAATACGTACTCGGATGCAAAACAAACAGCAGTCAAACACAGGCTGGCTCTTGTTCTGCAACTCTGCGCCTCAGTGTGCTGATAACGAAACAGCGCCTCCACTGTGGCGTAATGTTGCAACTGCAGTTACAAATGACAGTATGATAAATGCACGCAGCATTTCTTGTGAAGACACCCAACATAATTTTGGCGAGAGTCTGAGGCGGCACGACATTTGACGGAGGCGGCCGCCTCCAATTTCTCTATGCAGGAAAAACCCTGCCTACATTTATTTCTCATTTCAGAAGCTTTCACTTTTATATATGTAGTGTTAGGGGGAGTAAAGACAATCACAACTTTTGTTTCAACTATGTTTCATCTGCTCATCCAGTCTTACTAGAAAAGCAAATAAGCACTGTTTACTTAATGCATCTTCCTAGTCATATTGATTCATCACTTATAATCATATATTTATGTAAATAATACAGAGAATTAATGAATGCCTGATTCTGCTACTACAGTCTGGGATTGGACTAATAATGTTGGTGTTTTTGTCTGTCCAATACGATGGTAGCAGTACTTCAACTAATACCAATTATTATTTTATCCAGAGAGTTGACAAAAAGACACATTTCCATAATAAAGGTGAACCAGGCAGGGACTGTGAAAAGTCGTCTTCCTCTCTCTCTCTCTCTCTCTCTCTCTCTCTCTCTCTCTCTCTCTCTCGATTTTGCACTCTTTTTGGCTCTCACTCTTACTCTCTTGCGGTCCTCTGGGGCAAAAGCAATAACACCTTCTCCTGACGGACATACTGAGCAATAAACTTTTACACCTGCACACACACACGCTCTACACAGCGAGCTTCACCGTCAGCCTCTAAGGTGGTGTGCAGCAGTGTCGAATGAGATCATAGAGACACAGAGGATGAACAGATGGAGGAAGAGACGTGTCTGTCTGCCCTGAATGAGCGACAGCTGACATCCTGCACGGGCCGCTGCGGTATGCGTCACGCGATCAGAGGGCGAACGATTGGACGCTGGCAGTGATTGAAGGACTCAGCGCCTTATCGGACGCCACGCGCGGAGGACCATATTGTACCAGCGGGAAGTAATTCAGTAAGACAAACCGAGTGAAGAGCATGTATCAGGTGTGTCCCGATCAACAGCTGTTTCTCTGTGATTGTGTAGAACTGCGAAACTCTTTCAGTCACTTAGCAGGTGGCTTTTGTCTGATGAAGTGCACAGAGATGAAACAACACAATCTATCTAAAAAAAAAGAAGAACTAAGAGTGCTTTCACACCTGACTCATTTAGTACGGTTGAATCGCACTAGAGTTCGTTTTTCATCTTGGTGCGGTTCGTTTGGGCAGGTGCGAATGCCGCAATCACACTCGAGTGGGCACCAAAAGCGGAACAAATAAACGTACCAAGACCACCTGGAGCGGTTCGTTTGTGGTGAGAACGTGATTGGACCTCGAACAGACCTAAATGCAAAATGTACTGCACTTTTTTGGACTAAACAAGCTTCCGTAGTCAGCTATGCTGTGCATTAAAGAATGATGACAAGTGTTTGTTGACAGTTTGCACTAGAATGGCAGCTCGTGGACAAACTTGGAGTTTGGTGCGGAGCCTCGTAGAAATTTGGTCTGATGACCATATTACATTTCGAAAACTCACAAGAACAGCGGGATATTTTCATTGTTTAGCAAACAACTCAGGGAAAGGGGGTTTAATAGATCTGTGGAACTAAGATGGGTTAAGGTAAAGAAACTCAGCCAGCAATACATCCAAGTGCAGGATGTACAAATTCCCCTGGTACGATGACCTTGATAATATACTTGGGACAAACCCGGATGTTGACCCGGTGAATGTTGTTGAGATCACCATGCGACTGATGCTAGCACAGTTGACCGGGCTAACGTTACCACATCTGACACACGATGTTGACGGTGAGTTTATTTCGTTTAAAAAAGCAGTTTAGGAAATACGTTCTCTCGCCAACAAGTGATTTGAATGTTGTCACGTGACTTCATTTTGTTCGTTTCAACTGGTTCGGACAAAAGCAATCAGTGTGGTGTGAAAAAGAACCAACGCCAATGCTACAAGGTATCATTTTTTGCCATTGGTCTGGACCAAATGAACCGAACTAAAGGTGGGAAAGCGTCCTAAGACACTACGGCATTGTGGTTGCTAAGGTGTTTTGATGGTTACTAGGGCAGTTCTAGATTGTTGTAATTTCTCTGGGTGCAAGCTTTTGGTTCTTCGTAGTTACTTACCATCCAAAGTCAAAAGAGCCCAACTTCAAGTCTCTGTGATGTTCTGGTCTCGAGATGCCTCAGGTCCATCATTCATGTCTGTACTATTAGATGTTGAATTTTGTTAAAATCAAGTCTTAAACTGGGGTGAAAATTGTGTGTGATCGCTCAAAATGTACAACAAACGACACCATTTGAAGTATTATTCATGTCCATGGCACAAACCGTGCCGGACGGGATTTGACACTGAAGGTTCTGATAAAATGATGCAACACAATCTCACTGCAAAGTAGGCAAGTGCCCGGTTAACCGCGGTTAAGATCTACCGCCAAGCTACTGAAAAATGTAGTTAAGTTAGTAGCGTCGCTACTTGTAGTTAGCTACTCCCCAACACTGCAAATAAATAATAAATAACTACATAAATTATTCTTATTAACTGACCAAAGTATACAAATGTGAGAAGGATACATTAAAGCCTACATTTTAAAGGTAGACTTGTAATTTTGATGTCGTTTCCACTATTGAATATATTGTTCAATTACATCAGAGGTAACTGTAATTAAATTACAAATAAATAAGAGTAATCCCTTACTTTACTTTTCAAGGGAAAAGTAATTTAGTTACAGTAACTAATTACTTAGTAACTAGTTACACCCAACAATGCGCAAGACTACTGTGAAATTGTTTGAATATCTGAACGTTTTACTTTATCATTTCCGGACACGTTGACTGGCACCAAATTTTCTTAGCGGACAATCTCTTGTGTGTGTGTGCTGTCTGTGTCCTTCAAAAGATTTGAGTGAATGACAAGCTCGCCCTCACATCACAGGTGTGTGTGTGTCACTCCATTTTTATAGAGCCTGAGGAAAGAGGTCATTCTTGACAGCTAGACACGGCTGTCATGTCCACTTCTCTTGTCGTCATTTACATACTCACATATACTCTATGAGGACCTTTCACAGACGCAGTGATTCATATACTGAGGCAATGATTTCCCCGAGCCTCACACAAACCTGTTGGAGTTATTAAATTTAAAGCAAAACGTAATTTGTTAATTTTTGAGCCGTTCTGTTAGAGAACCAGTTTAAATGACCTTACAAGTCGATTTTTGACATGCTTCACTCAATATTATATCACCTTTTATATTCGGTTTTAGGTCAGAGAGGCGCTGCAGGACTTTTAATATCTCCAATTGAGGTTATTTCATAAAATCCTGATCACGCTATAAATGTCCTCTCTGAGAAGTGTTACATTCATTCTGTTTGGGTTTAAGAGATAGTTGTCTATTTTATTTAATGTTACTTTTTCAGTTTGCTTGGGTCATATCGATCACAAACTGAAAGACCTGGTGAAGGCAGAACAGGTGATAAACTGTGAGATGTGGTTTTCTTTGAGAAACGTGTGCGTGAGATGCACTTTAATAGCATGTGTCCATCTGATAAGGTTAGAGGGTAAAAACTGTCTGAAGGGTCTTTTTTACCCTGCTGATAACACGCATTCACACACAATCGATGACACGCTTCATAGAGCACATACATTCACACACTGAAGGACATTATTGAATACTGAATAAAATACTGAATAAAAATGTTATTCTCATCACCTCCCCCCTTCATTTTTCCTTAAATTATTATTTTTTATTATCATATACTCGTATGCTACAAGACATTGTGTTTTTGTGCCCTGGTCCTGTCGATCGCTATAACAACCGCTGCTGTTTTTTTACCATCCAGATGATTTGCATAAATACACCGTTCGTATAAAACACATCAAATATGCCCTTGTTTATGTTCAGAAAGCAAACGTGCTCCGATATGAAAACCAACCATAGTGTACTAATTGCGTCCCGCTGAGTGCTTCTGTAGTTTTGCAAAGAGCTCCCGATGTAAAATGATACAAAATATTGAGCCAGATATGTCCCACGGGGCGTCAGTTGAGTACGCCGATTTCATCTCTTAAATTAAATTACACATTCTGTCATTATTAATTGCATGTGCCAGGTTTGATGTCAACGGCGATCCATCCAACCCCTTATGAAAATGAACCATATTTGGACGGCAAAAGAAAACATACTGGTTGGGTGTAGTTAAAACATGGTAACCACAAATTAACCATGGTATTTGTAGTCAAACTGAGGTTATTCAAATGGCAATTAATCCGCCCCTCCAAAAAACATGGTTACTACACTTTTAATATAACCGTGTAATGAAATATATTATAATAATATTGTTAATTTTCGTAAATGAAGTTTCTGCTAAATTCATTTAAAGGTCCAATGTGTCATTTTTTTGGAGGATCTATGGACAGAAATGCAATATAATATACATAACCATGTGTTCAAAGGTGTATAAAAACCTTCCTTAAAGAAGCATTATGTTTTTATTACCTTAGAATGAGCTATTTCTATATACGTACAACGCGGATCCCCTTACATGGAATTTGCCACGTTGTTTCTACAGTAGCCCTAAACGGACAAACTGCTCTACAGAGCGCGTTTCGTAAATCTCCTACGGAAAAGAAGCGACGACATCTTTGTCCTTTGAGAGGCGGCGTAGTGTTTCTAAAAGAAGGGCGAAAGGTGAAGTAAGCAGTTGGTTGCAATTCACAACCTCACTGCTAGATGCCGCTAAAATCTCCACATTGCTCCTTTATAAGTCACATGGTTTTGAAATATTAGTAAACGGCAGCAGAACTTTCACATTTTGGTCAGCCATAGCTAATTTGACATAACTACATAACTTACGTGTATGCAGTTCATTTAGGCCCTGTCCACACGAACACGGGTATTTTCAAAACCTGCGGTTTGCCCATTCGTCCACACCCAAATGCAGTACTCGGTCACTGAAACCGAACTTTTTTGAAAACTCCTGCCAGAATGAAGATTTTTAGAAACTCGTGTTGTCGTGTAGATGGTGAAACCGGAGATTTGGCATATGACGTTGGAATGCGTGCCGTTATCTCCTTTGTTTGACGTCAGATTCCAAGCTTCTGATTGGCCAACACGGCTTTATGGTTAGGATTATATCGCCACCTGTTGGTTTGGCATGCTTTTGACAGCACTTTCGTGTGGACAAGGGTTTTTTTTAAACGCAGAAGGAAAAACGCAGTTCATAAAAATACCCGTGTATGTGTGTACGAGGCCTTAATTTAAGAGTTAGTTAATGTTTCTTTGTATTTTCTTTTTTCTTTGATTGAAGCATAATTGTTAAAGATCTGAGTGGCAGTTCGAAGGGTCTCAATTCCACGTGAGTGTGACCCAGACGCATGACATCACAACCCCGAGCACAACACCTGACCTCAGGTTACAGCATGACACCTCTCATCAGTCATTCGTACATCACTGTCATTTAACAATCACCTTTCTCAAATTCAGATGCACATGAAACAAAGGGTTTGCTCTGGTTTGTGCTGTATGGCTTTGTGGGTGTTTGTGTGTTGTGCATATTGGGATCAGAGGAAGGCTTTACCGTGTATTACTCATGTCTGGGCTTTTGGTCATGCGGGGGCAGAGTGTTGGAACTGTTTAACCACACAAACACTCAGACATCCAGTTTTTCTTGTGCATGTTAATCCTTAACATGCATGTTGTAAAATCCATGAGTGACGCAATAGATAAGATTAGTCCTAAGGCCTGGATGTGTGTTTTTGTGTTTTGTTAAGGATAATGTCTTGAGAAACAGACCTGTACACTCCCACATTCTTCAGACTTTTTGTTTGACCTTTTCTATTATCAGTGTGATAACACTGTTCTTGGGATAGAGAGAAAAACAGTGTGTCAAAGCCTCACTGTCTGCTGTCTACATAGACAATATGTAAACTGAAACCGAGCCTGATGAGTGAATCATTAGAAGAGTTTTATATAGGCAGACGTGCTTTCGACTTGGGTCAGCAAGCAAATACCCAGAAGGCAACAGCATAGCAATGCACCGAAAAACACAAAGAACACCTTAGAAACAAAGCTAGCTGGTATGGCGGTTTATACAGTTAAGCGAAGAATAAAACGTCAACCTTACTCTACACAAATGTTAAAACAATATACTGTATAACCAACAGAACATTTCGAACCGAGTCGACGGTTAGGACCTAATTATTTGTGTGAGTGTGACATTAAAAAAATAAAAACTTTAACAGGAAGCGCTTCTGGAACACTGTTGATTACGTCTCGCAAAATGGTCTGCAATATGCAAGTAGGTGGGCGTGGCTAACCCTTGTGTCACCCTCCTGCACTCCTGACCGAGTGACATGCTGCATGTGACAAGTGTGACAAGGAAAATTGAGAAAGATAAACACATGCATCAGGGGAGCCCACAAACAAATCTCAATCAGTGGGCGGAGCTTATTGTTAAAAGAGGTGGAACATCTGTGTCGTAGTCATGGCTTGGGTTTCTAACTGTGATATGTAAAATTGTGCATCCTGTGGAACATGTTTTTGCTCATACCGCACACCCACATGCAACAACGCCTTAGTAACTGCATAGCAACACCCTAGCAACCCACAAAACTTTAAAGGGGTGCTGCAACGATGTGTCATGCATTCTGACTTATTTACAATGTTAAACGTGCCGTCTTCTCATGCTTAACATGGTCAACTTGTCAAAAAACGAGTTGGGCGTATTACGTAGTATTTCTGTGCTCGATACACTCCCCCAGCGATCGTACAGGTTTCTGAAAGTTTTTTTGGAACATATAAAACTGTTTCGTAACAATTTTTCTTAGTCCCTTATTGGACAATTCTCCCGGAAAAGCACGCGGCACGCCCACACGGCAGCAAGGAGAGCAGGAGAAGGAGTGATGAATGTTATATAAACGGTAGATATAACGCTGGATTTGGAGATCGTTTGAAACTGATATATGGAGCCGTCCCAGCGCTAAAATATGCCGGACATGAACCGCATGCGGTGAGTGAAACTGATGTCTGTGTTTTGTTGGCAATGGGTGCGCACGTGCTTTAGTTCAGCCTACCCCTCCCCCCCGCAGGCGCCGTATGATTACAGAAATACTCGTACAGCTCTATCTCTCTTTTATAAATGTGATCAAACTAAATACTCTTCGAAGACACAAAGTATGCAACACTACTCTATAGGTACTCAAGATTAATATGAGATGGGCAGAAACCACGTGTGTTAGGGCCGCTTTAACCTAGTGCACAGTGCATGATGTTTTTCAAGTGCACGGGACCATATCGAAGTCATATGCATTAAAACAGTTTAAATGTTGCCAAGCCAATGATGTGAAACTTTAATAAGAATAAAATGGGACAATCATTGGGTGCAACAGTGCAGATTCAATTACATTGAACTGTTTTTCTTGATACTTTTTTTTAGTATCGAGTGAATTTTATGGCGGATTAACTTTTTAATAGAGCTCAGAGAAATGCATTCTGGAAATTACAGCCACAGATGATGATGTACATGCGATGATGCTTTAGATTGAGGTTTTCTTGCTCGCCTGTGATGCTTTACATTGTTGTAATCAGAGCCATTGAGAGAGAGAGAGAGAGAGAGTTGCGCCAATGGAAGTTCAAAATTTTCGTGTGTCACGTGATTCATGGAGCCTTCAGATAGTTCCAGGAAGTTATGTTTTCTCGTTAAATGCTTTATTTCTTACGTCTAGTAAGAGTAAAGTAAAGACTTACGTCTTTAAATGGGTTAAAAGTTTACCTCAGTTGGTCTTTCTAGCCGCAGCTCCATGCGTTACTAGTCACTTCCGGGAACTATTGAGACCCTCCATGAACCGCCATTGCTGTGAAAGAACTGTTCCATTGGAGTCAACGGAGTTGACGCGACTCTCTCAATGGCTCTGGTTGTAATCAGCTTGCTAGGATTTGTTTTGTGTGCGTGGACATCATTCGGTGCCCGCTGTGTCCCTGCATCAGTTGATTTAATCTGATCTTTATTTAACAGTGAGCTGTAATGAGAAACACACACCAGATCGGTTTCATCCTGTCTGCGTGTTGACTCGGATCAGTTTCCCTGCTTTGTTATGGGACACCAGCAGATAGATTATTCCATCAATTCAAGATCTGAGAGAGAGAGAGAGAGGGAGAGAGAGAGAGAGAGAGAGAGAGAGAGAGAGGAACTGCTAGACGGACAGCGTAAAAGACTTTACCTGTGACGTTAATTCTTTTTTAATGGTTAATTAATGTCAACAACCTTCTGGAGGATTCTGATGGTTTACACCTGCAGAGCTCACAGGGCTCTCTCATTTACACCTGAGCGAGAGAGAGAGAGAGAGAGAGAGAGAGAGAGAGAGAGAGAGAAGTAAAGGCTCATGTTGTTGATTGTGTTTTGTTTTGTTGATGTGTTGTGCTAAAAGTGATGGAGAGAGTCTAATTGAGCTGCACCATCTGCTCACACCAGAGACCTGCGTCTCGCTCTCTTCCTCTGAAAGTGGAGCTCAGATCTTCCAACAGCTCAAACGGGTCTCCATGGAGTTGCCATGGAGATGAGGTTTGTTTCAGCTCAATTAGCCTAGATCTTTTAAACAAGGATCAGATCAACTTAACAAGATTAACAGCGCCACACACACACACGCACACACACACACACACACACACACATCTGTAAAGAAACATCACAGTGGTTTCTCCTAGTCAGAAATAAAGAAAAATAAAAAATAAAGAAAAAGCTCAGGAAGATGCTACAGATGTTTTAGATGGCTCTGATTTGCCAATATGCCAGAGTCAGGTCAGGTTAAAATTCTTATGAAATCACTTCTCAGCAGAGCCATTCAGATGAGTTTTTTTCTACAGAATTTGAACTGTAGTTTTACTTCAGTAACCATAGCTTAAATGTGATATGTGTAGTAAAACCATAGTAGCCTCTGATTTACTAGGTTATTACCACGGTAACCATAGTTTAATCATATTTGTGACCCTGCATGTGAAAACCCAGCTAAAGTCATTCTTTTTGTGATTTACCGTGTTCTACAACAACAAAAAAACACATTATATGTGATGTAAATCAGTGGTTCGCAGACTTTTTCATTGTAAGGCCCCCTTTGTGTAGAGTGCATCGCTTTGTGGCCCCCCAAATAAAGACTTGTAATCTTAAACTTAGAATTTTAATTAAACCCAAAACATATTCAGTTATACAATGTTGGAATGTCAATTCTTTTGGTTGGCAGTCTTATTTTTCTAATGTTTGATAGCATAAAATCTATGAAAATGTTCTGTATTTCATCAAATGCCACAAAATCTGCGCCCCCCCCCCACCAGATCCATCTTGGGGCCCCCAGTTTGAGAATCACTGATGTAAAGAACAATCTGTGAAAAACAACCTTGATGTCTTTAATATAGACTGAGTAGTGTCATGTCAAAAATTGAAATCATTGAGACTTTAGCTTGGCTTTCCTGTGGCTCAGTGGTTAGGGCATGGGTCGTGGGTTCGATCCCAGGGGATTGCACGGACTCAGATACCATGTTTAGTATAATGCAATGTAAATCGCCTTTGATAAAAGCGTCTGCCAAATGCATTAAAAAAAAAAAAAGTCACAGACAGGGTCACATTTGTTTTATAATTATGGTAATACTAATGGTAATCAATCTGCCAAAAAGTCATTGTTACTACACTTTTACTATACTAAAACAAGCGAACAATTAAGACAAAGCTACTTAGAACATAATGGAGCATCCTAAGTGTCACAAGTCATGTAAGATCAAGTTGTGACACGCACACACACACACACACACACACACACACACACACACACACACACACACACACATAAACACAGTCGGTGTATACAATCAGAACAAAGGCAGTGAATGATGTTTAGGTGTAAAATGAGTTGTGCGGCCTGTGGCTCCCAGCACTCGTCCTAATAAAGAGATTATATTTGCATGGCAAATCAAGCTCAGAGCGACTCATTGCGTCTTTGGCAGGTGGTGTTTGTGTATGTGTGTGTGTGTTGGCAATTAGGCCCACATCATGTGGCTGAGCTAAACCCCAAACCAACAATCTCAATCACCTGAAAATAACTGTACAAATCATCATCTTCTCACTTCATTTGCTGGTTAGACGTTTAACCATCTGAACCTGCTGAAGTTCTTTTGAGTCTCAGACAACCAATATTCCACAGAGCAAAAGTTGCAGTTTGTCAGTTGAAGCCCATATACACCAAATTCAAATATATATATATATATATTCACATTTTCGGAGAAAAATGTGAGCGGTACAACTAGTACGAGGTGTGGTTGCTAGAGCAACGCTTTTTGATTGTTTGTGCTTTGTGTCTGTGATGTTCTGGTCATGTCTTTGGTTCTCTTCTTCTGTGTGAGTCGTTGGTATTTTATTACGCTTTCAGCATTTGCCAGACAAAAATTGTCCAGTCACACTCTTAAAAATAAAGGTGTGAAAATAAAGAACTATTTTTGGTTCCACAAAGAACCATTCTTTAAAGAACCTTCTCTTTCTTACTTTTTTATCATCTTTTTTCGCCAAAGAACCCTTCGTGAAACAGAAAAGTTCTTCAGATGTTTAAGGTTCTTTATGGAACCAAAAGGTTCTTGGCATCAAAGAACATTTTGAAGGAACAGTGCATTTTGAAAAGTAATAAACTCTCCATGGCACACATTGGGCGGGAGGTTTAGGATGTAAGCATTGTAAGGATATTGCATGAATATATCAATATTATATTTAGTTTAATAGTAAAAGTGTTGTAATCATTTTTTGATAAACTGCTAAGTGCTTACAAGTTTACTGCAAATATATAAACTATTGTTATCGTTGTAAAACCATGGTTCATTTTTTTAAGGGTTGTGCCAAAAATATGGTTCCTCTAGTTTTACTGCAATATGTTTTTATTCCAGTGAACCAAACTCTTTTAAAATTCACTGATTAACATGCGGCGATACTGTAACATGAAAGCGTCTGGTTTGTTAACATCTTGTAAAGTAATATTACTACTGTTGTAACCTCCCAACCCCCTCCATAGCTACGGGTTAGACTGGCAGACTGAGTCCGAGGGTTTAATGAGCTGTCAACAGGGCTGAAACAGACTGCATGTCGACGTTCCAGCGAAACTGCTTGAGAATGACTGCGTATATTTTAATTGGGTTGATTTTTTTCAAGCATTTCAGAGAAGTTCAGAAACTCATTCTCACCGCACTTCTATGAGGTGGAGACGTATTAACTTCTGCTTAGAAACAGCTAAGGTTAAACCGGCTTCAGTTGGCTTTTGCTGGTTCTAGTCGGTCTCCAAACCTAAAAAAAGGCAGAGAATGCTGGGATACTGATATCTTCTCATCCTACATAATTATTCTGTTGGCGAGTTGCTTGGCACAAGGACAAAATGTAGCATAATTTATGCATGGCTGTCGTCGGTTTTTGAAAAACGGCTCTGGTTTTAGCATCGCACACACCGAAGCCCCTCCAGAGATCCGTCTGAAAGAGAAGAGTTGTTTAGAAGTTTACAATCATCTGCATGCGTTATTATGCACCGGCTGAGCGCGGACGCTGGGACGGAGGCTTTACGCATCGTGCGATTTACAATCTCGCCAAAGATGAAAAGATGAAAATATTACTCAATAAAGGCCCGCGAGAGGAGAGAGCCACATTCGGGATTGCTTTGAATTTGAATGCAGAAGATGTTATTCAGATAGAGGCTTTTTGTTCCCTATAGACCATCAAAGGACAGACTTATAAAGAGAAAGGATAAAATGCAAAAAAAGAGAGTAAGAGATATAGTGCTTTTGTGTGCGTGTTGGTGAATATACAGGTAAAATAACTTCCTTTGAAGTGTGCCTGTGTTCTCCTCTACAATTATTTATTGACCTTTCTGAGCCAAAGTTATCGCACCTTACGCTGCCATGGAGACAACCAGCTTCCGGTTACCATGACTCCCATTTTCATCCATTGCCAGAAATGGCACTTTTACGGCTCGCAACATACTCGACAATTGGGCTGTTGGGACAATTGGGAATACATTGTGCTGAGTTTTAGCTAATACCCAATATATCTTGCAACACAGCAAAACTCTAGTTTTGCCAAAAGAATTTCCTGCCACATCTGAAAAACCAACACACAGCACCATTTGGATGCTTGATGTTCATTTCCATTTTTTATTTGATACATTTACTGTGTAATGAGAAAATGTCTCATTGGCTCTTGAATGTTTAACAATAGACAGTGTTTTCCTTCATTATACAATTCATTTTCTGCCTCTCTCTCTTCTTTTTTTCTCGCTTAACGTTGCTGTGATTAATGGCTGTACTTTTCAACAGCGAGCCGTTGTCTCCAAAACATAATTTTATCTCAATGAGATAGAATCACTGTGGTTAAAGCTGTTGTATACAGAGATCTCACTTTCTTATGCTGAGAGTTGACCGTGCATGTGTCCTTCTGCCAAAATTGATGTTTGCTCGAGGACACCAGACCCTCTTTCAAATGATTTAACCTCTTAAACTATATGAATAATATCAAAGTCAGTTTATGGATGTTGTGCCAATCGGCGGCCATGTTTGCAACGCCTCTGGGCAGTTATTTACGTCATAGCCAGTCAACAGTCCTATCTCTTTGAATGGTGGAAATCAGATACTGTGGAGTGCAATAAACGAGGAGACAAAAACGAAGATGTGTCGGGTCCGCTTACTCTCCACTTTAATATAACTCTCACACCGAACAGCGAGTCAAGTAAAACCACAGCACACACATCACAAAACAGGAACAACACAACTAACTCCTCCCTCCCTTAAAGGTACAGTACCTTGGTGAATGTCTCCTCTCATATTACTTGTGGTTCGCCACAATACTGTATTTCTAAAATCACAATTAAATAGCATATTTGCGTTCAGTAATTAAACCTTATATGGACTGTACCATAACTTTGCTTTGCTAAGCTTAAATTGCACTAAAAATCACCTTTTCCGAGGTCGCTTTAGCTACTGTGCATGCGCAAGTAGCTATCACACATTATCAAATGTTTTTATTTATTGTCAAGTTATTACAAGGTTTCTTCTGCAAAATATTTTCCAGAGCTGAGGACAAACTTTAAGTCAGCACATTCACATCTTGCATTCTTTGTGGTTCACTTTAAATGATTCAATGATCTCTTACATTCGCTGGTGACTGAAAAGTTCAATAGTTTAAATGAATCTGTTCAAATGAGTCATTCGTGTGCGAGTCGTTCTGAACGCAATGTGCGTTCATACTGGCGAACTCGCTGTGTACAGTATACGCTGATTCAACGATCCAACTGCACAGCTAAAGACATTACAATGATGTATGTCATGTTCATTTAAGACATTTCAAGAAATAATACGTACTCGGATGCAAAACAAACAGCAGTCAAACACAGGCTGGCTCTTGTTCTGCAACTCTGCGCCTCAGTGTGCTGATAACGAAACAGCGCCTCCACTGTGGCGTAATGTTGCAACTGCAGTTACAAATGACAGTATGATAAATGCACGCAGCATTTCTTGTGAAGACACCCAACATAATTTTGGCGAGAGTCTGAGGCGGCACGACATTTGACGGAGGCGGCCGCCTCCAATTTCTCTATGCAGGAAAAACCCTGCCTACATTTATTTCTCATTTCAGAAGCTTTCACTTTTATATATGTAGTGTTAGGGGGAGTAAAGACAATCACAACTTTTGTTTCAACTATGTTTCATCTGCTCATCCAGTCTTACTAGAAAAGCAAATAAGCACTGTTTACTTAATGCATCTTCCTAGTCATATTGATTCATCACTTATAATCATATATTTATGTAAATAATACAGAGAATTAATGAATGCCTGATTCTGCTACTACAGTCTGGGATTGGACTAATAATGTTGGTGTTTTTGTCTGTCCAATACGATGGTAGCAGTACTTCAACTAATACCAATTATTATTTTATCCAGAGAGTTGACAAAAAGACACATTTCCATAATAAAGGTGAACCAGGCAGGGACTGTGAAAAGTCGTCTTCCTCTCTCTCTCTCTCTCTCTCTCTCTCTCTCTCTCTCTCTCTCTCTCGATTTTGCACTCTTTTTGGCTCTCACTCTTACTCTCTTGCGGTCCTCTGGGGCAAAAGCAATAACACCTTCTCCTGACGGACATACTGAGCAATAAACTTTTACACCTGCACACACACACGCTCTACACAGCGAGCTTCACCGTCAGCCTCTAAGGTGGTGTGCAGCAGTGTCGAATGAGATCATAGAGACACAGAGGATGAACAGATGGAGGAAGAGACGTGTCTGTCTGCCCTGAATGAGCGACAGCTGACATCCTGCACGGGCCGCTGCGGTATGCGTCACGCGATCAGAGGGCGAACGATTGGACGCTGGCAGTGATTGAAGGACTCAGCGCCTTATCGGACGCCACGCGCGGAGGACCATATTGTACCAGCGGGAAGTAATTCAGTAAGACAAACCGAGTGAAGAGCATGTATCAGGTGTGTCCCGATCAACAGCTGTTTCTCTGTGATTGTGTAGAACTGCGAAACTCTTTCAGTCACTTAGCAGGTGGCTTTTGTCTGATGAAGTGCACAGAGATGAAACAACACAATCTATCTAAAAAAAAGAAGAACTAAGAGTGCTTTCACACCTGACTCATTTAGTACGGTTGAATCGCACTAGAGTTCGTTTTTCATCTTGGTGCGGTTCGTTTGGGCAGGTGCGAATGCCGCAATCACACTCGAGTGGGCACCAAAAGCGGAACAAATAAACGTACCAAGACCACCTGGAGCGGTTCGTTTGTGGTGAGAACGTGATTGGACCTCGAACAGACCTAAATGCAAAATGTACTGCACTTTTTTGGACTAAACAAGCTTCCGTAGTCAGCTATGCTGTGCATTAAAGAATGATGACAAGTGTTTGTTGACAGTTTGCACTAGAATGGCAGCTCGTGGACAAACTTGGAGTTTGGTGCGGAGCCTCGTAGAAATTTGGTCTGATGACCATATTACATTTCGAAAACTCACAAGAACAGCGGGATATTTTCATTGTTTAGCAAACAACTCAGGGAAAGGGGGTTTAATAGATCTGTGGAACTAAGATGGGTTAAGGTAAAGAAACTCAGCCAGCAATACATCCAAGTGCAGGATGTACAAATTCCCCTGGTACGATGACCTTGATAATATACTTGGGACAAACCCGGATGTTGACCCGGTGAATGTTGTTGAGATCACCATGCGACTGATGCTAGCACAGTTGACCGGGCTAACGTTACCACATCTGACACACGATGTTGACGGTGAGTTTATTTCGTTTAAAAAAGCAGTTTAGGAAATACGTTCTCTCGCCAACAAGTGATTTGAATGTTGTCACGTGACTTCATTTTGTTCGTTTCAACTGGTTCGGACAAAAGCAATCAGTGTGGTGTGAAAAAGAACCAACGCCAATGCTACAAGGTATCATTTTTTGCCATTGGTCTGGACCAAATGAACCGAACTAAAGGTGGGAAAGCGTCCTAAGACACTACGGCATTGTGGTTGCTAAGGTGTTTTGATGGTTACTAGGGCAGTTCTAGATTGTTGTAATTTCTCTGGGTGCAAGCTTTTGGTTCTTCGTAGTTACTTACCATCCAAAGTCAAAAGAGCCCAACTTCAAGTCTCTGTGATGTTCTGGTCTCGAGATGCCTCAGGTCCATCATTCATGTCTGTACTATTAGATGTTGAATTTTGTTAAAATCAAGTCTTAAACTGGGGTGAAAATTGTGTGTGATCGCTCAAAATGTACAACAAACGACACCATTTGAAGTATTATTCATGTCCATGGCACAAACCGTGCCGGACGGGATTTGACACTGAAGGTTCTGATAAAATGATGCAACACAATCTCACTGCAAAGTAGGCAAGTGCCCGGTTAACCGCGGTTAGCACTAAATCCTGCTGAAACCGAGTTGGCTGCGATAATGCAAAATATCGATTATTTTATTGATGCGTTTCTTGTCCGTGAAGCACGGCTCTGGGATCAGTAGGAAATGCTGCTCATCTAAAAGCAGTGCGAGTTTAAGTCGCTTATAACGTGCATTTGAAAAAGCAACACCCGTCAAACATGATCATTATAAATATACTTTATTATCATGAAAATACCTGAGGAGTCTTGAGGATCTACTTGAGGATCTAGAACTACTTGTGTTACGGTCTTCTTCTGCAGTGCGAAAATTTGGAGTTTCTGCACGAGAGCGCCCTCTGGCTTTCGGATGCAGCAGCATTTTATCGTATTGCACTCACAAATTGTGCATAAATCACGTGATATATATTTTTGGTTAACCGGGCATATGTCTACTGCAAAGGCGTAACTATTTTACGAGGTGGCTAATTAGTACGATCTCGTGTGTACATTTTGGTATGATTTGTAATCGCTCCACGTTAGGTTTAATGAATCGGGCTTCAGTATTGCTTTTTTTCTAGTAATCGTACGTTTTAGTACGATTCACAATGCACAAATTTATAC
The DNA here is from genome assembly GCF_024868665.1 of Triplophysa rosa. NCBI lineage: Eukaryota > Metazoa > Chordata > Actinopteri > Cypriniformes > Nemacheilidae > Triplophysa > Triplophysa rosa. Next base: position 3,848,138 of record NC_079890.1, read on the forward strand.
GAATAAGTAAAATAGTTACGAATTCCTGTGAGGTCAGGTTGAATGATTCAAACTATTTAAGAGCTATTGTAATAGTGATGCTTCCCTAGGAAGAAACGCAAGGAAGAGAATCTTTGTTTGTTTGCTGATTTGTTCAATTTTTGTTTGTTATTTTTTCACTTGTTTATTTATTAATTTGCTCATTAATTTGTTCTTTTGTTTGTTTGTTTTTCATTTGTTTGTTAATTTGTCCCTTTGTTTGTTCATTTGTTCATTTGTTTGTTTGTTCACTTGTCTGTCTGTTGGGGCTGCGCGCTTCAGTATGCGGTAGAATGTAGAATATACAAAAGCAAGTGAGGTAGAACAGGCAAATGTCTCCAGCGAGAAATCAAAACACAAGTCTGGTATATTTGCAAACACACGGGGTGTGTGGGACTCTGAGATTTACTCTTTAATGGTCGTAACATGCGTCAACATCAAACTAGACAAACAGTGACAGAGTTATTTATTTTTCTTTGTGTGTGTGTCTTTATAATTGCTAAACATTCATTTTTACTAACTGAAGGTTGAATGGCTGAGTTGTGTTTGGTTTCGTCACTGAAGGTGTATGCTTTTATAGAAAAATGATTTGAACTTTCTCTTATTTAAAAAAATGTATATCCACACAAACAGTTTAAATAAAAACAATGAATTCGGCAACAAAATTAAAGCAAATTATAATAAAACTACATAAAACTACCAAAATTTAATTTTGTTGCCGAATTAATTGTTTTTATATAAAGCAAATAAATCATACATTTTAAATCATATCCACACAAACAATTTAAATAAAAACAATGAATTCGGCAACAGAATGAAAGCAAATTATAATAAAACTACCTTAAAAGTATAATAAAATTCACCTTGACCCATACAGCATGTTAGAAAAACTAAATAAAAATGTTTAGAATTAAAAGAAACAATAGACACACAAACATTTAACTTTTTTTTGTAAAGTGAGCCACACGGCTCCATATACACATCTACATGGTATCATACATTGTTTTTAAAAAGTCCTGCTATAAAATGCTTGTTCCACCCATAGTAAAAACCCATGCAAAGAGTAGAAACAAATCAGATCAAAGTGCAAATGAGTGTGTGTGGGGTATGTGTGTATTTATTTTGATGTCTTGAGCACTGGCAATTGTTCATTATAATGTTTTCTCTGGCAAAACTACATTTGCATTTTCTGAAAGACATTCCAGTACAAGACAGTGAATGTGCATTGATGATAACATGATCAAAAAGACAATTGAGTATGAAAAACATATCTTATACTAGCCTAAGATGGTTAGGAGGTCCTCGCTTGTTTTGGCCGACTGGACTCCCAGTCTGACTAGCAGACAAATACCAAACACCAGTTAGCAGTAATAGCACATCTCTCTCTCTCTCTCTCTCTCTCTCTCTCTCTGAGAGATTCAGGTTAGTCAGTACAGTGGAACCATTATATTCACCCTCTCATCTGATAGCATATGTGTTACAGGATTGTGTTACTGTATGTGTGTATGTGAATGGAGCTCATCCTAATGAAAGCTTTTGTCGCCCTACAGAGCGCACCGTTCCAACCAACACACCCTGATGGTTATCATGATATGTACTCCGTCCTACACACACACACACACACACACACACACACACAGGGGGATGTGCAGATAACACACATTTAATGATGTCCAGATAAGAATGCGTGCCAGCAGCAGTTCTTCTCCATGCTTGTCCTCCTTCTGTGTCACTTCTTGAACATCCGATCCAGTGACTTTTGTGTGATGTGCATCTCCCTGCTTTAATGTCAGTTTTCAAACGGCTCTGAACGAATTTTTGTCTTTATCCCAACTACACCACAAACGCTTTGAGAATGAGCCTGGTCTACTTTTCAATTGATTCTGACCAGGAACTGCCTACAGGATCAGGCATGTAGAGTGACCTACTATGGTTTGGTTTGTGTTATCTGTAGAGGATACACTCCTAAAAATGGTTCCTAAAATTCGTCATTCCGTATGGTTCTTGCATAACATAAAAAAGACTATTAAAAAAGTTAATAGAGAAATTATTCTTCAAAAAGACCTTTTAAAAAAATATATTTTATGGGATCTCTGTGAATAACAATTTCAACAACCTTATTTGTAAAAGGATAGTTCACCCAAAATGGAAATTCTGTCAACATTTTCACTCTCAAGTTGTTCCAAACGTCTATGAATTTTGTTTTGCTGAACACAAAGAAAGAAGGTATTTTGAAGAATGTTTGTAACAGAACAATTCTGGGGCACCATTGACTACCATAGAAGAAAAGCTACTATGGGAGTAAATGGCACCCCAGAACTGTTCGGTTTGGTTTTTAAAGGGATAGTTCACGCAAAAATAAAAAAATGTTTATTTATTCACCATCATGTGTTTCAAACCTGTATGACTTTCTTCTGCAGAACACAAAATAAGATATTGTGAAGAACGTTGGTAACCAAACAGTTTGGGACCCCATTGACTTCCACTGTATGGACACTGGGACATTTCTCAAAATATCTTCTTTCGTGATTTACAGTCATGCACAGGTTTTAATCGACATGGGGGTGAATAAATGCTGACCGAATATTTATTTTGGGTGAACTATACCTGGGGTTAGTCAATGGCACCCCAGAACTGTTCGGTTTCCCACATACTTCAAATTAGATTCTTTTGTGTTCGACATAACAAATAAATGTATACAGGTTTGGATCAACTGGAGGGTGTTAATTGATGATAGAAGTTCATGTTTGAACTATGCACGATCCCTTTAGGACAAGTAAATGTGGTTTAATTGTAATAAACTATGTATTTTATAATAAGATTACCAGTTTCCTGCCAAACTAGAACTCATTTAGGCACCCTGGTCCACAGAGAGCCCATAGATTCATGAAAGTTGTGTCTTTTTCTTTATTTTTTTGTGCACCTCTCATTATTTTGTCTCACTTGGGCTGTAGTTAAATATCTGAGAAAGTCAGAAAAGCAACACTCATTAATGTGTGTGTGTATAATATACTAATGAAAATGCGTATGCCAAAAGTGTGTGTTTTTAAGATCAATCTTAATTCCCCACTGAACGTGCATGTGTTGAGCATATGTTGACGCAGGCGAGCGTGTGACCTTAAATGTTTTCCGGTGGTAATTTTAAGTTGAAGAAGATCCAAAACTAGCTTCTGAGCTTATGAACGTGTTTGTACGCGGCTGCTTCCTCAGTCTGGCATCGGTCCGCAACGGAAGGAAATTTCGTTTTGTTTAACGTGGAGGAAAGCATTTTGTTTTGAAGAACGAGCGCGCAAGAGCGAGAGAGGCAATGAAATAAGTCGGGTAAAATCACACAAGAGGTGTAACTGGATGTGATAATTTCTGAAAAATCTCACCCTCATTTATAGATAGCACTGAGAAGTCCTAAACCGCAGCTAACCATGTGCTGCCACTTTTGGGTGTGTGTGTATGTGTGCAAGTGTCATTTTTCACATGTGTGGATTCACAGCTCCCCCCCTCTTTCTCTCTCCCATGTGGTGTCTGTGCATCTTTATACAGAAGAACCTGAATCTTACTAAAAGTATGTGACAGTTTATTCGGCGAGCAAAAAAGCCCAATGCACCCGCTGACGACAGGGAATCTGGGCACAAAAAGGCCAGCGATTGCGCTGACACTGGGGATTCAAGCATCGTCTGCTAGCCTCTTCTGCATCTCCCGGCATGCCCCTCTTTTCTCTGATTGGTCGATCCATCTATCACAGCCTGCATGCATTTTTGAGAAGATTTTTTGCATATTGCTGACAAAATCTTATTCTGTGGTTGTGTGTTTGTAATACAGTGAAACTAAATCTGATTTTAGTGATCCTTCGGCCAAATTTGTTTTTTAAAGGGATAGTTCACGCAAAAATGAAAGATGTATTCACCATCATGCGTTCCAAACCTGTATGACTTTCTTCTGCAGAACACAAAATAAGATATTGTGAAGAACGTTGGTAACCAAACAGTTTGGTACCCCATTGACTTCCACTGTATGGACACTGGGACATTTCTCAAAATATCTTCTTTCGTGATTTGCAGAAGAAAGAGTCATGCACAGGTTTTAATCGACATGTGGGTGAATAAATGCTGACCGAATTTTTGTTTTGGGTGAACTATCCCTGGGGTTAGGTTTTAGGTAAAGTGAATATTTTGGTTTGCCCCTCACACAAAACAGGGATTTTAACTTTTGAGTGAGCTAAATGAATTCTTCAGATGTTGTCTTTCCGGTGGTCACGTCTCCCGGAGTCTGTTTCCGGTAGAAACTCTACAATCCCAACCTCCCAATCCCCCTCCCCCCGTGGTTCGCTATTTGATCTTTCCTCATGCAAATCCCTCTCGACATTTCAAGCCTGAAGAATCCGTAAACATCAGCACCTATTCATATCCACCGCGGCGAGCCGAGCGCTCCCGAATACCACAGGAGCCTTTATCAGGAAGACCACAAAACAACAGAAGGAAAGGAGCGAGCGAGAGAGAGAGAGGTGTTGATAAGCTTGTTGGTATCTGCATCCTCCCATCATTATGTGGCCTGAAAACATCTCCACACGGCAACGTGTGTGAGGGCAGATATGTGTCTGTGCATTCTGTCAGTTGTGAATGAAGTGCCGTATGTCTGTTTACTATCATAATTTGGAGTTTTTAGACATTTGAGACATAATTAACAGCACGGCTAAGGTGCAATGCATCATGGGAGTCCTCACCTCGCTTCCCACACAGAAATGTGCAGCTATTTATGCATTTAGTATTCTATAAGCCGAAGCAAGTCATGAAAAGATGTTTACTTTTCAGTCCACATACGATGAGTGAAAATGTCATCGTCATGTTGACCTTTAACCTTGGACATTCCAATGCTGTCATCATTCTGGCCAAAGTAGTGCTTCTTAGTTTTTGAGGAAACAAAGTAAAATGCGTTTTAGAGTTTGTCGTTAACCTGTTTTGGTGTTTGAAAGAGCTGTACAATTTGTTGGTTAAAATAGACCAACAAATTGCGTTTTTAGAGCAAGTAATACTGATTTTTAATGACGATTTAGCAAAAATAGTTTGACAACATTTGACTTTAAAGGTAAGTGCGTAAAGGACCCTGCAGTTTCATGATTCAAACAGAAATAGCGACAGAGAGTAAAAAATGGCAAAGCAAAAAATGCTAGATTTGCTAACAGTAAGCTGTGTTTTATTTCCCGTCAGCTATTGTGCTAACAAACCATTTTCTTTGTTGTATTTATAGGTGACTGTAGCTGCAAGAACCACTGAGCCGCAAATCTCTAGTGACCTCACTTCTCACGCACCCGGCCAATCCTAGGAAGAGGAGGAGCCACACTCATATTAACCAATCCAGGACAAGGGGCGGGGCCATGGGGATTGTACGAGTGCTGTTATTGGCCGGACTGCTGGGCCCTGCAACTCTAGGTGAGTTTTTACTCGCTACCTACGTGTCAAAAACCTATTTGTGAATTACGAATGTTATAGTTGCACCAATGTAGTGTACTTCAGGAATAATAAGTTAGGGTCATTTCAAACATTGGTAACTGACATAAACCATTCAGGAAGAGCCACTAGTGAAGTATATAATATACAAATGATCACTTATGAGAACGTAATGCCCTGCACCCTTCCAAGTGCTCACTCAAAAGTAAGTAGTGCATAGTGACGTTGAGTTGAATAGCCCTGTTACAAAATATAGGATTGACAGTATGCAAATTGGGATTCAGTCAATATCTACAGCCGGTGTATTATTACATTTAGAGTTGACATAGCGAAGCACTTGTGAAGTGGACTGACTGTACTGGTGAAACTGGAGCTGTGATTCTGTATCACCTTTCCCAAACTTTTCAGTTGTAAGGCCCCCTTTTGTGTAGGGTGCATCGCTTTGCGTCCCCCCCAAATGAAAATGTATTTAATTAAACTTAGAATTTTAATTTATTCAAAAACATATTCAGTTATACAATGCTGGAACATCAATTCTTTTGACTGGTGGTCTTATTTTTCTGATGTTTGATTGCATAAAATTAATTATAAGTTTCTATATTTCATAAAATGCTACAAAATCTGTGGCCCCCCTGGATCCATCTTGGGGCCCCCCAGAGGGCCACGGTCCCCAGTCTGAGAACCACTGCTCTAAACAACCCACAATCTCTTTCTCTTCATTCTCTCTTACCTACTATCCTACTTTAAAAGAACCAAATATTTCCTGTTTCATTTAATTCCACTCCCAGTGTTTAATAGAGCTCGCAATTAATCCCACAACACACACAAACACAGCAGAGAATAACGTTTGTTTTTGTTGCATAGGAAAGAAACGAGAACTTCTGCAGGAGTGTAGTCATGGAAAGCTTTCACAAAACGGCACACACATCAAATATGGCGCCTGTGGGGCATGTTGAAAGTCATGGCGTTTTGTCAGACATGCAAACAACATGACGTGTGTTTGTTTTGGATCTTGACAGATCTGTGTCACTGTGACGTAGAGCAGATTTGTTGTAGATCAACTAGGAGCTCATGTTGCCAGCAACGGAAATATCATGGGGTTGATTCTCAGGCAAATTGATTAAAAGCATCCACCTTGGAAAGTCTAACAAATGCCCACTTTAAAAAAAAAATAATTTTACAGAATTATCACATACTTTTGAAATGCAGTAAAAAACGGCAAATTACAGAAATAGACTGAAAATGTCAGGTGTGAAATAACATGAGAAACGTAAAACATTTTGCGCTCCAACTGCTGTAATATAACACTTTTTTTAAAAGTTTTTTACAATGTAAGTGTGTGTGACATGACCTTGTTAAATTGAAAAAAGGTGTCTCCACCAACATTTGCACAATTGTTCCTCAACAATTTAGGGTTCCTACACAATAGCAATACCTCTTATAGAGCAATTAATACACGAGTAAGTACTGAACATTTTATTATTGTAATTTTAAAATTATTTTAACTTTCATTTTTTAGAGGGTTCTGTTCTGTTTTATGGGCTCAGCAGATGGGACATGATGGGATGAAGATATTTTGCTGTAGGTGGCATCTTTCTGAACTTAAAATTGCATATGTTTGTCAGTAAAAGTAAAAAAAGTGACAGGTTAGTTGGCGCCGGCTATAGCCCTGTGGGTAGTGTGCCGACATATAGCGCTGGTGCGCTCGCGGCACCCTGAGTTCGATTCCCGTCTCAACGGTCCTTTGCCGGTCCCGCTCCCCCATGTCCAGCCCATGCTTTCCTGTCATCTCTTGACTGTCCTTTGTCATTAAAGGCATGATGAAAGCCCCCCCACCCAAAAAACAACAGATTTGACATTTTACTTTTTACTACAATTTCACTGTGATTTCACTGGGATGGAGAATTTTCGTATGAGAGACATAAATGAAGCACATTTGAGTATACACTTAAAAAATATCCTGTAAAAATAGTAATTTTCTATTTTTATAGAAAACTACTTTTCAAAAATACATTTACATGTTTTTTAGCCTCGACACTTAAGTACATTTTTACTTTTACTTAGCAAAAATACTTGAGTACTTAAGTATTAAAGGTAAAAAACAATAAAACAATTTAGAGAAAATGTATATATGAAATGTAGTGGAGTAAATATATATGTTTTATAATGTAGTGAAGTACATTTTTTTCCAAAGAAAAACCCTTTTGATAAAGTACAGATACTTCAGATACATCAACATGTACTTTAGAGTAAAAATGCTTATGCTGGGGCCACACCAAAAGATAATCGGGCCAAATTCTCCCCTTCCGACAATCCTAGGTAAAGTCCCGATGATCTTAAACGGCTCTAAAGATGATCTTATCAGATTTCCCTGTGGTGTGGTGTGGTGTGTGTTAAGAGTAAATGAACCTGATCGGAAGAACATCGGAGCCGCCCCGAACGCGAATCTTAAATATTCAACATGTTGAATATTTACGATCATAAATCCTGATGTGTGGGGGAAACCCCGAGGACAAACGCATAAGAACTCTGTTGATTGTCATGTGGAACAAAACAATACCCTATTAGAAAGCCAGCTGACAGAAGTATAACAACCATAGTCATGACTTCAACCAAACCCTTTTCTTTTATTTGTCAATTTTCTGTCAAAAGCATTACAAACACTATCATCGCAATTACGAATAAATAAAAAAAACAGGCTATGTGCAAGTGACGGTAGTGGTAGGAGTCCGAGTGTGCAGATGCTTTAAGGTGGAACAGAAAAAATAGGTCCACTGGAGCTAGTGGAGCCAGTAGACTCTTTCGGGTGATAATGTCAGCAGCTATTTTTTACAAAACTGTATTAATATTATTTTTTAATTACTGTGAAGACAACAATAAATACAACAATATTTGAGTTGCAATAAAATGATATCTTGTGCTGTGCCACCTTAAATGCTTTAGACGACGCTGCTTGAGCAATTTCTCAACGATGAATGATATTTTTAAAATTACATAAAAGATTATATGCACACATTTTTTAATATTGAACACATATATAATAAACAAAGCTTACAGTGAAATAATAAGTAACTTATTCTGAAATCTCGAGAGAATTTGCGAAATTTCCTGTGTTCACAGTCAGGACTCTGTTTGAAAATCTGTTGGTGTGTGGTGTGCTTTCTTTGTCACATCACGGAGCACCACACATTATAGGAGCAAAATGATTAAATCTAGGATTTTTTCTCCTCGTGTTTGTGGTCTCTCACCGTTTAAAACACTTATAAGATTTAAAAAAAATCTTTTGGTGTGGCCCCAGCATTAGTAAGTAATCTATTATCTATGTCTGGAGGTGAATGTGCCTCCTCTTAAACATAGAGATAAACAGGGTATGAAAAAACATATGCGTTATGAAGGAGAACCTGCGAGACCAAATGATGCATATGCACATAGACCAACGATTAAAAAATAGGGCAGGCAGGTCTTGGGTAGACAAATATATCAAAGGGTTTCTACCTAGTACCTGGGTGTGTTTCACACCCACCTTTGCACTCTCACACACATTGAATAAATAACCTGAACTCTTCTCTTCATCTGTGCCATGATGCAACCGTATGGAAACATCTCTGTCTGAAGCAATGCGTGTTTGTGAGCCTCCCGACTCAAGGGCAGAATTTCTGATATCTTCAAACTCCTGGAGCAAACAAGTTTTCAAAATGCATCATATAAATAAAAATCTAAAGTAAACTTGTTGGGTAATTCTTTCTTTAATTTAGAGGATTAATACACAGCCGTATTTTTATTATAAAGGTGTATTTTGTGGTAAAATATTTTTGTATTAACTTTTTAGTAGTGCTGTCAGTCGATAAAAAAAAATCTGATTAATCACACATTTTTCTGTGATTAATCACGATTAATCGCACATTAATCGTTTTTAAATATACTTTTACATTCTAATAATTTCATATTTAATCTCCAAATTAATGTAGAAACAACATATTTATTTAACAGCATCATTTTATGAATGAAAGCCAACATTCTGATATGAGTACCGCAACTGATGTCTCCATTAAAGGGATTATTTTTTCTTTATTTTAACATAACTATAGCCGTTCAACATTGAAGTGCAGTATAATTGAGAGCTCTCTCTTGTGTGTTTTTGAAAAAAAAAACGGATGCTGCGTTAATTGCGTTTAATATTTTAGCGCGTTAGTCTGAAAAAATCGCATATGCGTTAACGTTGACAACCCTACTTTTTAGTTAAGCTTTCCTATGGCTCAGTGGTAAGAGCAAGGCGCTAGCAACGCCAAGGTCATAGTTCGATCCCAGGGATTGCACATACTGGTGAAAGCGTCTGCCAAATATAAATGTAGTTCATCTTTGTTCCAGACAACAGGTTTCAGCCGTAGCTGTAATATAGTAGGTTCTTTTCTCTCTTTTAAATCTAGTCAGTATTTCATGTTTATAATAATGTTTTGGTAAAATTGCTTTGCAGTATGCAGGATATCATGGACAGTCATCTGGTCGTCATGGAAACATTATTAGCGGTGCATGTTTTTATCAAGAAAAAAGTATTCTTCATTATCTTTTATCAAAATGTAATAACTTTCCTCCTCTGTAATAATTTTCCTGTTGATGTAACCAAAGCCTCATGGATGTGGTAAAAAATATACATCAATATTATCATGGCGTAACATTTCTATCTAATGAAATTCCAAAGGTTCAGCTCTGCTTCTTTTTTGTTAAAATACTTAGAAATTCCACAAATTATGTATGTATTTTATAATGGTTCGTATTGAATTATTAAAGGATTAGTTCACTCGAACATGAAAACTATCTCATAATGTACCATCATGCTCTCCTGCCTTCCCAGATGTACATGACTTCATTTCTTCAGATGAACTTAAACAAATTATTTTCTATTAAAATGCTGTCATGTTATCTGCTAACAAGGTACTCAAAATGGCAACACTCCAAAAAAGCATATACATTCATCCATCATAAAATACGTGTCAAAGTCTTCCGAAGCGAAACGAGAGGTTTGTGAGAGAAAACCGCTTATACAACATCTGGGATGGCATGAAGGTGAGAAAGTGAATGAGTGAATTTTTTTTGGCGTAAACTGTTCCTTTAACAAAGGTTATTATAAAGTGTTGCAATAGTCTAAGACATTTTTCTTTAAATGTATTTAGACAACTACATTAAAATATGCTATATCACAAGCTTAACAGTCGATGTATATCTCATTTACATTCATAATGTTGTCCTAACTGATAACGATGCAAACACATGACGAGGGTTAAATGCATGTATATAGTGTATATCAGTATTAGTGGTTAGATGAAATATCTCCATCTCTTAAGACTACACCAAGAGAAAGGTTAAAAAATAGTTTTGTGTCAGTCAGGATATTTTTGACAGTCTTAATTAATTTTTTTTGTTCAGGGACAGTTGATAATAGCGCTCGGACATGAGCGTGTTTGCTAAAAGAGTCTAATTAATTTTACTCAAGCCTTCCCATGTCTTTTTTAATTAGCGCATTTTCAAGTTATTTTGACTGCAGGGATTTGTAGCTATAATAGTGTTCACTTAAAAAGATGAACTATTAAAAAAACAACATTTCTGCTCCATGGGTCTAACCGGCCAGGTACTTATTGCGAGCTCATTCTGCGCATCTATAGCTCGCAGGAGACTCGTTCAGATCGTAACCTTGAGACACCGTTGCCAGATTGCGCACGCATGTGGGGATATCGAGGATATTAAACTCAAGTGCTCATTTAGCTGCATCTTCTTGTAATCTGCACAAACAGCAGTTCTGGCTTTAGTAAAGCCCTAGGGGAAAGAGAGAGAGAGAGAGAGACAGACGGGGAAGCTTCTTTTATTTGTTAGAATTGCAGTTGAGTTCAAGTTTACCCCAGAGACTTTAATAGAGCATAATAATAATGATAACAATATTATTTACCTTATTAAAGTAGGTAAACTCTGTATTTACTTGTAAATAAATGTATATGATAAATAAATAAATAAGAGATTTAATGAAAAACATTTCAACATTTTTACTCTTTTAAACAACAACAATAATAATGATGATAATAATATAATAAATACTACTACTATTAATAATAATAATTAGAAAAAGTAAAAATATTAGGTTAAAAATGTTAAAATGTTTTTTTTAATTAACTGTCTTATTTTTGATTCATTTAATTATTTTTCACATTAAGTAAATAAAGAGTTTATTTATTCTGAAGAGGTCTTAAACATGATCTGTTAGTAGCGAAGCATGGGGAAATATTAGTTAATGCAGAAGGAAAATATTGTAGTTTTCACATATTTGACGTGTTTTAGCCTTTAAATGTTTTATCATAAATCACAATATTTAAAATAAAATGGCTTTTTGGGCAAAGTGCTGTCTATGTATTAGAAACAAATCTTTTTTACTGGAAATATTACACTTAAAAAAAACATCAGAGCTACTGAGTCTCTGAGTTAACTCTAAAATGAGAATACAACCATTGTGATTTCTGGTTTCAGCAAATTAGTATTATTTTTATTTATCACAAACAAAATAATTAAACACATGCATTAATTACGCTAAACACCATAATTTATATAATGTGGTCAAATGTGGGAGCTTTTTGGAAAGTGCAGTAAACACATTGAACACTGTTGCTCTAATGGCACCATGTACGTAAATATCTCTTTTGACACATTACCTACAGTATATACCGTGACAAACAAGCACATTAGAGAGTATTTTTTAATACTTACACGCAATGTAATTACAACATATAATGGGTTGTTTCGTTTTCAGATGCTAATGTTCAAACAAAGCGATATAATAACGGCACTTCTAAAACTGGATTGTGCGCTGAAAAGAAATGTAGGATTCGAGACAGCTTGGCACATTTCTTTTGAATGAAACCTAATTAATATATTGTGTTGCCATAGCGGCATAGTTTTAATTTTGCATTAATTTTGCTATCTTTTTACATGCTGTCTTGTAGTCGAACTTTCATTAACATTCGAACCAAGATGGCTGCGCATGCACACGCTGCGGCTTCTCTCTCTCCTGACAGAACGGTGTTTTCGTGTTTTCTGTCTTGCAAGTCGCAGTGTTTTTGTTTATCGGTCTTTAAGCGCAAACACAGTCGTGAGTTTCTTCTCCATGTTGGAAAAACAAAATTTTTAGAGCTACAGTAAACTTCACGCAAGCTGAAGAGCTGCGGGGACCTTAGTCTTCTCCGGAGGACTACACCATAACCGACCCTCACTACTGCATCTCGCCCACTGTGGAAATGCCACAAGCGGCGTGAGAGAAAGCAGAAGAGGGCTAAGCGCGGACTTTGTTTACACCACCCAGAAAGGATCTTACAAGGCCCTACCCCTCCCCATCTTGGCACCTCAGACCACATCACTGTCATGCTAATGCCTGCGTACAGACCGCTCGTTAAAGTCACCAAACCAGTTTGCAAACAGATACAGGTGTGGCCAGAAGGGTTGTCGGAGGTACTTCAAGACTGTTTTAATACCACTGACTGGAATATGTTTTAAGCAGGCTGCCACAAGCAATAACACCACAGACCTCCAAGAGTACACAGAGACTGTCACTGCCTACATCAACAAGTGCATTGACGATGTAATGGTCACAAAGACCATCACAGTGTGGGCCAACCAGAAGCTGTGGATGACAGGGGAGAGGTCTATATTCTCCTCAAGGCTCGGAACGCTGCCTTCAGAGCTGGAGATGAGAAGAGCCTGAAGAGCCTGAAGACAGCCAGGACCAATCTAGCCCGGGGCATCAGTGAGGCTAAGAGACAGTACTCCAGGAGAATAGCCCATCGCTTCAGCGACAGCAGAGACACTCTTAACCTGTGGCAGGGAATTCAGACCATCACGGACTACATACCCGCACCGCAGACCTGTGACAACACCATCTCCCTGTTAAAAGAGCTGAACGCCTTCTTCGCTCGCTTTTAGGCACAAAACGGCACCGCTGCACAGAAGACCTCACCTCCTCCTGGTGACCAGGTGATGACGCTGTCCCCGGACAGTGTGAGGAGATCCCTCAGAAGGATCAATGCGCGCAAAGCTCTGGGTCCTGACAACATTTCGGGGCGCGTGCTGAGAGACTGTGCTGTAGAACTCACTGATGTCTTCACAGACATTTTCAACATCTTGCTGAGTCAGGATATGGTCCCCACATGCTTCAAAGCTACCACCATCATTCCCGTTCCAAAGAAGTCATCTCCATCCTGCTTCAATGACTACTGTCCAGTTGCACTTACTCCTATTCTCATGAAGTGCTTTGAACGGCTAGTCGTGCACAACATCAAGTCTGTCCTCCCCCCTCCCTGTGGACCCCTTCCAATTTGCATATTGGTCCAAGCGCTCGACGGATGATGCCATAGCCACTGCCCTCCATGCTGCACTCACTCGTCTGGACAAAAAAGACTCTTATGTCAGAATGCTGTTCATAGACTTCAGTTCAGCATTTAAAACAATCATCCCTCAACAGCTCACTCACAAATTGGTCCAGCTGGGACTAAATACTAGCTGTTGGATTTCCTGACGGGGAGACCTCAGGCAGTACGGGTCAGCAGTAACACATCCAGTACCATCACACTCAACACGGGGGCCCCCCAAGGATGTGTGCTTAGCCCCCTCCTCTACACCCTGCTGACCCACGACTGCACACCGTCACACGACTCCAACCTCTTCATCAAGTTTGCGGACGACACGACTGTGGTGGGTCTCATTAGCAACAGAGAGGAGACAAACTACAGGAGCGAGGTGAGCCACCTGGCCAGGTGGTGCAGTGACTTCAGGAGAGTACACACTCATCATGCTCCTCTGACCGTCAATGGTGCGACTGTGGAGAAAGTGAGCAGCACCAAGTTCCTGGGGGTGCACATCACTTAGGATCTCTCCTGGACTAACAACACCGCAGCACTGGCCAAGAAAGCACAGCAGCGTCTCTACTTCCTCCGCAAACTGAGACGAGCAAGAGCACCAGCCCCCATCATGTGCACCTTCTACAGAGGCACCATCGAGAGCCTTCTGACTGGCTGCATGACTGTGTGGTATGGCGCCTGCAACGCATACTGCCGCAAGACCCTCCAGTGCATAGTGAGAGCAGCTGAGAAGATCTTTGGTGTCTCTCTCCCCTCCCTCCAGGACATTTATGGAACCCGTCACACCCGCAAAGCCCTCTGCATTGCAGGTGATCCCACCCACCCGACACACAGCTTCTTCAGGCTGCTGCCATCAGGGAGGAGACTGCGGAGTCTCCAGGCCAGGAACAGCAGACTAAAAGAGAGCTTCATCCACCAGGCAGTCAGGAAGCTAAACTCCCTCCCCACCCTTCCCCCCATCTCTTGCCCATGCACCACTGAACTCTGACCTCATCCGCAGGTCCTTCCACTCCCAACCCCCCCCACCACAACATACACTGACACGCACTTGTCACTTTATGCAGCATTGGACTGCTCACTACCTCATTCAGCATCAGTCTGCCCCTCTTCAACTACCTCTTCAGACAGGTTAAACAAAGCCTGCTCTCTTTGTCACTTTAAACAGACTAATAAGCTCTTTGCACTACCTCACATCTGCACTGTTATATATTTCACTGGTTTGCACTCTATCTGCCATTACCTATCTTCTTTTTTTAAATATCCCTGCTTGTAAAAGTTGTATTTTACATATATATGATAATCTGTATTTATCTGTATTTTTGATATATATTTTAATTCTGTGTAGTGATATTTGTATGCACCATGGGTCTGAGAGTAACGCAATTTCAATCCTCTATATGTATGTACTGTACATGTGGCAGAATTGACAATAAAGCAGACTTTGACTTTGAACAAGCTATAACATTTCTTTCTATAATTTTGTTGTAACTTAATTACACTTGTGCAGTTTGTATGATTAAATTTTTATTTTATTTTATATACATTTTTAATGATATTACATTACATTATATTATAAATATAAGAAACAGTTAAAAAAAACAGTTAAAAAAATAGTTGAAACAGCTTACGGTTTTGGGTTGTTAATTGAAGTCCAGTGTAAAATCCAGTAAGTGATGCAAAACCAGTTATAAACCACCGATTGGTAGTGTTGCCCATTTCTTGTGCCCACGGATTTTGTCACGGCCCTTGTGAATTTAAACAACACTTCTGCCTCCTTTTTAACATTAACACACACACACCACACACACACATGTTGGGTTTCCATGTTTTATGGGGACATTCCATAGACGCAATGGTTTAAATACTGTACAAACTGTATATCATATTCCCTACCCCTAACCCACCCCCTAAACCTAACAATCACACAAAACTTTCTGCTCTTTTAGATTTTCACCAAAGTTAATTCTGTATGATTTATAAGCTTGTTTCCTCATAGGGACAAAAAATGTCCACATGTCTGGTTTATTATCTCCGTGGGGACAGTCCATAGGCGTAATGTTTTTTTATACTGTACAAACGGTATATTTTATCCTCTATCCCTAACCCAACCCCTAAAACTAAAGATCATAGAAACCTTTTTGCATTTTTAGATTTTTAAAAAATATTGTTCTGTACAATTTATATGCTTTTGTGCCCATGAGGACCTCAATTTTGGTCCCCATGGTGACACGAGTCCCCATGTGTTGGTGTGCATTCAGGTTTAGGTCCCCACCGGGATATAAAAACATGAACACACACACACACACACACACACACACACAGGCACGTGCAGGGGGGGGTGTGTGTGCTTGAGCACCTGCCTCTTTGGCCCTTAATGCTGAAAGTGCCCTTTTGTCAAGGCAAAAAATATATATTTTTTTGTAATTAAAGGCCATTCTTGTAAAGGCCTGCTCAATCTAACTATTAGTAAAATTAATGAATAATAATTTAACCCTAAATAAATGACTCACGTGATGACCTTTCACCTGATGACCTCATCTGGGAGGACTCCTCACGTTCAGACGCCTTCAATAGATTAGCGCATTTCCAGGATAGCCTACATACTGTTCGCGGCTGCCGGGTAAGGGGTGTTTTCAGGGGAGCGGTGTGCTTGTTTACTTATTAGTGTATTTATGATTATTATAACTAAGTAGTAGTATTTCACAAGAACGCCGAGAAGAGAGCATGCACGGCTGTTGTGTGTGTAGCCTGATCTGAACTGAAGTGACGTTAGCTGCAGCTAATGTTAATTCTACACACAGAGATATAAACAAAGGTGCTTGTTCACTTCTTGAATCGATGTTTGCTGTTTGGGGGAGAAAAGTTTCACGGGCGTCGAGGGTTATGGTATTTTTATATTATTTATAATTATATTTATGTATAGTGCCTTCAAAACACTGGTAAAACAGGCTTAAGCCATGTTCAGACATGACTTCTTTTTTGACAAGAAAAAGTTTGACAAAGGTGCTTTTTTAGTAAAAAAAATACAAACATCAGCAGAACGCCATGACTTCGGAGGCACGAAAGCAGCCCAGAGAAACAGATAGACAGCGTAACAGAAGTCTATTTGAATTAGAAACAGAGTTCGTCTTGCAAAAACTAATCACATATTTAAAAACTACAATACTCATTTCTCGCTAGAACTGCAATCAGAAGTTGCTGAAAGTGAAAATTAAACTTACATTTATACAAAACTATCCTCCAACGGGCGTTTCGGCAGCTATTTTATTTTTTCGAGCTTGAGCATTCTCGACCAATCACGTTCCTCGCATGTTGTTATGGAAACGACAGGTCTCTATCATTGGTTTGCTGTGAAAAGGGAGCTTGACGTAGGGCGTTTTTTTTCCAGAAAAGTTGAACTTTTTTCAACCTCAAAAGACGCTCTGAGCTGCAGAAAAAGAAGCCGGCGCTGGCGTTTGAAAAAGCGCTCAGTACTTTTTTTGAAAACAAGGTTTATTACATAGGATTATAATGTAAAACAGACGCTAGCAGCTTCGAAAAAGAAGTAAAGTCTGAACATGGCCTTATTCTGATTTTCTCATCCTCCGAATTATACTTATCAATGCTGTTTATATTATCATTATCATTTAAAAAAAAAAATGCAGAAGAGGGTTAGAACAGAATTATATTTTTAATATGACAAAACTATTTTTTCTACAACAGCAAAGACAGCAACATCCCCCATTGATATTTGGAAGAATGTCAGTAACTAGACAGATCTCACCCCCCATTGACTCCCATAGTATTTATTTTCCCTACCATGGCAGTAAATGGGGGATGAGATCTGTTTGGTTACTAACATTCTTCCAAATATCTTTTGTTGTGTTCAACAGAACAAAAACATTTACACAGGTTTGTAATAATCTGAGGGTGAATAAATGATGACAGAATTTTCATTTTTGGGTGAACTATCCCTTTGAGGTTTGGACAACTTTATTCACTTAAATTTCTAATCCCAGGCATGTTAATAGGTGCAACTAAAATATTTTAAAACTTTTAAACATTAGAATGGTCTTTTCTGTTCTGTTTCTTTTTCAAAACAGCATCATGGCATTTGCTGCTTTATCAATTACAGAAGCATCCGTATTGATACACGTATCCGCAAGGAATGCATCGCGATATACAGTATTGCTGTACTGATGTTTCGAGCACAGCCATATTTAAAGCCTTGTTCCATGTGCCCCTTTTATACTTTGAGCACCTGCCCCTTTAAAGGTCTCTGCACAGCCCTGCACACACACACAGTGTCCAGAAGTGCTTATTGAGCAGATACCTGAAATGTGTCAGGTGGGTGCACGCTGAAGTTTCCTATCTTGTAAAACATCTAAATGTATTTGGATGCGAGGGTTTTGTTTGTTTTGCATCCTGCTCGATGGCTCTATGAAATCTATGTAACTCCAGTTACAATTTGCCTGAACAAACAGCGTAAAAGCAGGTCCTTTCTGTTGTTTCCGGTGTGAATATCCGACACATTTCGAGCCGAGAAGTGTGTTGAATTACAACTTGTAACTTTCTTTGCATTTCAAAACGTTTTTTTAACACTTTAAATCTGCTTCGGATGTAGGAAACAACGGCTCGTTTGTGTGACATCACTTCAGCGTCTTCCTCATGGACACACACACACAGACAAAAGAGTTGACATACTGTACTTGGAAACTGTTTGCCGGAACGTTTTTCCCTATGCAAAAGAAACACACATTTTAGTACATACGTTCACCCTCCTCTGTTTTTATCTATGCGTAAAGTTGAGAGTTGAGTTTCATTTTCTGACTCAAAATGTGGTGTGATTTCTGGGAAATCGCTTTCGGTTGCAGTGGTTATATGAAGCTTTGATTGTGTTAGCAGAGATGTTTGCGTTTTTCAACGACTTTATCATTGCTGGAGATGCGGAATGAGTTACGAACATGCCGTCGTGTTTGATTCTGTCATTCAGCTTCTCAATATTAGGCACATATCCGATGTCAGGGCCTCTGGAATAAAACCAGAGATGTGTTTTGAGTGTGTCGGTGAATTATGTCCTCTGTGCATTGTGTTCGCCTGTAATTTGCGCTCAAGTGTGCTGCATTGAGACCGGCGGTTATAACCGTTTGAGTGCAATAATCAGAACGTGCCACGGGGAAAATGGAGTGCGATTCTGCTGCTAAAACCTCACATGAAACCTTGTTTAGATCTGCAGCCAATCTAGTAAAAGGGAAATTCTGTCATCATCTACTCACATTCTAGTTGTTCCAAATCTGTATACATTTCTTTGTTCTGATGAACAGAGAAAGATATTTGGAAGAATGCTTATAACCAGACAGATTTTGCCCCCCATTGACTCCCATAATAGGATCGTTTTTTTGTTCTGTTGAACACAACAATCTGTTTTTCCTACTATGGGAGTCTAACAGGGGGCAAAATCTGTCTGGTTATAAGCATTCTTCAAAATATCTTTCTCTGTTTATAGAGATTTGGAACAACTCGAATGTGAGTAAATGATGACAAAATTTTCATTTTTGGGTGAAGTATCACTTTTAATGAGAAAGTTGACACAAAAATACAAATTCTGTTATCATTTATTCGCCCTTATGTTCTAAAAACCTATACATGACTATACATGAATCACAAAAGAAAATATTTGGAGAAATGTCTCGGTGGTTTTGTGTCCATACAATGGAAGTCAATGGGGGCCAACGTTGTTTGGTCACCAGCGTTCTTCCAAATATCTTCTTTTGTGTTCTGCAGAAGCAAGAAAGTCATATAGGTTTAAATAACACTAGAATAAATAATGATAAGAGTTTTAATTTTGGGGTGAACTATCACTTTAATGCTCCACACTGTTCACTAGTCATATGTGTTTATGTGTATATGTTTATAGTGTGCGAAAATAAGTTGTATTTTTAGAACCCTTATGTAAAATTGCTAGGGGAACCAATCTTATCTCGCAGGAAAATGTAACTATTTTAAAGGGTGAAAATTTGTAACATTTTATACAGTGAATTGTACAAAAAGTGTGATTAAACAAAAACAAGAAAAAGGTTCACCCCCAAATGTAACCGTCAGCGGGATAAAAGCAGGTCATAGAAACCTATAACCTATAAATTCATACTAATTTCGTAAATTAAATTGTTGAACGTGTTTATTATGTATGTGTTTATACATATTTGAGGCTTTTTGTGTGGATTGGATTGTGTGTGTGTTTGTTCATGTGTTTCTTTGTCTACGTGTGTATATTTCGTAGGTTCTTTAGAATTCAGGTGTTGTACACGGCTGTCGGTTTTCACGCCGTCACACACATAGCGTTTTCAACATTATCACCCCCCCGCACACACACGCTTCTGGA
This sequence comes from Triplophysa rosa, assembly GCF_024868665.1. Lineage (NCBI taxonomy): Eukaryota > Metazoa > Chordata > Actinopteri > Cypriniformes > Nemacheilidae > Triplophysa > Triplophysa rosa. The sequence goes on from NC_079890.1 coordinate 3,868,351, forward strand.
TTTAATGAGTCACCCCAATCTTAAGAGCAAACAGACGTTACACGGCATTATTTGTATTCCAACGCGGTTTTCTGCCTCTTGTGTAATTCTCTCATCCGTCTTCAGCCTCTTCTCCTCTTTATGCATTCCTATCCAATCCATCCTCTCATTCTTAAAGCCATGCTCGTCCTTCTGTCTCTTACTCAGAGGATCTTTTTCTGTGATTATGGCTCACCCTCAATCTGTGAGTCGTAACTGCTGTTAATAACTGACACAGAGATCTGAAACGATTTCATTGTGTTTTATACTGCGTTTTCGAAGAACGGCGCCATCGTCGAATTTGTCACGTCTCTCGGTAGCCTGATGCTGAGAGGGGAGACAGGTGGTGTGTGGAATGGGGATAACCGCTTTTGAGCTGGTGCAAACTGGTTGTTTGGTGATCTAATGTGGTGATGCTGCCTTCATAACTAGTGGGAATATGACTTTTTTGTATGTTGAGTTTTGATGTCTTCATGTGATTGGTTGAATTCTGTACTGGTGTGGTAGTGCTAGTTTGTTGAGATAAAAATGAACCCAGCATTAAATTGACAGTTTAAAGGACCTACAGACGTAAACTTAAAGCACCTAAAGTGGTTATTTTGTGTATGCATGAAAAAACAACAGCATGTTTTGTGTTACAGAGTCTGACCCAGTTCGAGTGCTGAGCCGATGATGCGCACCCACGTTAAATTCTTACGACACAAAGACGCGTTGCGGATAACAGAACGCCCAGACACGCAAAGCTCCTGTCATACACATTGTCGGCTGCGCTGCGAGCTGCGCGTGTTGATGCTAAGCCGTTCTCCTTGTGGCGCTCTTGTTTACATTTCCTTTGTGCGGAATAGTTGTCTTGAAGGCATTCTGTGAGAATATATACACACACATGCACACACTGGAACCATTGGCTTTCCATAATCACAAGGATTACATCTACGTCTGCACGCTCGCTCTTTTCATGCTAATAGGGTGCTAGCGCAATACCTGCGAGATTTACATAGAACATCAATCATGCAGCCGCATTCTACGCAAACAACACGCAAATGCCCGTGGCCCTGTAGACTGAAAGCTGCTTTTGATTTGTGTGTAGGGTTTGCGCAGATGAAGAGATTGCGAGGATGCTCCGAAAGCGAGCAGACTTTGTGTTTTGCTCGCTCCGTCTGGCCGAGCGTTGCTTTTTTGGTTTGTTTTAAGACCAGTGAAGCAGAACGGCTTTAAGGTAACTTGAAAAGAACAAAGAATTTAAACCAGTCTGAGGTGTCGTGCTGGTCTTAAAGGGATAGTTCACTCAAAAATACAAATTCTGTCTTTTTTTATTCACCCTTTTGTTGTGCAAAACCTGTATATCCATATTTGGCCATTGTCATTTTTAGCTATACATCATTATTATTAGTCACCCTTTATGTTTGTCACTGGGTTTTGCAAATATATAACCAATAAGAAGTATTAAAAAGGGTTTTTTCCGTCTCCTCCCGAAAAACAGCAAATGTTGAGACACATGGCTTCAGAAGGACAGCGACGATATGACTCATTTTACTGTGAAACACAAAAGAAGATATTTGGAGAAATGTCTCAGTGGTTTTGTGTTCATACATTAGAAGTCAGGCTGGGGTGTTTGGTTATCAACATTCTTCAAAACATCTTCTTTCGTGTTCTCCAGAAGAAAGAAAGTCATACAGGTTTGAAAGGACATGAAAGTAAATGATGAAAGAATTTTCATTTTGGGGGGAACTATCACTTTAACTGGCTACCAAGCAGGTCCTGTTGAATGGTTTTGGATGGGCTGTGTGCATATGTCAGCTATGAGACACCAACTCTCCGTCAACACAACAGAAACGCCAAAGACCATCAATGCTGTTTAATGTTTTGGGGGGGCTCAATGGGGGGCAACCACAATCGCTTTCCTAGCCCACTACACTTCACAACACCAGTAAATGGGTTTTCATGCTGTACACTCTTAAAAAAATGTGCTTTTTGGTTCCATAAAGTACTTCTAACATCTGACGAGCCTTTCTGTTTTACAAAAGGTTCTTTAGATTATAAAAAAAAAGTAAGAAAGAGATGGTTCTTTAAAGAACCTTTGACTGAATGGTTCTTTGTGGAACCAAAAATGGTTCTTCTATGGCATCGCTTTGAAGAACCTTTCAAGCATCTTTATTTTTAAGAGTGTAGGATGTATCGCATGTAAGCCCCCCCATACAGATTTTGTTCAGTTTTACAAATGCATTCAATCGACGGCCCAGGTGTATGGCAGATCATTTACACAACACACATTTGCAACTCACAGCTTAAAACAAACACATCTCAGTTACACTTGAATGAGCATTTTCTCTGGTAACCTACGACCCAAACATGGGACCTTCTGATAATCACTGTATTTCCTAAGCTCATTGTGTCCACACACACATACAGGAGTGAGTAAACCCTCTGACGCTTCTCAGAACAATGCAGAAAGAGGTTGCATGCGCTTATGCGAACAGAAACCCTTTATGAGAACGAACAATAGGCGTGTATAGTGTAGAGAGGGTTAAGTATTTATAGGCTATCCGACATTATCCAGAAGGAGGTGCGTTCGGACACCCGATCCGGCCCACAGCCAGGCCTCGTCGCCTTTACTCGGAATTTAATATGGCATCTAACAGAAGTGACCTGTGTTACCCGGCAGCCCGCAGGTGTGGAGTGCTTTAATTTTCCTGTTAATGAAACCACAGCTTCTCTTTTTCATTCATGCTCTCTGCTGCTCTCAGGGGAACCTCGTTTGAAATTCAGTTATTCAAGTGTATACTTCTAGAGTATAATAAAATGAACCTACTGTATGAATTCCATGAATTCAGGATACTAGTCTGTGAGCTTTACCTATGAATGCCCTAGGAATACTAATGATGTCACATCGATTTTCCCTGTAGGTCTGCGTGATAGAGTTCGAGATTTTTAATCCTTTTGATGATATTCAGTTTGTATGAAATATGTGAATGTATATTTGAAAAATGAGCACAAGTAGGGTTTTCAAAATATCAGATTTCCCTTACAGATCATCGTGGCCAAGATTTCACAATAACAGTATTATCACAATATCTATTGTAAAGTTATTTTTGTAAAAATAAATTGCGCTATTAGTCATATTCATCTTTAATTTTGTATATTTTGCGTTTTCTCTTTTTTTGGTCATACTCAAAATTCTCCCCTGAGAGTTTGTAACCATTGTGATTCCTACGTCAACTTTAAACGGGTGCGGAATTATTAACAGTATTACATGGGTAGAATTAACACAATATTGTGCTAATGGCGGTGTGTAATGTCACGGTTACAGTCAATACCGATATATTGTGACATACCTAAAGTAAATGAACAATTATTTATGTGGACTGGTGAATGTACATAGAAATTAAGTTACAAAATAAAGTTGTGGATGGGTCAGTATCATTATAAAGTGCCCTTGAGATTTTCCATTTAACTTCATATTTGTTGTATTAAGGAGACCTTAGGCTCTTAGACATACAGTATATGTTGGTCAAGCTCCCACATTTTCTTATTATTTAACTGCAAACAGACACTGTACACGCAAACCACTAAAGATGTCCACCCGGTTATGGACAAATTCAAAGTAGAATAAATCAAAACATACTATCATCAAAACACCTGCTGATACCAATATTGCCAAAAAAAGGTTTATATCATCCTCTCATGTATAGCATCGTAATATTATGTGTTATAACCGTCTTATTATATGATATTTCATATTATATGATATTTGTTGGTGACAGGGTGGACAATGACAGGGTGGACATTTTTGGCTAAAGTTAGCATTTAATGAACACATGATATACCTGCAGTTAGCAAAACGATTCACTGCTGAAGCTAACTGTGCACTGTTTAAAATATATATTTTGAATTTCTGAAAAGTTTTTATTAATTAATATTTCACTGTGACAGGGTGGACATGTTAAGCTTGACAACATCCTACTACGAACACAATATGATGAAAATTGGGAAATGTAAGTGTAGATACTTACTGTGTGTGCAGCAGATGTTTAAACCTCCACTGAGGAAAGGCAAAATCGGGGAAGGGATGTCACTGAGTACATCATTTGATTTCTTAAAGAGGCATTCACCCCATAATGACAGGGTGGACAGCAATTTCCAGGACACGTGCAAATGGTTCATGTTATCATGAAAACAGAATGTAAATAATCAAAAAAAGCATTTTTATTAAATAACTTATTGAGGACAGTAAGAATATTCAAAAAATACATTTTATGTAATTTATTCAATTATTACACTCAACGAAGTTAGCTGAGCAGTGTGTGGGAAATGCCAAAATCACATACATCGAATCGTATAAAACGAGAAAAAAAAAAACATTTCAAGATTCTTCTCATTGTAGTTGTATGTGCGTAAATATTTGGCCATTTATAATAAAACCTCAAAATGTCATTTTTCTGCATTATGTTCATGGTGGCTCAGTGATTCTGATGAGGACACCAAAGGCCCTTTATAGTGACCTTATAGTTCTTTTATCATGTGCTAACATTAGTTTATGTGCAATAAATTGACATGAAAGAAGATAAAAAACTACAATCCATAATTTTTGCCTCTCTGTCGCCATCTCTGTTTGAAATATAAAATTGCAGGTTACTTTCCGTACTTGTCTTTAAAGTCAAATTACATCATAATCTTACTGTTGTGTGGGAATCACAGTTATGTTAGGAGACACTGAATTTTTATGTTTATTGTGTTATTGTGTCACTCAATCAATTATTTGTGTTTATTTTTAACAAAAAGGTTACAGATTGCAGCTTTAATATATACTATTTTGCTTATTGTTAGCTAACTCCTTAACCGATATTAATGAACATGACCTACCTATTTATAAAGTGTTTATTGAAGTTTAAATCGCAAACTATTCAAAGTCTATTGAATCCGTTGTTTAGGAAATAGGACCAAAAATGATATTAAAATGACCAAAATGGTGGTTAGTTTTTGCATATACTACTGTATATATTGCGAGTTTCTCCACTCTCACTGTTTGTCTCCCATCACACAAGACCCTTATTTAGTATTTCTGTGCCTCTTCTCTTTGTTCTGCGGAGCCGTCGAGCGCAGGAAGGGGCTTGTCAGTTGACCTGTTGATGGATGAAGCCCTGAAGTGTTGCATTGGAGCCGCAGGAAAAGCAAATAGCCATTAGGAGCCATCAGTGCTAAACAAACACACACACACACACACACACACAAAGCCCCGAAAGGTTTTTACATACCAGACCAAAGGGAACATCACTTACCGCATTCTCGATGACGGCTTAGAAAAATGCGTTCGAATGTCTGAGGCAGAAATCGACTCCATCACTCACGTTTGTTATTTTATGACAGATTTCACACAGGTAACTGTGTAGCGGGACACGGTTCATTTATCTTGTGTTTCTCTGTCTATTGTGTATTAATTAACTGTAGTCCACCGACATTTTTAATAATGTGCCGAAATGTGGAGAATGGACCTCCAGTGCTGTTAGCCGTGTGTTTGAAGAAGATTCAGATCTTTTCTGAGATATCAACTACAAAAGCTTTCCTGTGTGGAGAAACCGCAGGTGTGCACCTGCCCACATGTGCCCCGCCCAGATTTCCTTTCACTCAGCAGCAGTTTGCTTTACATCTGCAGATCGGTCCTTACAAAGCCAGAGCGAGTTGAGATCAGTTGTCGTTTTTTTCTGTAGATGACACTTTATTTCCCATTGCGAGACGTTTATTTTGTTTCATTGCCAGTCTCAGGGGCCTGAAGAAAACCAATATTCCTTGATATGGAGGTGGAGATAAACTCAACTTCATTGTACGTGTCAGAAAAAAGTTATTAGATCTGTTGGAGAAGAAAAGTAATCTACACTTAAGACGTGTGCTTTTTGACTTGAGGGACTATCTCTGTCTGACCTGACTTGTAATATTATGGTTATTAGCCGTAGTAAAGTTGATTTAGTCATAACAAAATAATAAAAATGTTTTTTTTCTACATAAGGATACAGCTATGAGAAAATATTGAAACTAAATGATTATCCTGCAAAACAGTATGCAAAGTATGCAAAACTGTGCATACTCCTATTTGCAGTTGGCATATTCTTTGCGTATAAATGCTTTATTTACTTTATTTTTGTTTTCTTTTGTCACACAATAAGAAAGACATACATGTGGTTAAATATTGAAGCTGGAATCCTACATCCAAGCTTGATATAATAAAAAATAAATTATTATTATATATAATTATAATATAAATAATGACAATATTATTATTTACTACTAATAATAATTATAACAAACGTTATCGGCAGATATCACGCTGAATAATGGTGGAGAAATGTTGTATCTGTTCATTTCTAGAAATAATAATAATATTTGTAAAATAAATATAACTAAATATTACATGACACGTCTTAATGTACAAATCAAAATGTTAATGTAACAGCAGCTGACGTAAAGGTGCAAATTGTCCCGTTGCGCCACCTGGCGGCAAGCGAGTTTCACATGCAACAAACGTAGTAACGAAACATGGCGGCAATAGGCATTGTGGTTGACTTCCTACTGTATTATAGAGACACTCAATATTTCAATATTATTAAAACCTATAGTAGATTACGTTTAGTATTTTTAGTCGAGTGATGTTGAAACGTTTGGGTCAATGGTATATTTGTCACTGCCAAACGGCGTGAATACACACATCCTACACTGAGAAATTTCAAGCAATCCAGACCTATCCCCAAAACTGCCAGATGCGTGAGCAGAAAATTTCTGTGGACCGTGGCCAGATCCTCAGAGTGGGCCGACATCAGGCAACCGTCCAGACAGCTCCTTCGAGAAGAGACTGAACTTCCTGCACCAAACCTGGCACTTCCCGCACTATTTACAGAAAGCAAGATGGACACCTCATGAATTGACTTCAATGAGGTTACAAGAACACTGTTGTCCTGTATGCTGGTGTAGTTTAGCCTACATGGCTCGTACGGTAAGACTGGTCCTGTTTTCACATAGACGGAGAGGAGAGACGCAACAGCTTCTTCAACCGAGAGAATCCCCAGATACCTTCTGTCTTCATGACCGTCCGGCTCAGTAAAGAATCTTTCCACACTGAATACTTCTTTTTGTTTTTAACCATGGACTGTATAAAATATGGACAAAGTGTCAGTGACGTTACCCGTAGGTTTCTGAGAAGCTGTTTTGAAGCTTAAAGTGGGCAGAGCCAGCCGTCGCCGTCTTAACAGAGCGTCACTCCCGGATAATCAAAAACGGAGAAAGAGGCGGGACGTGGTTGGAGCTGAGGCACCTGGTTGCTGAAACCACGTGTCACTCAAGTGGCCACCCAACTAATTTGCAGAAATTTAAGGCTTAATATAATTAAAACGGGCGAGTTAAAAAAAATCACCCTTCTCACATTTGTCATGAAGGGTCAAATTAGCTACATAGACCAAAATCATTTTTAAACATGTTTTTTTTTTGTCCCTAAATTGCCTATTTTAACATGGGGTTCAATGAGATTCTGCTCTCTTTTAGAGCCAGTCTCTAGTGGCCAGTCAATGAATTGCAGTTTAAGTCCCTTCCTTGTTGGCTTCACGAGAGAGATCGGAAGGTTGTCGCTTGTTTTAACAAGCTCTCTTTGCAACTTCGGGAGGAACAGCAAGGAAACGACTGGAGATAGCATCCGCAAGAAAGTTCTGCGTGAGGCCATCTTCCCTGTCCCAGGGTTCAACGGACAGGTGTCCGTCATTCCATTCTCGTATCCAAATGTTACCAAGTGATTAATGTTCAAAAGCCACACCAACACAATCTCAGGAATTCGTAACTATTTTAAGAGGTGGCTAATCCGTATGAATCCGTACGATTTGCTTAGCGCTAGTGATGTTAGGTTCAGGGGTGTGGTTAGGGAAGGGGCTTCAGTATTGCTTTTTTCTAATAAACATACAGTTTTGTACAATTTACATAGTATGAATTCATACAAAAAGAATTAGCCACCTTGTAAAATAGTTAATACTTGCTATGAGATCAGATTGTCAGGTTGAGTGTCAGTTTCCACACATACAATATTGTTAAAAAAATCAAGGAACATTTAAAATAAAACTGGCGCACCTCTGTAACTATTTTATGAGGTGGCTAATTTGTATGAATTCATACATCTTATTTGTACGTTTTAGTACAATTTACTTTAGCGCCAGTGAAGTTAGGTTTAGGGATGGGGTTAGGGAAGGGGCTTCAGTATTGCTTTTTTCTCATAATCGTATGTTTTTGTACAACTCAAGTCAAACATATTTATACGAATTAGCCACCTCGTAAAATTAGTTACGAATTCCTGTGAGATCAGCTTGGCCGTACACAGATTTTTTATAAAAATCAAGGAAAAAAACTGGGTGACCTTTTGTAACTATTTGATGAGGTGGCTAATTTAAATGAATTCGTACGATCTTATTTGTACGTTTTAGTGCAATTTGCTTTCGTGCCAGTGACATTAGGTTTAGGGAGCTTCAGTGTTGCTTTTTTCTTATAATTGTACATTTCTGTACAATTCATTTCGTACAAATTTATACGAATTAGCCACCTTGTAAAATAGTTACAAATTCCTGTGAGATCAGGTTGGCCACACACATATTGTTTAAAAAAATCAAGGAAAAAAAAACCTGGGTGACCATTTGTAACTATTTCACGAGGTGACTAATTTTTATGAATTTGTACGATCTCATTCGTATGTTTTAGTGTGATTTGCTTTAGCGCCAGTGACGTTATGTTTAGGGGGGGGGCTTCAGTGTTGCTTTTTTCTTATAATCGTACATTTTTGTATGATTCATTTTGTACAAATTTATACGAATTAGCCACCTTGAAAATAGTTACAAATTCCTGTGAGATCAGGTTGGCCACACACATATTGTTAAAAAAACCAAGGAAAAAAACTGGGTGACTTTTTTAAACTATTTTACAAGGTGACTAATTTATATGAATTCATACGATATTATTCGTATGTTTTAGTGTGATTTGCTTTTGCGCCAGTGACGTTATGTTTAGGGGAGGCGCTTTAGTGTTGCTTTTTTCTTATTTTCTTATTTTTTATCTTATTCTTATATTTACTTGGTAAAAATATATACAAATTAGCCCCTTTGAAAATAGTTACAAATTCCTGTGAGATCAGGTTGATAACACACATATTGCTAAAATATACACAGAAAATGTAACTTAAAAGTGGCTAACCTTGCATCAAGAGTGGACTTTGAACTTGAACTCACACATACAGAATGTGCGATGCCTGTGGGGTTATCCTAGATGCCATGCAGCGCGCCGCCGTATTTCTCGTTCAGTGTGTGACCCCCTTTAGGGAAGATGAAGTGTGATACTGAGTGATGGAGACCAGGCGACTGTCATTCTCATACATTCACACATTAGCTAGACACATTCATATTTAATTCAAGCATTTTTTTAAATCAACAGGGAACTTGCTATAAAAAGTACATAATATTTTTTGATATATATTTAAATCTATTGAGATATATCAACTGCAACCAGTCGACCCCCACCGAACTCCGACCCTGTTTCTCTCTTCATCCTTTCATCTTTATCTCTCCAGAGAGTCTCTCTGTCTTTTTCTCGCTCTCATCTCCACAGGAAACACACAGAGCGGTTTATATTTATCTGTCTTTGTTTCCTAAATGGGTCAGATTGGTTCGTGTGATGTTGCTGAGAGATGAGTTTACACAGCAGCCGTTAAATCGGCCTGTTAGCGGCTCGATGAGACAAAAGAGATACACATATGCATGAAATCATTTTTAATTTACATGTCGGGATCATTTCTGTTCCTCATTATGTAAGTAAATAGGGGGCTTTGAGTTGTAATTGGTATTAATTTGCAGGGATATGAGGAATGGTAAAAATTCCAGCGGTTTGATCAGTCGGCTAGAACAAACGGGCTAAAGATGTTTCTCATAAAAAAATCCCACGTCACCGCTGGAGCTTAAATCTTCATTTTTATCTACTGCCCACCAACCAGAGGTTTGCATCGGTGATAATAAGAGGAAAGACTGATCAGATATTCACTCAGACAGCTTTTATTGTGTCTAAAAACATTATAAAGCACTCACACACTGAAACCTGGTGTTATTGAAATACATGATAGGGAGTTTTTAGTTTTATTTATTTTTTCCAGTATGTTCTAACTTTATACATTTAGGTCTTTCCCAAGCGGTTATTTATTCATTTAAACAAAGTGACATTAATAAAGTCACAATAATGTTTTCACAAAAAGCAAATGTTTTCCAACGTCATTTGTTTATAAATGCCACTATGCAATTAAGTGTCCAAAAGTGATGCATGAGATAAATAATTTGTTGCACATTTGTTCTTCATTCTTTGATTAAATATGATGAAATCGTTGGGCAACGCTTTACAAAAAGAGTACATGGTTATGCTATATGTTGGCGTGTGCAACTAGTGAAAACTGCACAACAGAAAGACGCATTTTCTTTTTATTATGTCTTTTAAGTTTGAATCACTTTATATCAAATTCACACAGCAAGTTCACAATGCATCTGTGTGGTGGATTCATTTATATTCAGTTTTAAAGGGGTCATATGGCGTGAACACGTTTTTTCTGTGTCTTTGGTGTGTTATAAGTTGCCCATGCATGTATTAGACACGTAAAATTGCACAAATGAAAGTGTGGGAACAAAAGCTGCATTCTATCTAAAAGCGAATGCTCACCCAGACCTGCCTGAAACGCCTCGTGTAACCACACCCCCACAAATCTACGTCAGTTCGTGGTATTAATTTACTATCTTGATTGTTCTATAAACACCATGCACTGTGCTGTTTTTTACCTTTTTTGTGTTTTTCACTTTTTCTTATTTTCTCCTGTAAAGCTGCTTTGGAACAATGCACATTGTGAAAAGCGCTATATAAATAAAATTGAATTGAATTGAACTAAGTCCGCCCTAATGTATACGCAAGTGGGGTGGGTGTACCTGTATATCTCATTGTATCGTCACCGCCGCAGCCATGTCGTGGAGACGCTGTGTGTTTCGTTGCAAAAAGAAAGCCTCTTTGTTTGCCCTTCCAAAAGATGAGACAACTAAAAATGAATGGTCACATTTTATTTACAATAATGTTCCAGAAAAGTACAATCCGAATATTCAAGTGTGTGCAGCGCATTTCACAGATGATTGCTTCATGAACCTGGGTGAGATCAAGGCCGGCTGTGCAAAAAAGCTTTGGTTAAAAATTGGGGCAATTCCAACCATTAAAACTTCACAAGGACAGTCTGGCGCTTCAGCCTGTAAGTATATTTTCATTGTAAAAGACGTGGCTACGGACTAACGCGAGTTGAGTTTGTCGTGTGTTTGTAGCGCATGTTGTTTCTTTGTGTGATCTGCAAATGCAGACACGCGCACAACGTTAAAAAGACAACATAAGTCCTAATAATCAGTAATTATGTTCCAGAGGCAACAAATGTCGTGTTTATAATGGGGTTTATTGTCTTTGTTGAGTCGCGACGAGACATGGCGTAACACTGGTTGATCACTAACGGCAAATCTTTATAACGTCGTATATAAAAGGTAAAACTGTTAGCTATAGTTTTTATACTGTAACTATTTAACATAACATTTTTTTTAAAAACCTTACCAATCCTTTACATCCTGCTCAAGTCGCGATGGCAAAGTTGATGTATCGGCTTGATCATCTTCATTTTCCGGATCAGATTCGAGCTCAAATTGAAAAAAAAAAGTACCGATGACATTTTATGACCTGTCAGTACAATTGCTTTGGAACCTGATGTTCCGAATATGGTAAGAGGCGTAACATTTCTGTCACAGGCTTGCAGTATTTGACCAATCACTACGCAGTGGTTAACTGGCCAATCATAGCTCACCTCGCTTTTCAGAGCGATGAGCTTTGTTAAAAATCTGCGCGTTTCAGAGAGGCGGGGCAAAGAGGAGATACAAACATGCACGGTATGTGGAAAATACAGCGTTCTTTAACCTTAGTGTATACACATTGCATTACATCTAAAACAAACAATAATATTCGTTTTAGCCGTGTCATATCACCCCTTTAAGTGAATATACCTAAAGTAAACGAATAGATTTACCCAAACATGATTCAAATTATTCTTAGTTTACTCTCCCTCATTCCATCGCAGATGTGTGTATGACTTTTTATTTTTAAATATGTCACTTTATATACAGTATCTAAAACATATCTGTCACTTTTTCCATGTAATAGATCCCAAAACCGTTCCAAAATGAACCCAGAGAGTTAAAAAAAAGTCTTCTGAAGCAAAATGAGTTTGTGAGAAAACAATAAATATTTTGAGCTTATTTAGCCAGATGGAAACCAAAACAAATGCTAAATTCAAATAAGGCGATGCATCAATATCTTTTACCTGTTTACCTCATTTGTAAGTCACTTTGGATGAAAGCGTCTGCTAAATGACTAAATGTACAGTAAATCTTTAAATTACAGTGGTTCATCTTGAACTGAAATGGTAGTAGTAGATTTTCATTTTTCGACTAAACGTACCCCAAATAAACAACATTGAACAGTAAAGCAAAGCAGTTATTCCGTTCATTTTTCTTGAGTACAGATCGTATAATTGAATAATACTTGAAGTGATGCACTCATTAAATACTTCATATAAAAACTTTAACTAGTGGGTTCATTGCAATATTTTTGTAGTTCAAAATGAACTTACTCATTCTCTAGTATAGAATGAGTCTGTTTCTCTCAGTCGTTTTGTCTGTCAGCTCGTGGAAACAGCTCCTGTTGTTTGTTTGACCTCAGTTAAACCCTCTCTTTTATCAAGAGCTGTTAAAATCACAACAGCCTCAAAGCATTACGTGACTGCGCTTGTGTGTGTTTAGTTGACAACATTCCTGAAGTAACGTGGTGGCAAAAGAGGTTTTCAAAGGGCATAGAGAGAGAGAGTGAGAGGAGGTAAGGCCAACCGCACAGGAAGAAAGGAGGAGAAATAGTTAAAGAGTGTTAGGCAGATATCAGCCGTGAGCGTTTCCAGACAGCTTTCTCACGTACACTTTGGCAAATGGGTTTTTAGTTTAAATTATTGAAAAATGTTTTGTTCCCTAACCCTTACGAACCTTTAAACCTTTGGAATAAAACTTTGGGCCATTTGGGTTATGAGGACACAGGATTTCCCATTTCCTACCCATCTATAAATGAGCCTCAAACCAAATACACAGAGAACAGTTGTTCGCTTTATATTTTAAGATTTTTAGCTGAGTTCGCTATGGCAACAAACACTATTAACGGTGCTTATGATTAGAAAGTCATCCTGCATAGATTGTCCCAAGGATATAAATGATGTCTCAATTGTTGTTCTGCTTGTCACGGTCTGAGAAGATGAAGGATGTGGAGAAATGTATCTTAATAAAGCTATCTACCTTTAATTAAACAAAAATGACATAATTATACAGCAACTTCAAGATGATGAATGAATCGCGATGTCTTAACACAAATGCAGAGACATAACTAAAAAAAGGGACCGCAAACACTGAGCTATATATAGATGGGGGATAGCGATAACTAAATAAGGGTGAATGTAATTGGTAACCATGACAACAAATGATTGAATCGATGAACAGGGGCATACATACTACAACAAAAGGTGATGCACATGTTACGCTGGATGGTGGTCGCTATTTTAAAAAAAGAGCTGCAACAAAAACAGCAAAACAAGGCAGAATGTGATACAGTTTGATTACGATCATTTGGAAAATGTTCTCAGAAATCTGTAGATGTACAAAGAAGTGACGTATAGCAACACCCTGGCAACCTCCCACATCAATCAAGATTTGATGGGACAGAATGCACAGCATCTCTTTTTTTCAGCAGAAAATTGAAAATCTGATTGTTGTTTTGCAGTCTGATCTTCATTTACACATGGCCTTGGCTCATTTTCCTGCTATATTGTATTTAGGCATCCACATTTAGCACATAAATCACATTACGTAAAAGAAAAATCGGAAATACGGAAGTTTTCTGTAAACTGGAAAAGCAGAAATATACCGTAAAATATTTGTTTTCCCCGTAAAATTATAGGATATAAGGCTATATATTCAATTGTTTTCCTGATTTTCCTTGTAAATTTGTTGTCTTTTTCTGTAATTTTATAGTTTTTGACCGTATTTAAAAAATAAACTGTAAAAAAAGAAATCTGAAAAAAAAGAAATTTTCTGGCAGTTGGGGCGCCAGAAATAAACAAAGATACAAAAAATCCTCGTAAAATTGCATTTCCCTACTATTTTTCTTGTAAATTTGTCCTTTTACTGTTATTGACTGTATTTTAAAAATAAAATTTTATGTGGGAAATCTGTAAAAAAAAATACATTCTGTAAATTACAGTTTGTTACACTGTGTGATATACAGAAGCATCACTTTGCAGTCTTTGGTGTCCATGTTCATACAGGTGCTCACTACAAGTTGGGCACCCTTAAAGACCCGTTTTTGTTTTTTATGAAAACATACTTCAAAAGTTGTGATTGGGTTGTCGAATCAATTCATTTAAGCCCTCGATTATTAGAGTCCACCAAACTTTATGCATAACGCTTGCTTCTCTATCGCCATCTCTGTTTGAAACATAGAATTGCATGTTACTCTTATGAATTGGACGAAGGTCCTAAGTGTGCTTTGTTTTTCAAGAGTACGTGAGCACAGTCGAGCGCACAGCCTTTAAAAAGTATACTTCATTTCACACGTACACAGGAGTTTAGCGTTGACAATTTGCAGTACCTCTCCTGACCTACAGGGGACCGCAGGGAGCTGTTAAACTGGTTGGTGTGACGAATGACACAGACACTATAAGCTCACCCTAGTGAAGGTGTAAAAAATGAAAAGTATTCTTAGGCCTTAAGCAAACAGATTTTTATATACTTGTTTATTAACTTTTTATTTTTAACCAAGAAATAATAAAAAATACATATTGCATGTTGAGATTAGATTAATTTAGACTGCAGGAGGCTTATGAAACGTTTCGAATAGTTAAAACTACACCGCATGTAACCTCAGTCGTCGAATGGTCAACCAATCACAAAAATGTTATCTTCTTTAGCAAAGAAGCGAAAACGTGACAACATCTTAGTCCTGTGTCAGCCACCGTAGTGCTTCAAAAGGGAGGGGTGGAATGAGCCGTTGGTTGCAGTTCACAACCTCACCACTAGATGCCGCTAAATGTTATACACTGGACATTTAAAAGTTATTCAAGAGTGTTTGTCAAACTCGACACACAGAAGCAAACAAACTGAAAAAAGTGCTAGAGAAGTTCATCATGCAGACTGAATCTAATTACCTGAACTGCTCGAACCGTCGTTCAGGACTGTTTATTTTCCACGCGTAAACAAGCAAACACAAACGTGTACACACGCACACATACACATTCTTTGCATCCAAGTTATTCCATTTGTTTCCGCTCTGTCACTGCTCATTTAGTGCTCCAGTAAAAGAATCAATTGTGGATTAGAAGGAGAAGCAGACACAACAGAGATTTGAGGCTGTTTAACAAGTGTTGAACGCACACTGAAAATCCAGAAGACTGAAATGTATTTCTAAAGAAAGATAGCAAGGGAGATAGAGAGGTTAGTTGGCTAGTTTTATTAAACCTTACATAACAAATTGCACTATCATAGAATATTTATGATATCAATTGGTAATACCATGGTGCTTTAATACATCAAGGTACTGAAATGTTTTATAGTCTTGTTATGCGGAACACAATGATATAGTGTGTATTATTATTCATATGTAGAGCATATAAATTGCATTTTAGGTATGAATCATTTTTCCAATTGAGGACATTCTTGAATATCACTGCAGGGAGATTTTGACAGATTTAGCTCGCCTCAGTTTTATCGCCAAACTGTACCAAAGGACATGCACAAATGCTGTCAGAACCGTTCTCTTCTAAAGGTAACAAAGGTAAAAATTAAAGAGCTTTTCTTTTCTCCTGCTGTCACTCATGTGAGATGATACAGAAAGACTTTTCAAATAGTGTCGACAGACCCACCGGAGACCATCTGCCAACACACACACACACACACAGCAGGGCTAATCCGTCAGCCTGATGTTTATGATTTTCTCTCTTTTGTGAGATTACGTTGAGTGTGTGTGTTGTGCTTTTAAAGGTGATTTTTAAATGTCAGGGTGGAGAGGAGAAAAGCTTTGGATTTATTTTGACCTCGCTGACACGTGTCTACATGCTGGAGTTGAAAATCGCTCATCTTCCGCATGAACAAGAGCGACGCTACATGTGTCAATAATAGTGACGATACTATTACAAGCACAAGAGAGATCACACACATTTCTCTCTCTCTCTCGCTCTCTCTCATATGGTGTTGTTAGCAATGATGTGTGGTGTAGGGTGCGAGTAAACAGGACATGATAAGTGAAGTGTGTGCGAGAACTTCTCAGCGTCGTGTCGAGTGGTTAATGATCTCTTCTCAGCGTGTGAGTGTTTGTTCACGTGAGTTTTACAGCCGTCTCACCTCCAGCTGGAATTTCTCGAAACGCATAGATTCACGCAAAGTACTGAGAGCCAATTAAAATAAAGCAGACACATGTGGAAGGTGTCTCTCTGTATTTTCTGTCATTTCTGGAGATCAGAAGAATAAACCTTTAACGCTGCAATTTTAGGTTAAAAATAAACCAAAATCAATTATTGAGCAAGTATATAGAAATCAGCTATGGAAAAATCACTTCAGTTTTGCCTTTATTTACTGTAGCGTTTCTGCAAGTATTGTGGCAACAAACACAAAAAACCAGACATGAATCAGATATTTTCATCATATATTCATTTTCTAAAATCGTCAAATACATGTAAAAACTAGAGATGGCCAATATATTGCCAATAATCAGTATCGGCTGGTAAAAGTTTGATGTTTAATATTAATAGTCATTAAATCAATTAATAACATTCAGAAAGTAATATAGTATATATATATGTATATATATATATATATAAATATACACTGTAAAATTTTGCTGTTAGTTTTGCAGCAGGTTTGCCAATAAAATACTGTAGATTTAATTACTACTTAATACTAATTTCCTATTAGTACTGTTTTCAATTACTTTAATCAAAATTTAAACACTTTGGCTTTTGAGATTCAAAATGAGCAAGAAGAGACTGGCATTTGCACAGCAACACTGCAAAAAATGACATTCTTCCTAAGCATTTTTGTCTTGTTTTCTAATAAAAATATAAAAAATGTCTTAAATTACGATACATTTACATAACAAAAAAAGTGACCTAAAGATATTAAGTCTTGTTTTATGAAAGAAAATTATATAAACTAGGTAAGTTTATGCTTGTAAATGAAATCTACAGTAAGTTACCGGCAAACCTGCTGCGAAATCACAGCAAAGTTTAACAGTGTAGTTATATTATATAGAAATGTAAATAAAAAATATCGGTATTGGCATCGCCAGATATCACTCTGAATAATCGTATCGGTGGAGACATAAAAAATGTTTTTTTTATTTGGGAGAAATGTTGTCACTAGTTCATAGAATGAAATAAAAACGATAAATTTCCTTAAACACTTACATATGAATAGTAAACTCAGAAAAAATATATTTTTGAGTGTTTTCTTGCATCTGTATAAACTATCAGTTTATAATACTGATTTATAATTTGAGCTTTTGTTTGACTTTATTTGATTATGTATGTAAATAATAAACCTGCAATTATATGTTTCAAACAGAGATGGCGACAAAGAGGTAAAAAGTTTAAAGGAACAATTCACCCCAAAATTCAAATGTTCTCATTATGTACTCATGTCATCCCTGATGTATAGCTTCCTTTCTTTTTTATTGTTTGATTAAAATAAGCTGTCACTGTAGATTCATAAATATTAATTTCATTCAATTTATTAGTTTAATCAGTGTCTTTTCAAGCGAAACAATGGGTGCAAGAAAAAGATGAATACTTAACATTTATTTAGTTAAAACATTTTGAAATTAAATTATGAATACACAGCCCAAATGAAATATGACTGTTTATCAATTTTGGCTTTATGACCTTCTGACATTCAGTCATGAGCCCAGCTGGACCAATGAAGTTTGATGGTATCGACGTGTTTTATGTGGTTTGGTGTATTATATAAAAACAAAGTCATAGGGAACAATAATCCCAGTTGACAGCGAGAACTCAACAGGAATCCTTGAAGAATTAATTTGATACTAATTTTAAGTTGATTCTTTTCTGAAATTCATTTGAAGCTGTCGGCTATTGTTTCTTTTTGATCAAGTATGATTTGTAATCCATTATTATGTAGATGAGAGATGGTAGTACTCTTATAGATAGAGTATTGTGTTAGAGGCATATGGGTTCAGTCCCCTAGGAACACACATACACACTGCGCGTGTTGAACGTATCTTCTGAACGCATGAAGTGTAAATCATCACGGCGGCATACATCATCATCTGCCATAAATAAGTCAGAGAACAACGGCTCAGATTCCCACCGTGGAAATGTCTGATTTATTTCCAGTATATTTTGAATGTGAATGAAGATATTGATTTTCAGCTGTAATTTGGCATCAGTTTACTTCGCGCTCGCATGATTATGACTCTTCATAATTAATGGCACTGATTGTTAAAGTGATGGGAAGCTCTTGAAGGCTGCTGGAATGTCTTCACTGGAAATAATGTGCGTGCGTCAGTCACAAACGCTGATTTGTTTCAGGAAGAGATGACATTTGAGTTCATTATTTTTACCGTGTGCTTGTTTGGACTGTGTAATTGAAATGTGTGTGTTATTTGTGTCATTTAATTTTCCAGTTGAGAAATTGATTGCCAATGGAAGGTACATGTATTTATGGTATAGCCTACTTCTGTGCAAATGTTTCACATTTTATTAACTGTCTCATTTGCAGATTTTCAGTATAGATTATGCTGAGTAGGAAATGCAATGAAAACGTTTGAACAACTTTTGTGTATAAGTGAATTATAACCCTTAGGATTGATCATAGAATAAAGAAATCAATCAATGTTCCTTATTTACATTATTTATAAACACAATACATAAATGTTCTATTTATTCTTTGATGTTTTGCTACAAAACAACTTTTTGTACTCAGTACATATAAGGAGTTAAATCATAAAATTTGTGCAATAAAAAATTCTCAAACTGAAGCAAAATGGTACAAATAAAAGCGTTACTGTAATTTTTGTTCGTATGTTTACTTGTACTTTGTATAAGCTGTTTGGTTTTCAAAAACTCATCCACGACAAACAGAAAATAAAATGACATTTTAGGAGGTTTTGTCTAAGCATTAAGAGCATTATATGCTAAATCTTGATCACTGTCTTTGTCTCTCTGCAGCATTCAGTCGAGCCCCCGTGCCCATGGCCGTCGTTCGGCGGGAGTTGTCCTGTGAAAGTTACCCCATTGAGCTGCGTTGTCCAGGTACGGACGTCATTATGATCGAGAGCGCCAACTACGGCCGAACCGATGACAAGATTTGCGACGCCGACCCCGCCCAGATGGAGAACACACGCTGTTATTTACCCGATGCCTACAAGATCATGAGCCAGAGGTGAGACGTGCAGACACAACACAGACAGAAACGTATTTTAGGAAAAACAAGGATATGCAGAAGAATATCAAAGGTAACGGGATAGTTCACCCAAAAATGAATCATCATTTACTCACCCTCTTGTCGTTTCAAACCTGTATGAAAAGATATTTTGAAGAAAGTTGGTAACCGAACAGCATGGACCCCATTCACTTCTATTGTATGGACACAAAACCAATGCAAGTCAATGGGGACCAGTTAACAACATTCTTCAAAATATCTTCTTTCGTGTTCTGCGGAAGAAAGAAAGGCATACAGGTTTGAAATGACAAGAGGGTGAGTAAATGATGACAAAATTTTTATTTTCGGGTGAACTGTCACTTTAAGACATTCACAAAATATGCCGTACATATGCAAACTAAAGGTGTAAGGATATACACAGCTCACGATTTGATACAATACGCGATATTGGGTTTACGATATATTAATACAACGATAATTTTGACTTTTTTTTCCGCAAATATTTGATCAATACAAACAGATTTTTAAAAATGCAAAAAAATGTTTAAGAACAGTTTTATAGAACCTATTATAGAATTGACAACATTCAAGGTTTAATTGAATCTTGTGTATGTAAAATAGTAAAAAAAGGATGGATATATATATTTTACCCCAAAATAAAATTCTGGCATCATTTAATCACCCTCATGCCTTTCAAAAACCTGTATATGACTCTATCTGCTGTAGAACACAAAAGAAGATGTGCTTATGTGCTTTTGTGTCCATACATGTACTGTGTAATGGAAGTCAATTGGGGTCAGTGTTGTTTGGTTACCAGCGTTCTTCAAGATATCTTCATTTGTGTTCCACAGAAGAAAGTCATACAGGTTTGAAATGACATGAGGAAATAAACAGTTGCTTTGATAAAAAAAACCTTAAAAAGTTATACATGTTGTCGCAGGTTGCATGTGTTGGCAGATCAACCAAAAGGATTAGTAGTCCAGACTTTTATTTGTTATTAGTATTTTGCATTTATGAGATGTGTTATATTTTTATTTTGCACCTGTTAGTTTGCTTTCTTCTCACAGTAAACTGTATTGGAGTGTGTTTCAAGTATGAGGCTCTTACATTGTGTGTGTGTTTGAATGAAGGCGTTTTGTTTCTGTGTTATTCATTTAGCAGCACTTCTCACAGTACAATTACGACAGGGAACGTCCCCCCGGAGCAATCTAGGGTTAAGCGCACCGCTCAAGGACACGCAGATGATAGGGTCTCAGAAAGCCTCCGGTCTGTAAATCTGCCCTTCAGGGCTTGGAACCGGCAGCTGTCTGTTAATACGCCGATGCAGATTTAGGGTTTTAATGCCTGCGGTGCTGAACTGTCTTTTTCACCGTCTCCTCATTTTTTTGTTCCATACGGTCTGTTGCTCATCACCTCTCAGCAGAGGTTGAAAGAGTCAGACGGCTGGATGTCTGTAATTGATCCTGTGTGAATTCTGTCTTCTGCTGCTGAAATAAATCAAACCAGCTGATCGGCAGCACGACAAGATTACAAACAACAGCAGAGGCCGTCCACCGCAGAACAACGGCTTCCTTCGCCATACCAAACATCTACGCATACAGCTTTTATTATCTGTGGGCCTGTGAATGGGCCTTTAGAGCTTTGCTAGAGGTAGAAGGAACTTATCAAATATGCCTGATATCCTTTGATTGTCTGGATCATTTAGAAACGATAACTGCTGTATTTTATAACACCTAAAGCTTCATTTATTATGATTCTGTCCCGTGAGGAAATGTGGCTGTTTTAAGTTTGCTTTAAAAGCACATTTGACATGACTGGTGTATTACAGTAATGTATTCAGGTCATGAATGCATGTAGTAGCTTTTCTTTATCAGGAGCTTGTAACTTAGCAACATTTCTAAAATTGGTAAACACTGGAAATGTGGTTTTCAGAAAGGAAATCTTGGCAAAACATTGCGCTAGGTCATGGCTTCTATCCTAAGGAACAAACATTTACCTTGACATTTACATTTTACATTTAGTCATTTAGCAGACGCTTTTATCCAAAGCGACTTACAAATGAGGTGAACGATGGAAGCAATAATGCACTGAATGCACTGTAACCAGCCAAACGTGTAAACGTAGAAGTTCAAATTGCTGCCAGTCAAACAGACTTTACTGTACACAATAATATAACTGTACAACCATTA
Source organism: Triplophysa rosa (assembly GCF_024868665.1). Lineage (NCBI taxonomy): Eukaryota > Metazoa > Chordata > Actinopteri > Cypriniformes > Nemacheilidae > Triplophysa > Triplophysa rosa. Next base: position 3,890,114 of record NC_079890.1, read on the forward strand.
GGAGACAAAGCTGCAGAGTTTAGTTGGTAGACTTTAGTGTGCAGTATAGTAGTATACAGTGTTGTATGGCACAGTATAATTAAATAGTTTAGTAGTGTACTGTGTAGCAGTGTACTGTAAATTCAGGTGCAATATATGTTAATGCACAATGTAGGAGGGTACAGTATGGTGTTAGAGTTTAGTAGGGTACAGTTTAGTAGTGCATAGTATTACAGTATCACAGTAGTACAAAATGAAGTAATGTATAGAAATGTACAGTATAGAAATGGACAGTATAGTAGTGTAAAGGGTAGTAATGTACAGTATAAAAGTGTACTGTATGGAAATGGACAGTATAGTAGTGTAAAGTGTAGTAATGTACAGTATAAAAGTGTACTGTATGGAAATGGACAGTATAGTAGTGTAAAGTGTAGTAATGTACAGTATAGAGGTGTACTTTATGGAAATGGACAGTATAGTAGTGTAAAGTGTAGTAATGTACAGTATAGAAGTGTACTGTATGGAAATGGACAGTATAGTAGTGTAAAGTGTAGTAATGTACAGTATAGAAGTGTACTGTATGGAAATGGACAGTATAGTAGTGTAAAGTGTAGTAATGTACAGTATAGAAGTGTACTGTATGGAAATGGACAGTATAGTAGTGTAAAGTGTAGTAATGTACAGTATAGAAGTGTACTGTATGGAAATGGACAGTATAGTAGTGTAAAGTGTAGTAATGTACAGTATAGAAGTGTACTGTATGGAAATGGACAGTATAGTAGTGTAAAGTGTAGTAATGTACAGTATAGAAGTGTACTGTATGGAAATGGACAGTATAGTAGTGTAAAGTGTAGTAATGTACAGTATAGAAGTGTACTGTATGGAAATGGACAGTATAGTAGTGTAAAGTGTAGTAATGTACAGTATAGAAGTGTACTGTATGGAAATGGACAGTATAGTAGTGTAAAGTGTAGTAATGTACAGTATAGAAGTGTACTGTATGGAAATGGACAGTATAGTAGTGTAAAGTGTAGTAATGTACAGTATAGAAGTGTACTGTATGGAAATGGACAGTATAGTAGTGTAAAGTGTAGTAATGTACAGTATAGAAGTGTACTGTATGGAAATGGACAGTATAGTAGTGTAAAGTGTAGTAATGTACAGTATAGAAGTGTACTGTATGGAAATGGACAGTATAGTAGTGTAAAGTGTAGTAATGTACAGTATAGAAGTGTACTGTATGGAAATGGACAGTATAGTAGTGTAAAGTGTAGTAATGTACAGTATAGAAGTGTACTGTATGGAAATGGACAGTATAGTAGTGTAAAGTGTAGTAATGTACAGTATAGAAGTGTACTGTATGGAAATGGACAGTATAGTAGTGTAAAGTGTAGTAATGTACAGTATAGAGGTGTACTGTATGGAAATGGACAGAATAGTAGTGTAAAGGGTAGTAATGTACAGTATAGAAGTGTACTGTATGGAAATGGACAGTATAGTAGTGTAAAGTGTAGTAATGTACAGTATAGAGGTGTACTGTATGGAAATGGACAGAATAGTAGTGTAAAGTGTAGTGTAGTACAGTATAGAAGTGTACTGTATATGGAAATGTACAGTATAGAAGTGTACTGTATAGTAATAGAAGGCATAGTAGTGTAAAGTGTAGTAACGTACTATTTAGAAGTGTACCGTAAGGAAATAGACAGTATTATAGTGTGAAGTGTAGGAATGTACAGTATAGAAGTGTACTGTATAGTAATAGACGGCATAGTAGTGTAAAGTGTAGTAACGTACTATTTAGAAGTGTACCGTAAGGAAATAGACAGTATTATAGTGTGAAGTGTAGGAATGTACAGTATAGAAGTGTACTGTATAGTAATAGACTGCATAGTAGTGTAAAGTGTAGTAATGTACAGTATAGAAGTCTACTGTATGGAAATAGACAGTTTAGTAGTGTAAACTGTAGTGAGGTACTGCATAGAAGTGTCAATTGTGGTAGGGTACAGTATTGATGTGTACTTTATGGAAATGTCCAGTATAGCGGTGTACATAAAAAAGTGTAGTGGGGTATATTCAGTTGAATTCAAGTTTATTTATATTGCATATTTTACCCTGTTGCAATATTACACAATATAGTGGTGTACTGTGTAGAAGTGTAGTAGGGTATAGTATAGTAGTGTACAATATATAGACCACTTCAGAACATGTAAATATCGCCGATCCAACGCTGGTCCAGAAGAACCTCCTGTTTCTGTGTTTTTACACTATACAAATGTTTGAACAAAATACAAGCAACAAAACATTTTAAAATAAACAACTATAAAACTGAAACTGTAAGTGCTTCTGGATCAGTGTTTGCATCTTGTGAAGTGGTCTATAAGTGTATAGTAGCATACAGTGTTGTAAGGCACAGCATAGTAGAAGAATGTAGTAGTGTACAGTGTGTCATTGAGTTTTAGTCAGAAGCTGTTACTGGTGTTTTTGGCTCCTCTCCTGCATCTCTCAGCATCTCATTAACATGTGAAAAGATGAGAGGAGGTAAAACTAACACAGAGAGAAAATCAACTCAAAACATCCCACTTATACCCTTTAAAAGTCTATTAGAAACGACAAGAGAAAAGTTCAAACAGAGAGACAGAGAGAGAGTACAGAAGGAAATTTACACCAGTATGGAAATACCACAGCAGCCCTTGCAGACAAACACTCTCTCCAGAGTCCTGCTTGTCTTCTATTTGTCTGATGAGCGTTAATCAGATCTCTTAGATTCATATTACAAACAGATTCTGAAGGAGGGGATTCCTTTCTGCTTACGTCTGAGTCATTATTATCGGTTTATGAGTTGAATTTTCTCTCTGCCTGTCACTGTAGGTGTGCAGAGGTTCTCGGATTCGGAACGGACGCAGTTCATGCTTGTGTTATCTGATAGCTTAATTCGGAAGTGCTACTCGTCTCAGAATGGAATTCTGTCCCCGTGGGAATAGATCGGGCCGCAAGCCACCTGTCTGCGCGCTAGCCCTGCTTCAGTCGTCTTACACAAACACACATGCACAGCCGACAATATCGACAATATAATATAAAATCTGTTTTTTATTTTAAGTCAGTTTTCCAAGTTGTCACAAAACTGTTTTTGTTTTTTTATAGTTTGACATAAACTGTATAGAGACTGAAGTTGTTCACTCAGCACTCAGTTGAGTAATAGCACAGAATGGCTGACATAGAAAACAACGCACTTGAAAGGTAATAGGGAACGATTTCGGACACAACCCTACACTTAAACTCTCATTTTGATTTCACGGGGGCTTTAAAAAGAAAGACAGCAGCACACATAAAGAAAAGAGAAAGTGGGACAGACGATGATTTTGTTTTTCTCAGTCATTGGACGTTTCGTTTTTACCGCATTCATGTTTGCGAGGACAGTGACTGTGAGAGATTTAGCTGACAGATACATTTCCTCCATCCCCAAAATCTCTCGTTCTATTCGGCTGTGGCGACACGGACGCGATTTTCATAAACATTCACACACGCATGTCTCTTCTGCCGCATGGCTTTTATTTCCCCATCTATAATGCCAGACACACACCACATCTCTTAGGGGAAACCATGAGATTGAATCCAAACAAACTCAAAATTTGTGAACCCTGAATAACCGATTTATTGAATGACCACACACACGCAATATTAAAAGTCACATTCAGTCCCTTTACAAGCATCGTAATGCATGCTCGTAATGCGTGAAGCTGAGGTTCAGATGCGATGGTAAAACATATATATATGTGTCATTCAGAGTATGCTTGCGAACTAAATCAACAGAAAACTGGACAAAGATGAGAGAGCTTTAAATTATTCTCGTATCTTACTGTACATATTCATAACAACTATCTTCTGTTTGTCCGGATCAGTAATGATTGGTCTTAAAGGGACAGTTCACCCAAAAATGAAAATTCTGTCATCATTTTCTCATCCTCAGATTGTTCCAAACCTGTATACATTTCTTTGTTCTGCTGAACATAAAGGAAGATATTTGGAAGAATGTCAGTAACAGAGCCGATCTCTTTTTTACATCGAGTTACATTAAGCACAAAAAATGCTTAAAAGATTATTTAAAAAAGGACAAATGAAAGATTATCTCAATATGTCTCTCCCAAACTGTTTCAATAAGAAGAATGTCAAGGACAGAAAACAGAAAACGTTACTCATCTTCTCTGACACTTTTATGGGGTCTTTGAAGTTATTCCGCGCACTGCAACAGTATGACTACAAACTAACAGCGGTCTTTGTGTCACACAGACAAAAAAAGCACGACTGTGGTAATTCCTGCAGTATAATGTGTTTTATAGTGGAGATTTAGACTTGCTGTATCAGTGTTGGGTTCATTATCCTGCAAGAGAAAGAGAATAGAGTCGAGATCACAGAGCAACACACGCACATACAGGTCGAGGGGAGTTTTATCTCTACACGGAATAAACAAATTACTACAGCAATAAAACAGCTCACGGTTTCCTGATTACGTCTGGAGTTTAAGCCTCGAGTGCTCGCACACACACGCACGCACACACACACACACACACACACAGAACACAAAAGATTCTTCCGTTCAAACTTCAGCTTCAGAACTGCTCTGCTGAGATGCTGTTCTGGCTTCTTATTAGAAGTTCAGCTTCTGTTCTTGTTTTTGTTGTTTGTTTTTTGGTCTTGAAGATCTTTCTGTGAGCGTAGAGGACTGAGGTCCATCACTGCATTCTTTGACGCTGAGGGATTTGATCGGGTTACAAACAGAACAACACATCTGATCTACAAATCACAATCTGTACAGCAGTAAGAAATGAAAGTTTTTAACATGTCGAACACGCAGAGCGTCCCACGAACCACCAGTTTGTTTTACCGCGAGACCCATTCGTTTGTTTGATCAACTATTAGCTGATACACATCAGAGGAATAGTTCACGTTCAGAATGAAAATTGTGCGATCATTTACTCACCCTCTTGTCATTTCAAACCTGTATGACTTTCTTACTTCCGAAGAACACAAAAGGAGATATTTTGAAAAATGTCAGTAACAGAAAACCGTCAGTCCCTATTGACTTGCGTTGGTTTTGTGTGCATACAATAGAAGTCAATGGGGATCGACGGTTTTTGGTTACCAACATTTTTCAAGATATCTTCTTTTGTGTTTTGTCTTGTAATGTAAATAATGTATTGTACTGTTTACCTGCATTTTGATTTTGTATTTGATGCGTTATAAGCAGCTCTCTCTCCCTCCCTCTGAATCTCGGTCTCTTCCCTCTTTTGTCTTTTATTCACCCTCCTAATCGGTGGGAGTTGAATTGAAGAATGTGTTTGATGTTCTCCTCTAGATTCCTCTGTCGTCGGCTTCTGTCTCCCGTCAGTACAATTGAGTGGGCTGCTGCTTCCTCCCCGACCTCTCTGAGCCATCCTTTCTTCATCTCTCTCTCTCTCTAACTGTGATTAGATCATAGCAGTGCCCTCTCAAGACTCTGCCATGGGTCAGGAAGGCACGGGAGGAATTTCACTTGTATTAAGTTGATGTATTAAAACTGTATCCAGACGATTGGGGATAGAATGCAGCTGGTCGTACACTAAACCTCACACAGGCCAGCAGGAAGGAACCCATTTCATTGCTTTATGAGGATTTATATGTTTCGGTCAAGATGAATTTTCATATTTTTTCTTTCTTTATCTGCTGGATTGATCGTTTGTTTCTTTCCATTGGGATTGTCTACCAAGTAAAACATTGTGATGGACGATGACATCAGCATCTTTTAAACAGTCAGGGGACTGCACAACAAACCCATAACCTTTGCTGTGCTAACACAATGGCAACTAAGCAACAGGAATCTCTCTGGTATAGCGCAGCCATCACATGCTTCAATTAAACGCCAACCGAAAACTTTTTTCACACTCCAGATATCTAATTGAAAATCTCTCTTCCTCAGGCTGTTATTAATTTAATTCTCTGCTCTTTGTCAAGCTGTGAGCCGTTGCGATGCCAGCGTTGGTCGTCTGTGAGGTTGCGCCGGCGTGACACCAGCTCTTTCAGGAAAGGCGAGGACGCACTGCTCTCTTTGAGCGAGCCCCTCGTGCTCCGCGCCTGTCAATGGCTCGCCGCTGGAAGCTTTGACGGGCGCGATTCGTATTCATGAGTCTAATTCAATCAAAGAGGCCTCCGAGTAAAAGGCTTCAGAAGCGCCGTGACCACCTTTTTGAGCAAGTCATCAACTATGAGAGGTGGCCACAGTGGCGTGCTTTCACTCACTGTAAGATTAGAGCGAGCGTACAAAGAAATAGAAGCGCGACGTGTCTTCGCTAACCATTGACTAATGTCTGTCTGTCTTTAAAGCTGCAATCCGTAACGTTCTGCTCTCTGTCGCCATCTCTGTTTGAAACATAAAATTGCAGGGTACTTGTCATTCTTATATTTATGTGTGTAGAATTGCGCAAATTTTTCTAATAGTTTAAATGGCAAACAGCTTATGAGTCATTATGGTATTGTATTAGAATTTGTATTGAAGGTGCTGTGTGTAATATTAAGGAGGATCTATTGACAGAAATGCAATATAATATAATGAAGCGTTATGTTTTTATATTACCTTAGAATGAGGGCAATTCCGTGAAAATATCAACCGTACCACGAAGTTTTTACCAGCGGTTTTTACTGTGGTAACAGCACAGATATTAACATTTGGTGGTTCAAATACCCATGTGAGATCTCTCTTCGAATTTGTAAAGCATTTGTTTTATTTTAGTGCATGATTTTTCATAGTCAGGTCAGTGCCATTTTCAGGATTGTCACATCCATAACGGTACATAATCCTCATAAATGGACACATGAAGATTAATATAAAGTAACTGTTTTATGTGCTATAAAGAGGCATCCCTTCTCCATTCATTGGGTATTATTGCTTCAGGATTGTGCATTTCATTTGACAGAAATCCTACAAAGTTTATCGTCTCCCAAAAACCACTTCCTTTTTTGTCACATCCATAACGCATGTTTCTTTCCCTTTTTTTAAATAGAAAATGTTTTCATAGACTGACATTTTTTGATGTTTAGACTCTATCAACAAATGTTCAGTAAAATATAAACAGATGGTTCAATATATTCTTAACAAATTCATTCTCTGAGCATTTTTATGTCGCGTCCATAACGCAAAATGTCACATCCATAACGTTGGAATTGCCCACGAACTATTTCTATCTACATACACAGCGGCTCCCCTTACATGGAATTCACCATGTTGTTTCTACAGTAGCCCTAAATGGACAGACTGCTCAAGAGAACGCGTTTCGTAAATACGTCATCTCCTTCGGCAAAGAAGCGAAAATGTAACGACATTTTAGCTCTGTGTCAGCCTCAGTAGTACTTCAAAAGGGAGGGGTGGTGTGAGCCACTGGTTGCAATTCGCAACCTCACTGCTAGATGCCGCTAAAACTTCACATAGCTCCTTTAAATTGATTTGAATTTCTGTGAGGGTTTCTATTGTTTTTTTTCAATCCTGAATATTCAAAGTATAAATCATTATTAAAAATTTACTGTACAGTATTAACTGATTTTGGTTTATTTTTTTATCTTAAAAAAGTAACAGATTGCATCTTTAAGTGTGAAATTCAAGCTCTGTTGGAAACCTATTGAGCTATCTTGCTGTCGACTACCTGCATAGTCAGTTTCCCACCTTGCAAGGGACTTCTTTGAAACACTATACATAACTCAAACAGAGTGTGTGTGTGTGTGTGCAGTCAAACACATGAGCTTGTCTTATGGGACCATCTTTGAAATGTGGAAGTTAAAAGCCAGCCAGCGTCCCTGACACATTCACAAACAGGGCTGGACAGCAGCTCAGCGGGAGCTCCGTGGAGAACTCTGTCACCTTCACAACAGAAAGCGTGCATTGCGTTTCGATGTGTGTGTGTGTGTGTGTGTGTGTGTGGCGGTCAGTCTCAGGACCGTCTCCGGCGTTGAGATCTGGCCTGCTTCTCTCTGCTGTGCCGGTACTGTAACCAGGTTTACAACTCATGTTTTCCCCCTGGGAACACAGTCTCTCTGCAAGTTTCAAGAGCTTGTCCTGTTGATCATGTCAGTAGGCTTGCTTTTCTGTTGTCGTGTATTGGAGCACTAAATCGCTGTTTGCCTCAGGGGGACTGTGGAATTGCTAACCGGTGTATGTGATATACAGCAGCGTAGTACAGGGGTTGTTTTGGTTTATCTCTCACTTTATACCGCGAAGCTGTGAGCTCTTCACTAACCAGGTGTGAACGGGTCTGTCGTACCTGAGGAAGCTATGATGTGTTAGCTCGGCTCACTGAAAAAAATAAGTATACATTCAAGTTCATTTTTCGAAGTATACATGTTTAAGTGTATGTTAAGGATACTTCAGTGTAGGAGGTGTACACTTTCAGTGTACTACTATTTCAACACTACTTGGGTTTAAATTGGCCCGCTTTTTTGTAAGTGTAAGTATACACTTAAGTATACTGTAAGTATAACAGTAAACTTTGAGTACACAAGTACACAACTAACATGTATACTGATACTGTTTACTAATACTTCAATACTTGTTGTACATTTCTTAGTACACTTTAAAGTATACTCTCAGTAACTACAACACTACACTCATAGTTCCCCTAATTATTTTATTTTGGTACTTTACTACTTTGTTACTATTTAGGTACCCTTGAAATATACCTTTAAGTAGATTTGAAATATATTCCTCATCTTCACTTCCACTCTTGTTTTTTTACTCGGAACTTTTCCATTTTAAAGCTGACCTGTTACTAAATAAACTTGAAAATGTATGTTTAAAGGACAGTACGTTAAACTTAAAGTATTTAATGGGTTACTGGATCAAAAGAGCACACACAACTGCAAGCCAAGTACATTTCGAATACTTGCGCCGTATGTATACATAAGTACAGTATACTTAAATGAGCGTAAAAACAAACCAAAAGTATACTTCGTTTTTTTAGCTCAAAAGAAGTATACACTTATAAGGGCTAGCACAGGACACCCACGAAGTGCAGTACACAACTTTTTGGACCTAAAGGGTATATATCACGTGAATAAACTAATGTAATATTAGACATATGTTGCATTCAAAATGTAAACAATCTGATAAAGTAATATTAGCTCAAGCATTGGAGTGGGTTTATCTGTTTTGCTGAACAATGGAAGACAGTGTGAAAACACACAGAGTCAGAAGTGACGGTCGCTGTCCTTTATTTTGTGGCACAAGACTCTTTTTGATTCTCTCTTTCTTCTTCTCTAAGGGTTGAGATGGCGTTACGGCCGTGGAACTGAGAGCAGATTCAGAATGAGAAAATGGCTTTAAAGCGGCACCGTTGAGTCTCAAAGCTGCTCGCTGCTGCTCAGGAATGAAGTGTTGTGGTTGGAGAGAGAGAGAGAGAGAGAGAGAGAGAGAGAAAGCAAGCAGTCTTTGGAGTTGGACATTAAGGTTGTCATGGTTACTCCGAATGGAAATGGAAATGTAATGCTTTGAGACCGGTGTGTGTCTGTGCGTCTCCGCATGGATGGTGTGTGTGTGTGTGTGTTTGGAATGATGAGGGCTGCTGTGCTAAGAGAGAGGCTTTGTATGAAGGGGATTAAGCTCTCTTTGTGGTTGCTATGCTTGGCATAGCGACACAGGACCTTCTCAAAAACTCAGTTCTGAGTCGAAACAGGGCCTTCAGTATCCGAACGCACACATACACGCAGAGACATTTTTTTCAGAAATGTCTGCACATTGTTTTTTAATTGTATGAGCATGTGAGTAAATGTGGTCACCTGAGCAGGTGTGTGTGTGTGCAGGTGTAGCCTCTATTGTGGGAGCTAAATGTTTTCACAAGGATTGTAAAATCTGAGATCACCTACCACCTACTTAATTTTGAACATGTAAAAATGCAGAAAGGTTTCTGTGAGGGTTTGGTTTAGGGGTGTGGTTAGGGGATTGGAAATACCATTAGGTTAGTATGAAAACAATAGACGTCAAAGGCAAGTCTCCATGAAGATACTAAAACAAACATGAAGCTGTGTTTGTAAGAGTTATTACAGTGACAGTTCACCCAAAAATAAAAATTCTGTCATCATTTGCTCACCCTCTTGTCATTTCTGTATGACTTCCTTCCTTCCGCAGAACACAGACAGAAGAAGATATTTTGAAGATTGTTGTTAACTGGCCCCCATTCACTTGCATTGGTTTTGTGTTCATACAATAGAAGTGAATGGGAGCCAGGGCTGTTTGGTTACCAACTTTCTTCAAAATATCTTCTTCGGTGTTCTGCGTTAGAAAGAAAGTCACCCTTAGGTTGTTCTAAACCTGTATACATTTCTGCTGAACACACAGGAAGATATCTGGAAGAATGTCAGATCTCACCCACCATTTACTGCCATAGTAGGGAAAATAAATACTATGGGAGTCAATGGGGGGTGAGATTTGACAATCTTCCAGATTCCAGATTCTGTGTGTTCAGCAGAACAAAGAAATGTATACAGGTGTGGAACAATCTGAGGGTGAGTAAATGATGACAGAATTGTCATTTTTGGGTGAAGTATCCCTTTAATTGATCAAATGTGTGAGACAGGTGTCTGATATGACCAAAGTCATGATACGATTAATTAAAATGAACAATATTATTTATTTACATTTGTATATATTTCTATATTTATTTATTTTTGCTGTAAATCTTTTTTATCCATTTTTTTTGTATTTAACAAAATGTTTTTTTTATCCCTAACAGCATGCTTTTTAGTTTTTCTTAGAAAGTTCTGAAACATTATTATCAAAATATTATTGATATACTTCACTCTTTGACTCTTTTTTTTTTTGCAGAATGCAAAGCAAAAGATAAGATTGATATTAAACAAATAAATGGCTGCCATCATTGCAATCCATTTAAAACAGAGATTTCTGTTTGTAAAAAAGAAATAAAACAGGAGCTCTTCTGTTGAGATGTGTACACATATAAAACGACATTTCCAGTATACACACATTTAACATCATAAACCATCTGGCTTATCCATCTGGATTCATTTGGCCTTATGAAAGAATGTGTGAAAATGTTCTATACAAATGTCCCCAGACTGACAGTAAAAGTCTTAACCACCCACATCGGGAAGGGGGGCCGGCCAGGTTATTAAACTTACTAATGTTTATTTGAAAATGTAAAAAAGCCGTAAGGTCCCTGTTAGGGTGTGTGCGTGTGGTCAACTCGGCAGGTACAGTAAGTGTATCTTAAAAACATAAATGACAAGCACAAAAGCCAGAGACGTTTATTTCAGCAAACTTTTTCTGACCCATTAAGCACATTCAGCTATAAAATATACACACACGCACGCACACACACACACACACACACGCACACACACGCACACACACACACACACACATTCTCTCTGGATGCAAGTATGCATGATTGTCTAAACATTACTCTTCATTTTGGCCATCCGTCGTGCATTTCTGCTGAATTGTGTTGGGTAGATCCGTGGACTTTCATAACCCTGCTAGCTAGAATCATTTGTCCAATCTCTCTAGACATTGTTTATTGGCAAGAACTGGTAAATTCCTGCTGATCTCCATAAATCATTTCTTAAGTAGGCCCCTCTGACCTGACGTGTCTACTGTATCTGAATCGATTTAAGCGATATGCGTGTTTTTTAAGACAGCATTTCCTCTGTACATCTCGAAGGTCTGACTGTAGGAGAAAACATTTACATACAAACAGATTCAAAATGTCGATAAGTATTTAGACAGTTCTGGAAGGCTGGATCAAGTCTTTTGGCTCCCAGTCGTTCAGCTGTGACATCATCCCAGCTGTTGCCAGGCTCTGTCTGATTTCTCTCGCTGGGTTATGAATGAATGATATCGTAATGGCTTTCCGTGGCACTTGCAGTCCAATGAGACTTTGACATAATGTACAGGTGGGCTTTAAGTCTCGCCATAACCTGAAACCACAAATATCAATTTACCTTGACAGTTCGATGTGAAACATTTATTTAGTGTAGTGAAATTGTAAATATCAGTTAAAGGAAACAGCCGCTCTCCGCTGCGCCGGCGTAAAACCCGTGAAAGATCATTAAACTGCGGCCGCAGGAGGAAAATGAACCACGTGTAGCTGATTTTTATTCATTTTTTGAAACTTGTTACTTGGCAAAATTCTGAAGTTTCAAAATGTCTGCTTTGCAATTCATGAGATGAAATTTGGATCGAATTCGGTGCGCTTCACAGGATGACATTCGAATTTGAATTAGAATGACACATTGAGTCATTTACTGTATCGCAAAAAATTCAACGCATGTCATTTGGCAAACAGAAATCGTGTTGACAAGTTTGTGACAAAACAATGTCATTATATCATTCTTTTTGAAGAAAAATCATGTTTTTTTAAAGGCTAGTAACCCCCCTTCCGTGAATTTCAATATTATATTTCATATTCAAACGGGCCTGTATGTTGATGTTGTCCAGCGATGTAAGCTGTGTTAAAAAACACTTGATGTGCCCCCTGCCACCAGCCCTGCCTTCAGTCTACAAGAATGAATGAGGTGACATGAAGACGTAACGGAGTCATTTGTATTGATGTATTGTGTTATAATTGGTTGACACGAGCAGCTAAGCCAGAAGCGTGTCCTATGTGCATATCCCCTTTAAATGTTGCCGTTGTCGTGGCAACCAGTCCACCCCTTCCCACAGAGAGCAACATTAATCAAAACGTAACATTCAAGCCCATGATACATTGTTTCATGATAAATTGACATTATATATGTGTAAATATGGGAAAAGTTATTTTTCATCAAACACATTTTCGATTTAAATAGGTTATTGATTTGCGCACTTGTGTCGTCTAGGCTATATTTAACGAAATCTTTGTGTTTCACCTCAGGACCAGAGGAAATTAAGCCAGGGCAAGTCAAAATCTGAACTATTGATCAAACTGGGCTAGCAGAAAAAATCCATACAGCCCTGTCATCAAAATTTCAAGCTGTTTATTTTACTGTATATTGAGCTATTACCAACCCTTAGATTTTTATTATATTTTATAATATTATGTGTTAAACAAAATATAATAGAGCAACTCGTAGAGTAACATGTTCATTAAATACTTAATATTTCTGTGTTCATAATCCTGTTTTTTTATTCTGTACACGTTGAAAAATATTGTGCCTGTTTTGCATCAGATTTATAAATATTTTGTTTTCATTTTTGTTCGTTCATTTTGTTCACTTGTTTGTTTGTTCATTTTTGTTTGTCTTAGACAGTACGTTTTTTGTTGTTAAAAATTGAACAAAAATCAAAAACTATGATTCTAGATTCATCAAACGTTATTTATATACATTTATTCATTTGGCAGACGCTTTTATCCAAAGCAACTTACAAGTAGGAGAGCATATAAACATTTTGTCAACATGCTAAACAGTACCGTTAGTTTACAAGACCATGCTACTCGGAGGATCAAAGCTGGAGTAAGCAAGGGAGAGAATGAACAATACTTTTTTTTTATTTTTAGACACAAGACATTGGTTAGTCAAATAAATGTGGAACAGGTATGTTTTGAGCTGTTTTTTGAAAGTTGTGAAGGATGCTGCAGTTCGGGTGGAGGCTGGCAGTTCATTCCACCACAGGGAACGAATGAGCAAAGGTTTTTGCAAGCGATTTGGTGCCTCGCTGTGATGGAGCAACCAGGCGTCGCTCATTTTCAGACCGAAGATGACGGGAGGGGATGTAGAACTGGAGGAGTGAGTTAAGGTAAAGGGGCGAATTTGCCGCTATCGTTTTGAAGGCCAGTGTCAGATATTTAAACTTGATGCGGGCGGCAACTGGCAGCCAGTGAAGTGAAATCAGGAGGGGTGTTACATGGGTTGTTTTAGGCTGATTGAAAACTAGACGTGCAGCTGCATTCTGGATCATTTGCAAGGGCTTGACTGCATTGGATGGAAGGCCGGCCAGTAGAGAATTGCAGTAGTCCAGATTTGATATGACCAGAGCCTGGAATAGCAGCTGAGAGGCATGCTCCGACAGGAATGGCCTGACTTTCCTGATGTTGTAGAGCACATACCTGCAAGTTCGAATGGTTGCTGCGATGTGAGAGGTGAATTTCAGCTGGTCGTCGAACATCACCCCCAGGTTCCTCACAGACTTGGTGGGTGTTATAGTTGAGGAACCAAGCCGAATGGTAAGGTGGTGTTCAATTAACGGGTGGGCCGGTATAACCAGGAGTTCTGTCTTTGAGAGGTTGAGTTGTAGGTGATGCTCTTTCATCCAAGAAGAGATGTAGAGACACGGCCAGAGATGGTGGGGTCATCTGGCTGAAAAGAGAAATAAAGCTGCGTGTCATCTGCATAAAAATGGTATGAGAACCCATGTGCCTTAATAATTGGACCCAGGGAGGTGGTATATATATAGAAATGAAGAGAGGAGCAAGAACTGATCCCTGAGGAACTCGAGTTGTCAGCTAGTGAGATCTGGATGTCTCGCCTCTCCAGGATACCTTAAAGGATCTGCCTGTGAGATAAGAGTCAAACCAGTTGAGTGCAGTTCCAGAGATGCCCAGTTTGGAGAGAGTGGACAGCAGGATCTGGTGGTTCACAGTGACAAATGCAGCAGAGAGATCAAGCAGAATGAGGTCAGATGAAAATGATTTAGCCCTTGCCTGCCGTAGGTTTTCGACGACAGACAGGAAAGCGATCTCTGTAGAATGTCCTTTCTTGAAGCCGGGTTGTAGACTGTCCAGAAGGTCATGCTGTGAGAGATAGGCAGAGAGTTGGATAAATACTACCCTTTCGAGGGCCTTGGAAAGGAAAGGCAGGAGTGAGATTGGTCTGTAGTTGCTGACCACTGCGGGGTCGAGTGTCAGTTTCTTTTGAGTAAAGGTGTTACCAGGGCTTGTTTAAGTGAGGTGGGGACAATACCAGTGGTGATGGTATTGGTTTATATGCAACAAGCAACAGTAATTATTTTATATTTATATTAATTATGTAAGGTGATTATATATATGAATCTTAAAAATATTTTATATATACAGTATATTATTCATTCATTAAGTAATTTTATGGAATCTACGCTGACACAAGGAGAACATGCAAACTCGACCCACAAAGGCCCCCTTGACTCAACCGGGATTTGAATGGGGAATTTTAATTTAAATTTCCATTTTAATCTCGCATCTTTGTTGCTGCAACCCTAACATAAGCAAGCTGTCTGCCATGGCCTGTGGATTTGAGATGCTGTAACTGTGATCGTAAGCAGTTTTGCCACTGCAGACCATAAACCTTCATGTTTAGATTCGTTGCATTCCGCATCAAAATACCACTGTTAGTGGCACCGAGAAAATTGCTTGAGCATAATTGAATTAGATGGGGGTTTATGAGAATGCTTCATTCCTGACTGTCCCGCTCTCACTTCACATTTAAAGCCGTGCTGTCAGGTACTGCATGTCTGCTAAATGGCTCCCCAGTGGTTTGCCGGCCTGAGTTTAAGTCATTGCAGTTGTCTGGCAAACACGTACAGTACAGTCAATTCTACTGCTGTCACGCTCCGTGACGCCTGCTGCGATTCGCCGTATCTCGTCTTGAGATTTGATCAGGAGTCGGACTGGAGCGAACCGTGACCTCCAGCACACGTGTTCGGTCATTTGAGCATTCCGTTCATATGGAGGATTTGCATACTTCCCACTTGAGTATGTGCTAGTAGTATGTTAGTACTTGGTTCAAGGTGTTGTAGACTGAGTGACAAGTCAAATGTTGAGTGACAGGTCATGACCGGGTACATGGTGGTATGCGATTGTGTGTTTTATGTGAAGATATTTGTGGAGACTTTTGCCGTTGCTATTGGGAATTCTCATCCTCCGTGTCTGCCGCTGTCTCATCTTTAATTGGTCTTGGTTTGACAAGCGCATATGGTAATTTATGCCGCTGTGACTTTGTGATTCAGGTCCTTTAATAAGCCTCCATTCTGTGCGTTTTGTACCATGCGTTTGTGGATATGTGTTTCACCAATATTTGTGTGAGTTTTACAGTTTTATTGGCTCACATATGTTGTCAACAGACAGCAACAATCTGAAAGCTGCTGAACCACCGAACCATAGAAGAATGATTTTAAGCTATCAGACATGGGTTTTCTGTGGCATTGCCGCGAAGAACCCTTTTAGAACCTTCCTTTTTAAAGGGAACCCAGTGTATAGAGGGATGTATGGCTTAATACGTTGTGATAGCTTTACACTACTTGCATTTGTCATTAGAAGCGCATCAAATATTTTAAATTCTTAAAAAAAACTAAATGTAATACTCATTTTAATCTAAGGAGGCCGCCATGTTCTTTTTCGATGACGTAAAATGGTTGCACGCACAGGCTGAACACAGACACACTTATCAGTTCTTCAGTAAATATAAAGTGCTGTAAGATAAAAAAATATATAAATAATGCTAAAATAAAAAAGAAAGAAAATAAAGACACTATTTGGTGTATTTTCATACATTTTAATATTGTTGGTCAGAAACAATACAAACATACATATTAATAACCAAAATCATTTCAAATTTATTATATACACGATGTTTTTAGCCATTATAAAGTGCATTTTATCCAGATTTTGACTTTTTGATGTTAGCCTAACGTTATTGTCTTCTCTCTCTCTCTGTCATTAGCTGCCGGGGGCTAGTATTCACGTTTGGTCTAATACAGAATAAATAACCATTATTATTGTGTTTATCAGTATATTATCATAATGTATAAAGTATACGATTATGATGGATGCTAATGTCTTAAATAGTCTTAAATGTCTTAAAGGCGGTAGTTTAAAGCTATGATTTAATGCACGTTTACCTTGAACGGACGCTTGCTGAACGCATTCTTCTTTTATGGCAGGCAGGCTGGCTTGTGTCAAGAGGACATTTATATATCTGATCTTATGTTTGACGTCTCATATTTTACTGTTATATATGGAAAACGTGTGTGCTTCGCTGCAGCGTTAAGAGAACGGGTTTAGGTTGCAACCATTTGACGTCACGGATTTTGACGCCAAAAAATGGCGGCCAAAGTTTATGAATACTGTTACAGTTACACTGTTTTTTTAATTTCACATTTATAAAATCAATGCCATTGTTAATATATAAAGCCATACATCTCTCTATACTCAAGGTTCCTTTTAAGAAAATAAATGCAATTAATCATGTGTGGGTGAAAATTTGATAATAAAATCAGATTTGATTTTAAGTGAACATATTCAAATGGTTTTGAATTGGATTTCAATAGTATTTTTTCGTAATTCAGGACACAATAAGTATAAAGTTCATGTGTCAATGTATATAATGATGTTTTACGCCTTTGGACTAGATACAAAATATCAAACCAATGCCGTCTGCAACTTTAGTTCTTTACAAACCCAATGTTCTGAAATGTTTTGCCTACACAGCGTGTTTGTGTTATCTTTCTTTAAAATAAATTATACTTTCTTTCATATTTTATATGATATAATGACATTTTAAAATCAAGTGTCTAAATACTATTTTGGGCTGACTGTATAGTAAATAAATTGTATGGATGTATAGCTTTACAGAGAGGTCTGAATCTCAACATGATAGACAAGAAAAGAGACAAAAGTCCAGTTTCCGTTCTGTCCACTCTAAAGCCTGTTTTTTACTTCTGCATCAGACTTACGCTGTAGCCTACGCAGCAATGCGTACCGCTATCACTGCTAAATGCTTCTCAGACAGCATACACAACAAACTGCTTCTTCTTCGGCTCTTGTCTTGGTTACACAAGCCGTTGCCTGTCGATGCTGACAATATAAACGAAAACGGCGCGTTGCCTACAGCGTAAAAGAAGTAAAAACAGGCTTAACAGATGTGCTCAGTTGAAGAAAAAGCCCTCTAAGTGACTAAAGACTAAAGCAACTAATGTAGATACATCACATATTAACTTTACTAAACCAACGGATTACATCATCACTTACAAAATGACCATGTGGACAGTAAGGACTAAAGATTGGATATGAAAAACAATTCAGAAGCGCGTATGTGCAATGTGAACAAAAGCTTTGTTTTTGTCTTTAAGCGTGTGATCCTCTAAATGTGAAGACGCCGGGCGACTTGATGAGATCAAGGATGGCACACCTGCGTTTGATAGAGAGTCTTATTTAAATGTAAAACACTTTCTCCAGCATTACTATTCTCTTCAATCTCTCAGCTTCTAAACAAAGGGAAACATCTTTTTATTATCAAATCAAATTCCTCCTTCTGCTCGCTGCACAGTGTTTGTTTAATGAGAATGTGCCGGTGAATTGCGAACTCTCTCTTTGCTGTTGCAAATACAGCGGAGCACTAACATTTAATTGAGGTTTGTAGTAATAAACATTTAAAGAGGAGTGTATATTTGTAGACACTTGGAGCAGTATAAAAACGAAAGCTGTCAAGAACATATCGTCTTTGGAAAGAAATAATTATACAGTTTTACAGCATCAAGGTTTTTGTCATTATTTTAAGTAAGGGATATTGTACAGGCAGCTGGTTGTTATCGCAGAAATAAGCCCCGACAGTTGTACCACACTGAAGGGGCTTATTTTGCGATAACAGCCGGCTGCGTGTACAGTATCCCGCTTATTACACGGCTACTTGCCACATGAGAAAACACTCGGCATGAAATGTGAATTTGAAATATTTTATTAGCTCATTTTTACCGAATGCAGACCTTCCGTGAGGAAAAGCCGTTTACTTTCAAATTTAAGGTAAGAAACTACGTTCTAATATCACAAACAGACAATTTGGTTTAATCCTTTGTAAATATAATGTCACATATTTATATTTATTTTGTCAAAAAAACTGTCAAAATGATTTGCTACATCCGGGTTGCTGTGTGTTATTAGTTTGGAGCTGTTGTTATCTGGGAATAACGAACCTGCAAATGTCGCGACTGGCCAATCAGAATCAAGCATTAATAATTGTACAGTATGTACACATTATTACAGTGTGAGTTGTACAATATGTACACATTATGACAGCGAAAAGTGAAATATTTAGACCCATTACGGTAAAGAAAATGAAAACTGGGGGAACGGGTGATTAATTGTCAATGAAATGATGCTAAAAGTGTGTGACGCTACAAAACTGTAATCTTAAAAAAGTTTCCTTTTTTATATCAAATCATTTTCTGGGGGAAATGTAATGAAGACACGTTTTCTTGAGATTCACCAATTCTTTACAAACAATAATTTGTAATCTGCACAAAGCACAAAAACATGCCTCCAGTTTTACTGGTAACGGTTTAACTTGTTTTGTGTCCATCTGTCTTTCTCCGACACATACAAAACCAATAAATGCATGTATTGATCATTCAGGCTCTCGGAGTCTGGATCAGCACCACTTCTAAAGTAAATGAAAGATGCCCTGAAAGCCATCAGGTTCGTTTTTCAAGCACCGTAAGAAAACGCAAACCCGCTACCCCGTGACACTGCATAATTTCAACTCAAAACAAATGGAGTGCAACAAATAAGCTCCAATATTTGGACTTATTGAAACGATATCTGGTTTTGAAACTAATATATGACACAAGACATTGTATTGTTTCTCAGATCGTTGCTGTGGTGCTTGTGAGAATTACTGTCATTTGATGGGAAATGGTCTCATAATTTGTTTTCATTCTATGTAACATTCTGTGTCTGTCTGTTTGTGCGCGGGTGGGTTTGTGTGTGTTTGCACGAAACCGGCTTGCTTTATCATTTTGGAGCACAGCAGGAGTCTGGTCTCGCGGGACAAAGATCTATTTCACGCTAACACACACATGCATGCATATGCAGACACTGCCGATGCTCATATTTACACAGGAGTTAACTAGTGTGTGTGTGTGTGTGTGAGTGTGTGCACATCTTTGGCTGAGGTCTGGAGATGTTTGCCAGGCAGACGGTAGGAAGGCCAGAGACAATCAGTCACTCAACAGGGAAATTTAATGAATGAAGGCAGAGAAAGGCAAGGCACACGCTTCTATGTTGAATTGGTCAATTGTGTCGGCTTAGGGGGTGCGATAAAGACTTTTGTGGGGTTTTTTTGTGATTTAATTGGGCAAATATTAAGCAGGAATTTTATTATTAATTTAATTAAAATTGTAGGAATGTGAGTCTGTAAAAGATTGATATATGTTATTCAAATGTATTTATTGGATAAACCCCTTGAGATGCACCATCTCGTTTTCCCCTTTCATATGTGACCCTGGACCACAAAACCTGCCACGAAGGTCAGTTATCTGAAATTGAGATTTATACATCATCTAAAAGGTGAATAAATATGCTTTCCGTTGGTGTATGTTTTGTTGGGATAGGACAATATTTGGCAGAGATACTAATTGAAAATCTGTAATCTGAGGGTGCAAAAAATCAAAATATTGAGAAAATCGACTTTAAAGTCGTCCAGCAGAGGCGCTAAGGCCGTTGCTAAGAAGGCCGTTGCTAAGAAGAAACTGGTTTGTTTTAATGCTCTCTTTTGGCTTACCACTGTAATGACGTTGTGGAGAGTAGATAAACCCGAAAGTGGTAATTCTTAGTTATGCATTGATACCGAATACCGAACTTGTGCTGGTAATTCCCAAAGAGCGAAGTGCAGTTTGTAGGCGTGTTTACGGCCATTTTTGTTGGCGATTTTGCTGCATCCACGGTAGGAAATTTACAAAATATCTTCATGGAACATGATCTTTACTTAATATCCCAATGATTTTTGGCATAAAAGAAAAATCAATCATTTTACCCATACAAATGTTCGCGTGCTACTTATGACTGGTTTTGTGGTCCACATATCATTATTTAAGGCATAGTTTTACTATAAGAGCAATTGTGATCATTCTTTTGTATAGATTAGGGGATAGGATGTAGGAATTTTGTGTACCTTTAGTGGGGTTTTTTTTTGGCACAGGTGGGTCTCTTCTTTGTGAAAAATTTGCTCACAGACCTCACACACATCAGTATCTGCACTTTTTCCTTCGGCATTCTGTCCGGAAATGGCTAAAATCTAAAATGATTTTTATCCTATTCCTGTGTCAGTCCATTGTCTCAAATTGAAAAATTACAAGCAATGGATTTCCTCTCAGACCGGAATAAAACGCTCTTGACATCAACAATCCAGGCTGCTGACATTTGACAGAGGAGGACGCTTTTATATCAACATCATATTTTCTAGTAACATTATCAAGCGTCGTGTTACAGCCAAAAGCTTAGCGAGTGCCAGCGTGGAGGGACAGATGGAAACACTAACTAGCCTTTATTTAAATGTCAGCCTGCTAACAGACAACACGAGAGGAAATTATTACGGCCCAAAGTGATGATATTTTACCGATCAGCTAAAATGACCGTTGACTGTTTGTAGGTTGATATCTGAGCTGGTTTGTTTGTGCGTTTGTGTATGGAGAAGAACAATGCAAATGGGAATTGTTGCAAATGCTACCGACTGCCAAACGCAATGACCACGTGAGGCTGAAAGGTGTTTCACATGCGCCACATTGAGTGTTCGAAGTCTTTTAATGGTAAATTTGCCACTGAGGTAAATGTCATGAAAAGAAGCTTAAGTTGTGACAGATTTCTTTAGACTTAAGTTAGTAAGGGTAAACGATTACCAACAATTTACCTCACCAAAGGCAGCTGTGTCCTGCTGTTCTTCAAAGGTAAACATTGACTATATTTATTTCCTCATAGTTTGTCTAAATGATCCAGTCAACAAAACAAGCAGAAAAATACAGTTCAACCAAATAATTGATTGGTTTCCAATAAGAAATGATGAGTGGACTGTGTGCTTAGGAGTACAAAAGCGATTTGTTTGAGGTAAAGAGTAGATGCTGGTTTAATCATTAGGATGCTTGCCGACACGAGCCTAAATGTAAGAACGTTTGGGGCTTGAATCAATACCGAGCTGCCGTGGCATTGATTTATGTCATTCTCATTTGACCACCGGGTCTCACTGTACACGTCTTTTGTCCTGGACAGGATTATGTTATGGACCATCTCACATGACTGAGGAAAATCTCCTGTAAAGAGGAGAGAAATGTAAAAATCCCTGGTCTTGGATTTAAAGCCTAATCCTCGTTGTGTTGCGTAATTTACTGTAATCGAACACAAATCCTCTCAGTGCCGTGCTGAAACCGGATTCAGTTCTCCACCTCACTTGACCCGACTCAAGCATGTAAACAGGTATTGTTTGTTTGTGTCACGCAACCAGACGCGCAAATTCTCCCAACGTGGATGAATTCTCTTAAACTGAGGAATAATGTTCAACCTCAAAATGACAGTATGGCTGATGAGATTAACCGGCGAGTTTCTGTAGTATTTTATCGGAAGATCCTTTCTTGTTACTTGATGTTATTGAACTCCAGCTGGCTCGATCAAAGTTCTCTCGGCAGGCAGAGATTCATAACTCACTTTATCTCGACCTTGGGGCCAGGGTTTTTATTATGGGATGAAGTGGGAAGCTTTTTGGTCCCGTTTAGTCCGAGATGGGACATAAGAAATTGGGGGTTTGAGGTGTCTGGTACAGGCCAATTGTGTCCCAGTGTTTTTAAAAGCATTTAGGTTTTTGCGTTGTACATTTTTCTTCTTCTGTTTTTTAAGCGATTTGTCAAGTTTTCCTCACCCTCTTGTCATTTCAAACCTGTATGACTTTCTGAAGAGCACAAAATAAGATATTTTGAAGAATGTTGGTAACTGAACAGCGACGGTACGCATTCACTTGCATTGGTTTTGTGTCCATACAATAGAAGTGAATGGGTACGGCTGTTGTTTGGTTACCAACGTTCTTCAAAACATCATCTTTTGTGTTCTGCAGAAGAAAGTCTTCACCCAGTTGTGTAATTGAAAAACCAACAACATTTAGAATCTAATTTTCTAAAAATAAAGACGTATATGAGTTTGTGTTTCAAAACAGCCCACTTACAAAAAATACTGGCTGTTAGACACCTTCCAACTGCCATTGGTTCAAGGTAATGACATCATAGGTGGGTGTGGCCTGGGGCTAGGCTGTAAGAAAACATACCTTAAATTTTTAAGTTAAATCAAATTGGCTTTACAAGTCACTTAAATTCAAAGTTTATTAAACTGACTTTAATATAATGGAGATTTCTTACTAAAGTGAAGTTACAGTTGGTTAAACTAGATTTTTTAAGTCACACAAATATCTTTTTGGGTTATTTTCTTCATTTTGTCCGTCACATAAAAACATAAATATCACAAACAATAAGAAGCATTTGTGAAACTGCAGGAAAATTCTGTGTAAAAATTTATTTATTGGGTTAAACACAATCTCAGCATAG
Organism: Triplophysa rosa; assembly: GCF_024868665.1. Taxonomy (NCBI): domain Eukaryota; kingdom Metazoa; phylum Chordata; class Actinopteri; order Cypriniformes; family Nemacheilidae; genus Triplophysa; species Triplophysa rosa. The sequence continues at coordinate 3,913,374 of NC_079890.1, forward strand.
ATTACCTACCATCATTTTTCACAGCTCACGCATCCTTTATTTAAAGATAAAGCATTACATTAGGAGATAAGATCTTTTTCACTCCTTGGCGGATTAAAAGAAAGATGCAAAAATGGTCCGAAATTATTTACAGCAGCATCTTCTCTCTTTCATCATGTACATTTGTGTGCATTTCGCATGACATCATCAGAAGCTTGGTGAAGGAGATTAAAGCTTTTTAATAAATGCTTTTGAGCCTGCTCTTATCTAAAGCATTCTTATCATCATACCCAGGCCTTTGATACTAGAGGCAGAAGTTATTGCACAGAGTGCTCTTGCATCACACTATGAATTTCTTGCAGCAACATTATCGAAGGTCAGCCAGACTTAAAGCGGTAGTACACCCAACAATGAAAATTCTTTCATCATTTATTCATCCTCACGAAATTTTAAAGAACGTTGATGCCCAAACAACATTGGCTCCCATTGACTTCCATTGTATAGACACACAGAGACATTTCTCAAAATATCTTCTTTAATGTTTTACGGAAGAAAGAGTCAGAGGCAGGTTTTGAGTCACGTGAGGGTGAATAAATGATGATAGAATTTGAACATTTCTTTTGCTTGAACTGTCCCCTTACGCTGTCATTGTAAATATCCTTCAGAATTTGTATTTTTTCATATTTTTGTATAGCCTTTTATTGTCACGTCATTGGGAACGCTGTAATACTATGTTCGTACAGCGTCTCTTGTGCGTGTGACTGTCATTTGCTAATTACCCGTGATTGGCAGACGGGTCATGACCTCATAATAGAGAGACGGGCGAGAACACCTGTCTCATATCTCATCAAAGTGTGTAACGTCCGATGAGACCACACACACACACACACTGCTGCGGTGTAACAGCTCTCCGATCGATCTTAATGAAGGTTCTGTGAAAACCTTTTAATTATGCGGTATAAATCACAGTCTGACCCCTGACCTCTGAGGCCGGCGAACGGGCCGTGCAACAGACGATCATGATGATGTGTAGGAAAGTTTTTATGAGAAACTTTAGCGTCCTGTCAGCGTCTGTTTAGTGCTCAATCGATAGGCGACTCTGTGATGGACAGACCAGGAGCGATGAATAAATCTTTTGGTCATATCCACTCGAGAGATTTCAGAGTGTGTGTGGGTGTACTTCACTACAGTATAAAGCTATGAGTTTATTTATTTTTATGCTAATTATATTTGACTTTAATTTTGTTTTTGTGAGGGTTAGTTAGGGCATTGAAATTTTTTTTAAACTGGCATGCAAACAATGGATGATTATGAGTTAAGTTGACTGTAAGTGGAACAAACTTCTGTGTGTGTGTGTGTGTGTGTGTGTGTGTGTGTGTGTGTGTGTGTGTGTGTGTGTGTGTGTGTGTGTGCGTGTGTGTGTGTGTGTGCGTGTGTGTTTGTGTGATAAATGAAATGGCAGTAGTTTGATTTTGAACATTAGACACAGTTTTCACACTGTGGCTAAAACACACGCATGCACGCACACACACACACACACATTTGCCCAGAAACAAATTCAAGGTCCTGTCAACCCACACACACACACATTTGTTCCCCCTCATTAAACACTCACTAACTGTTCAGTCAGCGTGAGCGTCTCAGGTGGTCGACCTTCATCATTCTGATCCACTGACTTTATTCTGACATTGAACCTCATGGAAGGCTTCATTCATAAATGACCGACATCATTCTTGAATATTCATGAATATTCGGTATGAAATATGTAGGAGTTTTTTATTTCCTTTTTTTGTCAGTATACTCTACCGTGAAAATGTGGTAGAGATTTTGCTATAATGTTTATATCGTGATAAGATATATTTGCTTGTTACTGAGTGGTGTCCCATACAAAAAGAGTCCCATACTAATTCCAGTCCACATTTTAAGTACTCAGAAATAGGGTTGTGCAAGGATTAATCACGATTGATCACATCCAGAATAAACGTTTGTTGACATAATATGTGTCTGTGTACTGTGCATATTTATTTTATATTTATAAACACGTACACATACAGATATATACATTTTGTATTTATTTATATTTATATATCGCTTAAAATATATATAAACATTTATAGATTTTTTTCTTAAATTTACATGTACATGTATGTGTTTATAAATACAAAATTAATATTCACAGTACACAGACGTATATTATGTAAACAAACTTTTATTCTGGATGCGAATAATCGTAATTAATTGTTGCGCAACCCAACTCAGAAATATACTTAAAATTAAACTTAAAATATCTTAAATGTGTGCTCTCACTGAGCGTGTGTGTGTGTGCGTACTTTTCTGTGTATGTACGTGTGTGTGTGTGTGTGTGTGTCTCTATGTCTATGTGTGTTAGTACGTGTGCATATTGTGTGTGTGGAGTGTTTTGTATGTGGGTATGTCTGTCTTCTGTGTTTTCAACTTTTTCTTGTTTTTGCAGGTACAACTTTAATTGTTTTGCTTATAGTAAATATGTCTCATGTACAGCTGCTTTGTAACAATGAAAATTGTAAAAAGCGCTATATAAATAAAGTTGAGTTGAGTTGAGTTAAACTTAAATATACTTGACTTAGACCGACAGAAAAGTATATTTAGCTATACTTGTACTCAATTTTTGACGAGATATACTTAAAAATATAATAAAGTATTCAAAGTATACTGTAAGCCTGTTTTTCACATAGTTTTTAAGTTTTGTCTGAACAATATACATTTATATACTGACAATATAATATTATTTAATATAATATTTATATTTAATATACATAATAGTTAACTATAAGTATGATAATAAATAGTCAACTATAAGCATTATGTTCACTTGAAGAAAAACCAAAAGTAAACTTGAAGTCTAAAAGCTACTAAGTCAAAAAGTATACTTCAAAGTGTACTTCCATCACTAAAATGTGTGTTACAAGTATTGAACTTCAAGTAGTAATCACTCAGTATATCTAGAAGTTCACTTATTGTGTAGGTGCAGTACAAACAGAAAAAGCATGTAGTTAACACTGAAACGATACTTAAAAGTATGCTTTTATAAACATAAAAAGTTGGCCGATTTAAGTAAGTATGCTAAGTGGTTAAACATGGCTAAAATTACATATTTTATATTTTTAAACCATTGATGCAGAAATTCTCACTATGCATGTATGAAACAAGGTCATTTTATGGATAAAAGATGGAAATCCTCTCCAATTAGAGGTGAAACTCTGCCCACCCCCCCACCAGCCGGAAATTTACTCCCTGGATTCCATCCCCTCATGTTCCCCCATTTCCAGCCCTGAGTATACTACTTGTACATTGATATTAGTATACTAATACTGTACATAAAGTATACTTAAAATGTATATTTAATGAAATAAACTTGGAGTTCCCTTGTAAAGGATTAAAGTGCTGGTTAAAGTGTGCAGAATATGCTTCACCTGTATATACGGCTCCGGTTCCTCATTTAACTGTAACTCTATTGGTCTGGTATTCAGATGTCTGATCCTAAGAATAATAATCATGTGCTCTTGTCCCAGCAGACGGCACTAATGATCTCCGGTCGGTGTGTTTGTGTGTTTTCAGGTGTAATAACCGAACACAATGTGCTGTAGTGGCCGGACCAGATGCTTTTCCTGATCCCTGTCCTGGAACCTACAAATATCTTGAAGTTCAGTACGAGTGTGTCCCATACAGTAAGTGTTCCTCTGCTAACTCAGATGACGCGTGTATGCTGTGTAGACACTTCTGTTTATAAGTCACAACTAATATTTTTCTTCGCAGGCTGTCATCAATGCATTCTTTTGCAGCTTTGTCTAACGTGTGATTTATTTCACAACTCTCTCCTTCATCTGAACCTACAGCATCCGTTCCTATCTACTGTTCGTGTGCGTGTGTGTGTAAGAGAGAAAGTTTGTGTGATGACTTTGGTTTCTCCGAGCATGGCTCGGTGATAAACTATCTAAGCGCTGCACTTTGTCAAAATGAGTAAATCGCCAGATAGCTAATGATAGCGCTTGGCCGTGATAGATTCGCTCTTCTGTATCAGTTGCAAGACTGCAGCGCTGCATTCATCTGCCTGTAGGAATACCTGCACAGTATTCTGTGTGTTAGCTTTCTTTTTACACTAGCTGGTAACACTCGCTTACAGACAAGAGCCGATCTTTAAAAATAAAGGCCTGTTTCACATACAGTAGTTTCCAAAGGTGATATCCAGAAGTCATGTTTGTGATATATGTGCTTTTTAGTCATTCTATTATTAAAGAAATGTGAAGATGTGAAATTATTTTTTCACAAAACAAAAGCATGAACCAACAACCTTAATACTAAGATATGTATTCTATTAGCCAATCTCAGGGTTGTACTTTTCTTTTCTTATCCCATAATTTTTTATCTGGGTTACACAGTTCACAATTAAGTAAATACAAAAAAAAAACATTTTGGGCTTATACTCAAGATGGTAAGCACATGGTATATTTCGAAATGCATTTTCATGAACATGTACCTAAGTTTGAGTCAGATTGTCTTGTGAAAACTTGCAATTCGTTCTAAAAACTACTGTTGACACAGGTTTGCTATTTTAACCAATATTTGGGAAAAGAGAGAGCACATACCTTCCAGTTATTTATCAATATGATATTAGAGGAAATGACATCACACTATGCAAATTACGTGAGATTGGAACAAACCATTCTTTTTGAGATTACTTTTTTGTAGTGAGTCACTTAGTTGTACATTTTTTTTAATAAAAAAGGCAAATAATCTTGAATTAGTTACGTAAGAACAAGGTCAAACTAAATTCCAAATGATTTTTCTTACCCCATTAGCATTTTATTTGTTTGTTGTAAAAATAAACGTACTTGATTCTTATGTTTTCTTTCATAAATGAAGACAAAATTTCTTAGGTCACTTTCCTAGTCAAGTAAATGTATCTTGATTTAAGAAGGTTGTTTGTCAGGTACATCACAATAACCTCTTTTTGAAGAACCCGCCCGAGTTTCTTCATTATTTAATTATTCTAGCTGAAGGCAAAACTCTGAAATTCATTTATTATGTGAGGTTCTTTCATGCGTTCATACAGAGTAGAATGAGCAACTTTAGGCGTTGTAATAGTTTACACTCCAAACATAACTGCTTAGCACACTTTTAAAATAAATCTTTAATGTTATTTTCAATAAAGAGCAAATATGTCAATTTTACAAAGTTGTTGCGCAGACGACTGATGCCGGGATATAGTGGCTTCTTTATAACACTCGTCGTTGTTGTCTTTTTGCACATTTAGACTGGTATTCTTCTGCTCATTTGTTTATTCTCTGATTAAGCGTGAAACAAAATCCCCCAGTTATTTTTACGAATAATAAAGTGTCAATTAAAACAACGCAAACAGAATAATGAGTGAGATGCTTTGAACTCCCACAGTCTCACATGTGTAATTTACTGGAAATTATCCAGAGGACATTTGAGTTAGCGCTTATTTGTCACTGTCACAGCGTATACAGTACAGGTGTGTTTGTGAGAGACGCATCTCCTGTGTATAATAAAGTTATAAGTGGCGAACGCACCTCAGCGCATATTAAATCTGTCAGATTGCGGCCATGTGGAAAGAACAGAAGAGTCGAAAGAGCGAACGTTTGAGGAACTCTCTTGATAAACAGAGGACGAGTGGAAGGAAGTCAGGTTTCATGTGTATTCTGTGCACGCTTTAGATACTGTATAATGCAGAGCAGTATGGAAGTATGCTGTTCTGAATATGAGACGTGAAGAGGGCGGAGCTTCTGATCTACAGTCTTAAATGAGAAATGAAGCGCAAGAGGGTGGGGCAAGATGACCTCAAATCCATCATTTCAAAAAACAAACAAACAGAAAAAAACGCACAAAAATACACTTCAGAGAGGTACATTTTGTGTATCTGGACTGATGTGAAGCTCATACTTGAGTTGAAAAACAAATGTTTGTGATAGGATATAAATAAAGTTTGACTGGGAGAAGTACGGCGTGGCTGTGTTATCACACTTTATCTTACCTGACCGCTCGTGATCGTGTCCTTCAAAGCATCTTCATTCCAGCTGAAACGGCCTGGCTGACTTCTCTACCTTGCACATGAAGTAACAAACACACAGGGACAGTGAAGGAGATTGTGTGTGTCTGGCTTCTGTTGTTTATAGCAGCTCTGTGGTGACGTTATCATGGATTTCATTTTTGACCTTGAGTCCCTCAGCAGTGTTATTGAAGCACACAAGTATGATGCTTTCACTATATTAGTATGGGCATTTCTTATGACCCTGCCTCGCAAACTAATATACAAACAAACCAGATGATAATATACGGCATTGCTGCTGTCAGGTGGATACATTGTATGTCTAAAACCGTTACAGTGTAGGAAATGGAGAAAACACTGTGTTATCGAAGCTGATATTGTGTGAATGTATGGTCAGACACTTGCGTCATCATATTCTAAACATTTAACCAAAATTCAGCGATTTTTGACAAGCGAATGTTGGACATATGTCATCTGAACGACCACATCTGAGGCTGTAAGTGAATCTCTTTAATTTTTTATCAGTTTAAAGGTTCAAGACTATTATAGTTTTTTGCTATAGTTTATTACATCTGACTTAAACTAAAACTAAAAAAATCGAATCGAAATGAAATAAAATATTATCTGAACATTTCAAGTAAAGTAATAATTAGAAATGTTGCCACAGCAATTAACTAAACTAAACTAAAATAATAAAATAAAATAAGTTTAAGTTGAGGAACTAGAATTATTTTTTGAAAAGGAATAGAATTGGAACTTTGCGTTGACGCGAATTGCTTACCTTAAGAGAGTATATATTATTCTTATTTTATTATTTTCTGGCGTGAACACAGCGACATATGAGGCACAGCATGACAACATTTACGTTTTTTATGTGTTTGTGCATCTGTCCAGGTAATCAATAACAGCTCAAGGCGTTGTTTCAGCTCCAAAAAAAATAAATAAACCAAGTAAACCAAATCAGAAATAAAAATAAATTAAACATCTATAGTAACATAAAGAATAAACAAGTAAATAATAAAATAACAGAATCACGTAACAAAATTGCTCATACTAAAACTTCAGTTAGCCTAAAAATTAAAACATGTAAATATTAGTGTATTTGAAATATTAATAAAAGAACAGAAAAACTGAAGACAAAACTATAATAACTCTGGTGGCAACAACATAAACAAACATTCTTTTGTGGCCCAAGCGTAACTTCCGGTACACATCCACAAATTATTTCTGATAACAAGCTAAGGAAATATTAAGTAATTTGCATTAGCTAGCAAGTTAAAAATATATCTAGCCAGTATTATTTTGTGTTACCAGTAGGAGAACCGTTACTTAGCTTCTTACTGTAAACTTAAATGCGACAAAGTAACAACCCATTCAACAAATTGTTTATTTAACAAAATTAATATACAATAAAAGTCATCAAATTGTTGATTTAATACAATTATTATACGATAAAATATGAATATAAATAGTTATATTATTAGCAACTAACCAGGGGTGAGTTTCCCGAACAACGACATAACTCGCTGGTTAACCACCATAGTACGATGCATCATTGGGGAAATTAACGATGTAGTTATGACTGTTTCCCGAAACCGTAGTAACTGTCGGAGATCAATCGTTTGAACCAAGTTGGTTCAGCAGTCTAGTTGATGACGCCATACAGGTGGTGGAGTAATGACGTCTACTAATAAATACGTTCCGATCTAATTCATGTCAAATTCTTGCTGTAACATACATTGGATTTAATGGCGACTTTTGTTATCCTATTTTGTTATCTGTTGTTTTATTTCATGATATTTCGTTCATTCATAAATTTCCTCCTACATTACTCCGTCCAGGGATTCCCCAGGGTCCTAGAGCACGTAGTTTCATGCGCACTTTAAAAAAAAACAGCGCTTGTATTTTCTTAACAAAATAAAAGATGTAAAATTAAATTTGTTTGTATTTCTAATGATGGATATAGAATGCACTGCGTGTTGCTTGCTTAGTTTGCTCAAAGGCATGAGGCTTGTAAGTCTACATGTCATAATAAAAAGGAACTATGCTTCTAACCACAGCTCTAGACCTGTAGTTCCAACCACGCAACTTTTGAAACGATGGTTTTGGGAAACACTTAAATCGTTGAACTATGCTGGAACGACGGAACTTGCGAACATAGTTGCCTAACGATGCTTTTGGGAATAGCACCCGAGACCGATTAACAAACACAGATCGGAAGTTAGCTACGGGCCAGGTGCATGCGTCCGATATATACGAAATACAGAGATAAAATGTTTCCACCCGAAAGTGACAATATTTATTTTTCATATTTAAAGCGAAGCATAATTTGTAATCTTCATGTCATGACCCATCTAACATCCAAGAAACTCAATATCCTTCAATGAACACAGAAATGCATCCGTTTGAGTTTCTTACGTCTTATTTGTCGATTCAAAGCTGTTCCACAGACAGAGGGAGATATTGCTTGCACGGTATCACTGACTCCAGATATCGAGCCACATGTTCGCTTAGTTACCTCACCAGATGTACCATGAACATTTAATTACTCTTTAATTACATTTGCCTTAAATCCACTTTCCAATAATGCAGTTTCAGCAAGAGGAGAATGGCTGTCCCAGCATGCTTTGTGCTCGCGCGGGTTCATATGTAGCCTTTTGTCCGGCGTCCATGTGCAATGAGAGAATTGCTTTATGGATTTCTGAGGTTTATGAGGGCAATAGAAAGAGAGCTGATTGTTTTGGCAGATTTTTTAGCACCTGGGTCTCTCTCCTGGCATATTCGATCTTCCACGCATAAGCTGATATCTTTCTGTGCTGTTTGTATGTCCCGCCAGCTAATTCATCATCGTAGGTTCTTTAACAAAAGACACCTGTGTTCAATCTGGGAGCACTCATTTACCCGTCGCAGTGTTACCAGGGCGATCTGATGTTTTCATAACACCGTCTCGTTGTCACGGGACGTTATTTACATACAATCGGAACGTGCGCCCGGGTACGGGAACGGATGGGTTGGTCATAGACATCAGTGTCCCACGACCCTCTGCTCGCATGCAGCTGCGTGGGCCGCAGCCAATTAGAGATTGTTAATTACCCTGATGCCGCTCAGCCAGCAAATTGGTCTTGGCAGTATCCGGATACCATCAGGTGTTTGTTATAAGCAGGTGATTTCATGGATCCATTTGGAGTCGGAACCAAGCCATCGGCGTGTTTCTGGACGCGTTCTCCTGCCCCCAGTGACCCGGCGAGGTGTGCCGGGAGGTTCGCTGTGGATTTGGAGAGATCAGGGCTTCCAAGTAAGAGTCCGCTGGGCCTTTGCCCCAGAATCACAGAATATAATCAATCTGGACAGCGCTGAAAACCATCGCTGCTGTGGAAAACAGATTGCGCCCCCAAAGCAGATTATGGAAATAATCTAAACCTCCATTCTGAACAGCTTGGCTCCTCTAGAAGCTTTTGATTCGTCGTCCACAAAGGACGCAGAAAAGATTATGGATATACAAAGGCAAAAATGATAGCCCGTGAATGCATTTGGACGCTTTTTAGGTCAGTAATTGAATCAATGGAAGTCCCATGTTTCATCCGATCTTGAGAATGAAATTTAAAGTCAAGTGAGCATTTGGACATAACACTCCGATGAAAAAGTCACAGGGGTTGGCTGAATGAACTTCAGTTCTCACAGTTGTATGTTGTTAGTAGTTTCAACGTTGTTTGTTTAGTTTGCTGTAATTATTAAAAAGACATTTGATCATGTTTTCCATTCAAGAGAGATTATATATTGTTGCTATCGGACTGAAACCTTGTATGTCCAAAACTGTCACTTTACAGGAAATGTCAGTTTCAGACGTTGAATTTTTCAATAATTAAACGCCTTGTTGTCAAACAAGAAAAAAAACGTATACGGGGTTTGTGATTTTTTAAACTGTGTCGGTTTGTGTGTGATTTTGTTATTTTCTCACAGTCGATTTTAAATGTAAATCAACGTAACGTGTAACATATGTGACCCGTGAGCTCATGAATTATACAGTCAAGAGATTCTTTTAGAAGATATGTTCAATGCAGCCATGTCTCCAGGTGACCTAAAGCGGTCTAAAGATTCAGGCGAGCTGGGAAACAGGCCCATCAGGATGTTAATGCATTTAGAATGTGCAAGCGTGTTTGTACACACTGGAGTGCTGCAGTCTGTTGTGCGTTTGTGTACGTTTGACTCTGTAAAGCTCTCGTGTCAAACGGTAATTGTTGATCCTGCAGTTCTGTGGATATCAGAGTCCCAGAGCACTTCATTTACACATGCGCACACACAAGCACGCACGCACGCACAAACCCTTCTGCAACACTATAGCAATTAACCACAAACAACACCTTCACCTCACCCCCTCGTTCTGTTTATTTACTATTTATTATTTTTTACATTTTTTAAACTGTTTTTATTGTGAAATATAATGAGACTGGTTTTCAGAGAGAATGTCTTTATTTTTCACACCTCAATAGCAAATTAGTGAATTACATCACTGGAAACAATAAGCAATTTTATTTTGCAAACCAAAAGTGTATGTGGTTTTCAATGTGACATTATTTTAATGATTTTTTTCTGTTTTGTATTCACCCAATGTGCAGTGGTGGTTCCCGAATCAATATTTGATTTTTATTTCTTTAATTAATTAAATGATTAAAATGAGAATTTTTTTAATAAATATCTTTTTAACAATAATATTTTAATAATGTATTTAAATGAACTAATTAATGTCAATAGGATAAATGTACGTAGGATATTTCAATATATATTTTATGACCCGGTGACTTATGTGACAAATTTTTCTTTTATTCTGCTTTCTAAAATGATTATTTATAAAAATAAAATTTGTTTTATAATAAAAAAATGAATTTTACTTTAACCGTCAAAGTGATAGAAGATACATAGTGTAACTTTCATTTAATTGAATGCTAGTGACAATTGTTTTGGCCATTGGTGCTATGCTTAAATGTCATGAAAATAGTGCCACAATGCAAAAAACATTTATTTGACTAAACGTTTATTTGCTCAATAATTTGTAATACTAATTTTATAATTAGGGATAGGCTGATTTAGACTAACTGCTGAGTTAAAAACACACGTGTGTGTGTTGTTGACTTTTATTTCTCACAGCTGTCTCTCTCTCTCAAGTGTCCTTTAACGTGCTTTATTTTCACAGAGATCTGCATGCGTATAATTCAAGATTTGCTCTTTCTCCACAGGCTTCTACTAGAAGTTTTGCTGACACTCATTATTTCTTCTGCGGTTGTATTGTACAGTGAGAGCCGACGCCGTTTTCACTGACTGTAAAACTGAGGTTGCACTGAAGAAAATGCATCATGTGTTGTGTCATTAATCCATTGCTTTTGTTTTCTCTCTGTGTTTCTTTCCTCCATGCCTAAAATAGAGGTGGAACAGAAAGGTAAAGACTCTTTTCTATAACCCTGTGTGAAGTCTTTTTGTAAGAGTTCCCTCGCACCACTTTATTCTTCGCCTTCACAACACGTGTAACGCTCCTTCAGGTCAAGAGAATGTTCCGGGGATATGTAAAACCAAAGCACACCATATGTTTCTGTGCTGTATGTTACTGAAGGAGTTGTTCCACACGTGTCTGAATGTGTAAAGTGTGCGAGCGGAGCTGTCTGTGGGGCTGATCATTTGCTTTGGTGGGCTCATGTCCTCTCGTCCCCCTCGTTCCGCATCCATGTGGTTTTAATGCTCTTCTGGCGCTGTAGAGAAGCTTTTTGTCTGCTTTTGTCCTCAGTTTCCTCAGTTTAATTGTCGATACATTGCAAAGGGGGTTTAATATTTCAGCAAAGTTATTATAGCTTACTAAAATGAAAATTTGGAAAAAGTTTATTTTTATTGAAATCAAATAAAATATTGGCCTTAAAATGATTGGAAAAGCTTAAAAGTAAACGTATAAAAGCAACATAAAAATAAACAAATAAAAAACAAACAAATAATAAAATGACAAAAGCATAACTAAATTGTTATAAATGATCTAAAATTAATCTAAATGAATGAATAATTAATCTAAAGCTAAAATCTAATTTAAAATATTAATAAAACTTAATTAACACCAGAGAAAAACATTGCATACACCCTTAAATTGCATTTAATGATGTTCTTAAGTTCTTAAGAAAGATTTTTTGCAAGGATTTTTGTAATTGTAAATGCCATCTGGCGCTGACAACACATACTACCAAATCACATATAGTATTACTTTTATTGTGGATGCAAACAAGAACGTGTTTACAAGAAGTGTTAATTATATTAAAAGAAAGATAAGAAATGTTCACGTAAACGCATTTATTGTTTTTTAATTAGCATCCCGGATATATCAGGTCAGAAATGCTCTCGAGTTTGTTGTTAAAACTGATCGAGCATGCTCACAATGCTCGGCACGTCCAACTGTTTAGACCTATAAATAGCGTGTATCCTTTTTCATCTGCCTGGTAATTGGATGTTATAGCATCATTTTATCGGATAAGTGCTCGCAAACACCCTTTAGCACTTTAACAGTAATGATATTCATAATCTAATTCCCATTTAAAACACCCAATCAATAGTCCGGCCAATGAGGTGTCAGCATTTTAAATGACATCATTACGATGATAGTGCCGCTGACCTTCAGGGTGACACTGTCAGACGAGAAACTGAACGTAAGAACATCTATAAAACACACACGTGCTGCTCAAGGCTGAATTTTACAGCAACACATCTCTGCTCTTATTACTTAGTTTCCAGCTTAGTGTTTTACAAATGTTCGATTTCCAGACCGTTTTGTGATTGGTCAGTTGAGTTCATGTAGTTCTTGCTTCAGGAACCTATTTTTATATTGCAATCAAACTGCGATGCAGCGCTCCCATTACTGTTTATTGTAAAAAAAGTCAAACAATACATTTTATTTTAACACCGCCGTGAACTCCGTACAGCCAGCAATAGATACCGTAAAATATTAACATGACAGGGACTGAATAAGAAAAGACCATTTTGATTTGTAAATGTCTCTTGAATTTGAACGACTTCATGCTTACAGGAGCAAATAATTCACAGCACAAAACAAATTGTGGTCGGCACACGCCGAGTTGATCTTTGCCGCAAGTGAATCCATATTTAATGTACTTAACTCGTATCCATATTTCCATATTGAGTGTTCTCGTGGTTCTTGAGGATTCACAACAGGTATTATTCTAATATGGCTAGCAAGGATCTACAAAATGGAATTTTAATTTGCGACTAAATTTGCGCCAGAGGACTGCAAAATGCGAAAATGTATGGGAAGCAGTTACACTGGATTATTTACTGCTTTAGTAATGATTTTCCTTGCTGTCCATAAGCTTATTAGAATAGAGGTAGTTGTTTATACCGCACTTCACAGCATCAAAGATGAGCATTAAAACACAACCATTGACCGAGTGAGTTACATAGACTCACATAGAGCAAAATGCAACTTCCTGTCCACCAATCCCACTTTTTGTAATGGTTCATGTTAAATAAAAGAATAGTTCACCTAAAAATAAGAGTCCTTACACATGGAATTTCAGACTAAACAATTTCATGGAACAACATGAGAATGAAAAAATGAAGAAACTGATAAATGCTAATTTTGGGGTGAACTGTCTCTTTAAAACCATGCCTTCGTCTTTCGTAAAGGGAGAGTTCACCCAAAAATGAAAACCCTTTCAACGTTTATTCACCCTCATGTAATTCCAATCCTGTGTGACTTTCTTCTGCAGAACACAAAAGAAGATATTTTGAAGAATGTTGGTAACCAAACAACATTGGCTCCCATTGGCTTCCATTATATGGACGCAAACCCACTGAGACATTTCTCAAAATATCTTTGTTTGTTTTTCACAGTGATATACAGATTGTAAACGATATGAATGACAAATTTGTATTTTTGGATGAACTATCCCTTTAAGTTAAAGTATTTCTCATGTCACCCATCAGGTGTTTTCACTCTCTGTGGTTTCTATAGATGTAGATTTGCTGTGATGTTGATGGCAGTGGGTGTTCAAAGCCAGTCGTATCTGTGTGTTTTGTTAGGTTTCTTCTCCTGGGAAGTGTGTATGTGTCCGAGGCTTTCTGTGTCTATCTTTTGTGTTCATGTTTGCTTCTAGATACCGATACAGGTTTTAACAGCACAACATTTTAATGGGGCTCACTTCAGTAACCTTTATAATACCTGCGAAAGATGCTCTGAGTCTCTGTGGTCCTGCCGACCACATACACAGGCTGAAGATATGGGTTTTTTATCTATATTTCACAACAAACGACTCACTGACGCTTTTGATTAAGCACGAGTTATTGGTCAAGGTGGAAATGACAACTGAATGACAGTTGAATGAATATGAATATCAATAGTTTTAATATGAACATTCATATTTTTAAGATGGAATTTTATAGATTAATACACTGCGTGAGGGATAAGGTCAAACATTCTAATCGATACAGTGAAAACATTTGAAAGTAGAAAAAATGAAAGATGAACATTTTTCAGTTTTAGTTTGACCTTCATATGAAGAAGAACAAGGCTAAAATCTGTTAGTTTCAATACATATCAACTCTGGTGATGTAAATGTGTCTATAGTTGAAAGAACAGCACGCTAAACCGAATTTTTATTCGCTGAATGTAGAGCACAGTTTAGCTATGATTTATTCACCCATGATGAAAGAATTTCCATTTTTGGGTGAACTATCCCTTTAATCGTCCTTGGTTTTTGCACAATTGTAAATATCGTACGGAAATATTGTAGCCAAACCTGCCGCTCTGTAGATCAAAAAAAGATTTGACCTCTCGCAGGAAATTAATTGAAATGAGATGATATTTCGAAACTAATCTGTTTAAGTGTATGGATCGCTGTAGTCAGGCCTCGCTTTAAACTCATTTCTGCGGAGCAACAGTCCCTCAAAGGAAAGTGAGTCGTTCTGTTTCAATGCTGCGTGGCTGGTTAGGGCGAACCGAAATGAAGGGAAATTCTGTTATTATTAGTTTTGCGTGCGCAGACGCCATAAATCAAGGTGACACAAAGTGACAATATCCGGTTTAATTTAGCGTTGGGAGGGAATCGGTTCGGATTGTAATAAATATAAGCTCATTATTATGTCTCCGAGGCCTCTGGGCCGTTTGACCAGCTGCCATTAATGAGCATGCTCTTATTTATCAAAAATTTTGCGCAATTTCAGTGCCCTGTTGTGCAGGCTGTCCATCGGTGTTCATTTCTGTTTTGCTGTGTAGCTATCAATTGAAATGATGTTTCGAAAACAAGACAACCACACGCTTGCAACACCCCTACCCCAACACCCACACCCATCACAGTAGCAAATGCAAATCTTGTGGTTTTTAAAGGGAAAGGTCTAATATCTAGACATAAACTAAACAAGCATGCGATGTCTTGCCTCCTCAGGTCTTACTCAATTCACCCATCACCAGCTTCGTCTTCTAAATAAGAATCACCCATGTGATCTGATCATGTGATGGGAATTTAAAGTCAACATGAAATCTAAAGGCTTGTTCGACTTGATGCGGCACCGCAAGATCCAACAGGCGGATGACATCAAAGTACAGCGAGAGCGATTCGAAAAACCAGCAAAAGTTTGCTTTTGAATCGTTGTACTTTGATGTCATCCGCCTGTTGGATCCTGCGGTGCCGCATCAAGTCATTACTTTTGTTCTCGCCCTCATTGCTCCTTTTCTGTTTTTTCCTAGTTTTCTTGTGCCCGGGGCTCTTGCGGGGCGTTTATCAGAGCGAGCATCTGTTCGAATCCGACCACCAGTCTGGCGCTTGGTGTAAAGACCCCTTACAGGCCTCCGATAAGATCTATTACATGCCCTGGACGCCGTATCGCACGGACACCCTCACCGAGTACTCCAGCAAAGAGGACTTCATCGCCGGGCGACCTACGACTACGTACAAACTCCCCCATCGGGTTGACGGCACGGGGTTTGTCGTTTACGACGGGGCTCTTTTCTTCAACAAAGAACGGACGCGGAACATTGTGAAGTTCGACCTGCGTACCCGTATCAAGAGCGGGGAGGCCATCATCGCCAGCGCAAACTACCACGATACTTCTCCCTACCGCTGGGGCGGGAAATCGGATATCGATTTGGCTGTGGATGAAAACGGTCTTTGGGTGATTTACGCCACGGAACAAAATAACGGACGGATCGTCATCAGCCAGTTGAATCCATACACACTACGCGTGGAAGGAACGTGGGATACGGCCTACGACAAGCGCTCCGCCTCCAACTCCTTTATGATTTGTGGAATTTTGTACGTGGTGAAAAGTGTCTACGAAGACGATGACAGCGAAGCCACTGGGAATAAAATCGACTACATATACAACACGGAGCTGAGCAAAGACGGCTACCTGGACATCCCTTTCCCAAATTCCTATCAGTATATTGCAGCCGTGGATTATAATCCCAGAGATAATCTGCTTTATGTCTGGAATAACTACCATGTTGTCAAATATTCTCTCGATTTTGGAGTGCTGGACATTAGGCAAGGTAAGAGCTGCACCTTTGTTTACTAAGTTTTGTCTAATAAAAAATAAAAATCTTATGCATTATAATTATGTGGTAAAACAATATTTTTATAGGAATATTCTTATGTTTAAGATTATTTTAATTAAAATTTTAGGGGCACACATAACACATTTCATGAACACTAGTAAAAGCCTTAAACCACAGCTGGGCGCCTTGTTGGCAATGCTGTAACTGTGAAAGGGATATAGTGTGTTTTTGTGAAATGAGGTCTGTGTGGATCGTCAGCGGGTGGCACACAGACAGAATGAGTATCGACAGTGTTTGCTTAAGTTAGTGTTGGGCTAATGTCAGTCGAGAACATTTGGAACGGACTCTTTAATTGGAAAGCACAGAGCAAAGTTAGCGGAGGGG
The DNA here is from genome assembly GCF_024868665.1 of Triplophysa rosa. Taxonomy (NCBI): domain Eukaryota; kingdom Metazoa; phylum Chordata; class Actinopteri; order Cypriniformes; family Nemacheilidae; genus Triplophysa; species Triplophysa rosa. The sequence continues at coordinate 3,930,323 of NC_079890.1, forward strand.
AAGTTCATGGCTACTTTCAGTAAGTCAAATTGTGGACCCATAGGCCCGGTGGTAATTAGAGAGCCAATGTTTCTCAAAGTGTGACATTCCTTTTGCCGTTTAATTAAAAGCGTTTCTGGAAAAGAAAACTTTCATAAACATCTCCACTAATGCTGTGGGATAACAGTTTTACTGATGCAGACTCAGAGTAATTATAGAGGGAAAGAGACTCCTAGCTAACAGAAAGAAAAAAACGATTAAAATCGAAAAACTATTCTAATTACTTGCCTGCTTTTTATTTAGTCTCATGCCAAAGATTCAGAATAGCTGCATTTTTTTCCTAGAAATGTATTTTTTACGGAGGCCTATTTGTAATTTTCGACTTAAGCAAAACTCACCATTATGATCTCAGGACTATTGAAGGTTGCTAAGGTGCTCTAAGAATATCTAGTTTGCTGCCAAGGCATTGGCCAGGTGGTTACTAAGGTGTTCTTGGTGTATTGGTTGCATTCCTTTGTGGTTTCTGTGGTGTTCTAGGTGTATTGAGTGCATTTTAGTGCGTTGCTAGGTTTTTCTGAGTGTATTGAGTATTGAGTTGCTAAAGGGTTGCCAGCTTGTTGAGTGTAGTGAATATGTTGCTAAAGAATTGCCAGGTGGTTGCTAGGGGTGTTCTGGGTGTATTTAGTGCATTTTTAAAACATTGCTAGGGTGCTCTGAGTGTATTGGGTGCATTGCTAAGGGGTTCTCAAGCGGTTGCTAGTGTGTTTTGAGTGTATTGAGTACATTTCTAATGCATTGTCAGGTGGTTGCTATGGTGTTCTAGGTCTTTGCTTATTGGACTAAGTGCAAAAAGGTCACTTTAAATCTCTATGATGTTCTGGTCTTTAGATTTCTAGTGCATCCTTCACTTTTGTATAGCTATGTGCAGGGCTGTACGTTAACTGTACGTTAAAGTTTTTTTGCACAGCACCGGTGCTAAAGAGGCTTAAAGTTTTGTAGCACAGGCCAAATAGTCGTAGCACAAGTATGAAAAGTGCAGCTCATTACATAAATAGGCAGGTAACAAAGGACATTAATGTTACATACAGATGGATAATTTATAATTAATAAAATTAATCATTTATAAATTAGGGCCATATAATTTTTTGTTTTTCCCAAATTCATTGTTTCCTTTTTAATTGTTCCGAGTTCTGTATTTTCAGTGCTTTGCTGTACAATAATAAATACATTTGTCCATAAATTTCATTATGGTGGAATTCTTAGGAACTACAGTATTGTTTATCCTTACTATAGTAAATATATAAAAGTATACTATAGTGTTTACTACAGTTTATAAATTTACTACAAGTAATTTTTTTTTCATCTGGTTCAAATTATGCAGACTTATGTTTTGGCGGGTCATCGCAAAGACGCTTGAGGTTCAGTGTGTTTGACGGTGGCTTCACTCAAGCAGTGAAATGTTTGTAAAATAAACTCAGAACAGCTCTGTGGATATGAAGTTCATGTGTTCATGTCCTCATATAGTGAGATACAGACGAATCCACGAGTGTCACGCTTGTAACATGTTAAAGTGTGCAGCTCATTCACTCGTACACACGCAGAAGAAGCAGATTACATATTTAAATAGTAGAATTCCGCTTACGCTATTCCTTCCACGTTTTCCCACATTGCGCCGCAGATCAGGGCTCTACATACTGTAGATGGACTCAATGCAGCCGGTGTTTTGACTCCCCGTGAGATTTTGACTCCCCTACTTTTGATTGGTTCATTCACTTAGGATGCTGCTTTGTGATTAGTCCCCATCTCTAAAATCCGCCCCCACACCTAATCCTAATCCTAACCTTCGTAGGGGAAAACAGGGGAGTCATAATCTCACGGGGAGTCAGATTTTGATACGACACCGGAAAACAAGTTTTAATCGCAAAAACGAAATATAAACGGAAATAAATAGTGGTGCGCCATTAGTTAACCTCACACACGAACAAGCACAACGACAAACGCACTTCACACAAACAAGCAGCTCTGTCTACTGCACGTTCAAAACTGGATGGCACGCGTGCTACACTATTAAATTTATTCTTAGCACAGACCGATTTTTCGTAGCACGTGCAACATACATGTCACACTGTACAGCCCTGGCTATGTGACATTGTCACCTGTTTATTGTCCACCAAGTAAATATTATGTTCAGTCGAAAAGTTATTTATTTTCTAATATAATATTAACAAGCTGCGATTAAAAACCTTCGATTTAAGTTTATAGTCTCATTCTTATTTCCCTGAAGTTTTGCGTGCAGTTTGTCTGTTTTAAGTTCAGCTGAATGTAAGTATTTTTGACAGAGTGAGTAACTGTGGCTGCGATCACATCAGCCTCACTCTCTCAACTCATTATAAGTGATTTATCAATCGAACCATGACTGACCGCTGACCACTGACAACACTGCTCTCTCTTTGTCTGTCTGTCTCCCATACTTTCTTTCTTTCTCTTTCTTTTTTGATGATGATAACTAGTTAGTTCAACATGCGAAACATTGGGGTCACGTGACAGTGTAGAATGCTAATTTGGACATTTTCGTTGCATACTGCACACTGTTTTACATACTATTTAAATAAGAGATGGCATTATACAGTATATTCGCACAGTATACAGAAGAGCATTTGAAGCTGTTTGAGTGTGTGTGCTGTTCTGTTCTGTATTGTACCACACACCTAATAGTGAATGTATGCATGTATGTGTGGTCCTGGTAAACCCTACAGTGTGGGGACTAAATTTCCCCACAAAAATAGTAATAACAGTCATTTTTGACCTTCTAGGGACATTTTTCATGCCCATAATGAAAACAGCTTCAAACGTGTGCCCGTGTGCATGTGTTTGTGTGTACGGTCTCTTGTAAACACAGACACTAATGGCATGTTTCTCCTGAAATTAACCTTCATCTGAAGGTGACTCTTTTGGCAATGTTCTGTTTGTTCAAGTGTAAGTGATACAGCTACCAAGAAATTCATAAATCGTGTCAACAATCTGTGGTTGTTACCACGTCATGGGTCGACGAACATGCAAACATGGGAGTATGTTCATTTAGTACGATCAGTAATATCCTGTAGGTAGAATGGAAATTCGGTCTTCTTTTACTCAACTTGTTCCAAATGCTTGTAACCAAACAGTTCTTGGCCACCATTGACTACCATAGTAGGAAAAATGGCTTTATAAATGTCTTTGTTCTGTTGAACACAAAAGAAGATATTTTGAAGAATGTAGGGAAGCGAACGGTTCTGGGGCACTTTTGACTACCATTGTCATTTTTCCTACTATGGGAGTCAATGGGGGGCAAAATCTGTTTGGTTATAAGCATTCTTCCAAATATCTTTCTCTGTGTTCATCAGAACAAAGACATTTGGTCACACTTTATTTTAAGGTCCAGTTCGCGGTTTTAGTAAACTATTAACTTCGACTTTTGCTTATTAATTTGTTGCTTATTAATAGTTAGTAAGGTAGTTGTTAGGTTAAGGTATTGGGTAGGATTAGGGAAGTAGAATATGGTCATGCAGAATATTTGCTTTATAAGTGCTTATAAACAGCCAATATGCTAATAATAGGCATGCTAACAAGCAACTAGTTAATAGTGAGAATTGGTCCTTATACTAAAGTGTTACCAGAAATGTATACAGGTTTGGAAAAACTTGAGGGTGAGTAAATGATGACAGAATTTTCATTTCTGGGTGAACTGTCCCTTTAACCATGGCTTTATTATAGTAAAGGTGTAGAAACAGTTTTTTGACGGAATGATCATGTTTACATTACCATAGTTTTCTAAAAAATATCATGGTATGGCTACTTTAGTGATAAAATAGTAAGCGAATTTGTAGAAGTAAAAATGAAATAATAGCTAAAATGGCCCGGATAGGCCTCGCATCTCTGGTCCTCATGTTCAGGTCACTAGATCCGGTCTCACTAGGTTGTCACTTCTGGCAGACAGGATTAGTCCAGCTGTCATTGGAGACGTCGGACAGCGTAGCCGATCAGCTCCTTCCCTCCTTCTCTTCCCTTTATGAAGCTGAAATACAGGTCCTGATGTGTTCGTGCACTCGACTTCAAAGATGTTCAGGGCAGAGCTGCTGTTTCATCAGCCACCGCTGCTGTATCTCGTTTCCCTATTTCAGAGAACCAGGGTTCTGTTTGATCTCATGAGAACGAGGATCAATGTTTTCGAAAGATGAAGGACCTCCGATCGCTGAGCGTTTCTGGAAAAATAACTGAAAACTGTTTCTAGTGCCAGGCTCTGTTTGTGGACCGTGCTGTGCGTTCTGTCTTTATCACTTCACTGTCTTTCTGCACATCATGTGGGCTTGAGACCTCTTAATCTCCGACCCACCCCATGCTGTCCCGTGCCATCTGTGATGAACGCAACACACACACACGCGCTGTCGGGCTTCCCTGTACCAAAAGCACACGCTGCCAGCTCTGTGTGCGTGTTTGTGTGTGAAGGACACTGAAACCAGCAGCGCTCAGAAAAGAGATTTTATCCATTACGTCAGGGGACACGACCTACAAACTCGTAGATTTATACAGTTTTGAAATGTAAATATAAATTGATTGGAATGCAGTATGGTTCGGCTTGGCTCGGTTGTAATCTCCACAGAGAGCATTAATAAAATTGAATGTCTTTATCTGGTAGGGCCTTTTGGACGTATGGAGTAAACATCTGTGGATATGTTTACCTCATGCGGTACTGTATGTTATATTTTTTGTAATAGTTCAGCCAAAAGTGAAACTTCTGTTTACTCACTCTCATGCTTTCCTGAAATGATGTTTCTTCAGTTGAATAAAAGAGTGCATATAGAGCAAAATGCAACAATGAGCTTTAGGAAAAAAGATTTTTGTACTTTTAGATCTGTAAATTTATCTTTATCTTTTTATCATTATGAAAATAGATGGAGTAGAAGATGATCTTACAAGACAAGAAAAGTTCAAAAACCAGAGAACAATATGAACTTGTCACGCAACACAATACAGAATACATCTGCACAAATAACATTTACCTTCAGGCATTTAGCAGATGCATTTATCCAAAGCGACTTAAAGAGAAGATAAAGGAAACAATACAGTGAAGCGATTTGTCAATAGGAGGCAATAAAAAATATGGCATCCTCTGCACCTTTGGTCCAATTTGGTTGAAGTATACTAAATTTTCGTATGCGTTTTTCGTATTTGGCTCTCGTTTGTACGGTGTCTCTGAATTCTTAAAAAAGGCCACTCAAAATGCTTGACGGATGCGAAAAACGCAGAAAATCGAACCCGGTCCGAATTTTTTATGACGGACGAAAATATCGGAGGCAGTGTGTAAATGTGATTGACACAATGTGAGGTCGTATTTATTTTTTAACGTGCGGAAATTTCGACGCAAATTTCGGACTCAATGTGCAATGGGCTTTGTCCAATATAGTCTGCATTCTAAAATACAGAATGGGTAAAAAATGGCTACATATACAATTTTGTAAACTTGACAATCACAAATTTGAAGGTGTACACGTGCTACAGTTTACTGGATACAGAATAGTGACATTTCTCTCATATAAAGTGTGCTGTAATTATACTGTATGTTTACAGTAGGTACTATAAAGTCCAGTAGATGATTCAAGGATGCACAATTACCTGTGCTCCTTTTGATAGTATCCTGAGATATTATGCGGTGTCATTAGTTTTGCCACTGAATGTTTACTGATGGATAAATGTGTGCTATTTGAGTTTACATCTTCACACTTCAGTTCATTATATTGCGTGTTTTCTGAATGAGAACATTAAACCTTTGCAAAATGAGGACTTTGTACGAGTTGGTGTTTTGTTCTGAGAATGTGTTTGTAGTTGTCAGAAAATTGTGAATTGTTTCATGAATCGTGTGTTAGCAATTGAGAAAAACTGTAAGACAATACTCTGATTAAGAATGAACCATGTAAACAGAGCTTGTTGACTACCTCAATCCGTCTAAAGTCACAATCGTAGTAAACACAAATCGAATTAAGACGGGTGGAGGATTCCTATTTGAGTCGCATTAGCGAAGTGCAGTATAGACATGTACAGACCTTAATCGCATTATTACCGGTGCGTAGGACTTTTCGTGGCACTTTGCGACAAGATACACACACGGCAGTGGTCGACCGTTTTGACGGCAAACAAAAGAGCACGGCTTCAAAGCTTGTTTTCCGAATGGGAAATGAGGATAATGTTAACAATTCTTAAAGAAATTGATATTATGAAGCGTTTTGATGGCCGTACGAGCAGGAATGGCATTCTGGAGGGGACATTGGATAGCGTGGGGACGTAATATGGCGTTTGTATAATCGATCTATGTACATGTAAAACGGGAACATGAAAGGTATATTCTTAAAGCAACTCATGTAAACACCTTAATCATAATATTGTCTTTCTCAAAATAAAGCAAATGATTTAATTACTGATGTCCATGTAAATGTAGTCATTGTAAATAGATCCTAGCGCTAAAAAGAAGTATGGCGGGATGTCAACAACTTTGAATCACATTGGTTTAGGGCTGTCACGATAAATCGACGATAAATATCACGTGATTTATGCACAGCTTTTGAGTGAAGTACGGGAAAATGCTGCTGCATCCGAAAGCCAGAGGGCGCTCACGTGCGGAAACTCCAAAAACGCACTGCAGAAGAAGAACATAACAAATTCTAGAATCTAGGAAATGCCTATGGACATCTTTTTATCACTGTTACTCAAGCCTCATCAGGTATTTTAATGATAATAAAGTATATTTATAATGATCATGTTTGACGGGTGTTGCTTTTTCAAATGCACATTATAAGCGACTCAAACTCGCACTGCTTTTAGATCGAGCAGCATTTCCTACAGATCCCAGAGCCGTGCTTCACGGACAAGCTACGCATTAAAAAATATCGACACATTGCATATCGCAGCCAGCTCGATTACAATAGGATTTAGTGGTATCGTGATAAATTATCGTGCAGCCCTACATTGGTTCTTGTGTATCACATGCATATGACAACGCCATATTGTCACTGTCAGACTGAGACCATGTACATCCAAATCTGCCACTTTACAGAAAATAATAAAGCACTTCATTTTTACAGTAATTAAACATTATTATGTCAGAGTTAACAAGTTATTTTAATTGGTTAAATATTTGGCAAAAAAACAGACAAACATGAAAGTAATGGTTTCTGAAAAGAATAAAAAAGAAGTTACGAGGTTTAAGTCTGACCGCAACGATATGACAGAAAGAAGAGGATTTATTTGCGTTCAGTTGAAGAAAGGAAGTGTACGGTGTATTGTAAGGAGAGTCTGGCTGCCGGCTGGTTTTATGGCTGTATGGAGCTCCATTACTCACTACTGAAAATCCCTGAGCTCAGGGGCAGGAGTGTGTTGTACTTTATCACCCCCCCCCACCCGTTCAGCTTCAGAGGCAGTCAAGAGAGAGATGAACACTGTGCTTACAACACCAGTCTCCAGGTCCTGCTCCAGTGCATGTGTATGAGCTTCACTCCTGCCTCAGCATCACGCGTGTCTGTTCAGTCACAGTCCTGCAGTCAGAGCAAATGACGTCACGTAGCTTTAGATGAGATCATGAATATCACAAGATAAAAGAATCCAAGTCAGATTAGCATGAATTTCCTGATTTAAAGTTAGACATCGGAACTAGCGACCTTTAAAAACTTATTGAAGTGGGTTGTAATGCGCAGCTTTGTTTGATGCAGTGATGTAATTGCAACTGAAACGGGAAGTTAGGACGGGACTAGTCTCAGCCTCATGCATAAGGCACACTTTTCTGGGAACACTTCAGCACGTTTGAAGTCTTCATGTGATTGGTTGAATTTCACAGGATTTCCGGGAGACGTGCGTGTTGCGTTTTTTAACGGTCCGCCTGGAAACAACACGAAGCCGTCTGATGTAAGAAGTAAGCTGTCGTGTTTACAACGGTTGCTATAAGAATTCATCACGATTGACTGAATGCTTGATTCTTAAAAGTATGCGAGGTTCAAGGCATGAACTTATAATCATTTTGTTGCTGTTAACTTTTGGCACGTTCGTGAATGTACACCGGGCTGTTTCTGCGGGGAAATTTCCATGCCTCTAAACATGACGCGGCACAAAATGAAACGTGATTGGTTGCTTTACCTGTCAGTCATATGGCCTCTTGGGCAGACCTTGGCCAACGAAAGCAGCGATAAGTGAGACTAGGATGGGACATACTGAATGGCTTCTCCTCAATTTAAAATAGCCAATAGTGTTCAGTTTACCTCGCAACCATCAAGAAGATGAAGTGCAGAATGACGTCATAAAATTTGTTGCTCAGCATTGGCTGGTATCTCGCATGCTAATATTGTGTAATTCTACTGTACATTTAAGACTCTTGGATTTCAACATTTTCGCACCTCAGACTTGGAAATAACATCTGGAACGATGCTCTGGAACTGTCAGACATCCGACCTTGAAACTCGGGGCAGATCGATCAACCCCGACCTCAGGAAGACATGTCATTTGAAGATGCATTCAAGATGCTTCCAGTGACATTCATGTGGAGCTACCTTATGTGAAACATAAAATGAACTTTATGCTATTTCTATAGCGTGAAAAGGTCTCTTCTATACGTTTTATTACTAAATTCATACAATAAATACTGTGTTGGCGCTCCTTAATATGGCGTAGAATGTGATTGACTAAAACTCTCCATTGTAGCATTAAAGGGGTCATATGACACGGCTAAATCGAATATTATGGTTTGTTTTAGATGAAATGCAATGTGTATACACGATTTAAGGTTTAAAAACGCTGTATTTTTCACATACCGTGCATGTTTGTATCTCCTCTTTGCCCCGCCTCTCTGAAACGCGCAGATATTTTACAAAGCTCATGGCTCTGAAAAGCGAGGTGTGCTATGATTGGCCAGTTAACCAGTGCGTAGTGATTGGTCGAATACTACAAGCGTGTGACAGAAATGTAATGCCTCTTACCATATTTGGAACATCAGGTTCCAAATTGTACTGACAGGTACGCCCACCTTACTTGCGTATACATTTGGGCGGTCTTAGTCAACTCATACCACCAACTGACGTAGATTTGTGGGGGTGTGGATACACGAGGCGTTTCAGGCAGGTCTGGGTGAGCATTCGCTTTTAGACTGAATGCATCGTTTGTTCAGACACTTAAATTTTTGCAATTTTACGTGTCTAATACATGCATGGGCAACTTATAACACACCAAAAACACAGAAAAACACGTATTCATGCCATATCATTTGAAATCAATCAATCAATCAATCAATCAATCAATGTTTATTTATATAGCACGTTTAATAAACCACAGAGGTTGACCAAAGTTCTGTACAAGCAGTGAATAACTAGACAGGAATGAAACAAAACACAATCAACAAACATACAACTTTTTTTTTTAATTCAAAGGGTATGAAATTTAAATGATTATAAGTAATAAAGGGACATTAAAAGCAAGACAAAAAATGAGTTGCAACAATCCAGGCGAGATGACACGAATGCATGAATAGCCATTTCGAATTAGTTCATGGATAAAAAGGGCTTTTGAAACCTGTATGACTTTCTGCCGCAGAACACAAAGGAAGATATTTTGAGGAATGGCCCCCATTCACTTGCGTTGGTTTTGTGTCCGTACAGACGTGACGTGAATGGGGGGCCAGTGCTGTCTGGTTACCAACTTTCTTCAAAATATCTTCTTCTGTGTTTAAGGCTAACATGCCCTTATGGAAAGAAAATAGATTTTTCTATATACATTAACTAATTGTAAATATTTAAAATATATAGAAAATAATAATACACTGATGATATATTACAATATATTGAATAATGCATACGGAATTGCCGGAAAAAAATAAGCAGTTGGTTTCAATATATGGAATTCTATTATTTAATATATTGCATTATGTTTTCGTAGATACTAAAACCCCCCAAAAATGTCAATTTTGATTTGATGGGCACATCAGCATCACATTACCGGATCCTTTTGGCTTCCTCAAATTTGCATCAGAGTACAATATAGTCTGCATTACACATTAATTGCACAAGGATAGGAAGAGATAATTCATTCGTGAATCTGAATATTTTCTTCGTTCACCGTGTTTCGTACCTGAGGCCATGGCAGCAAGCCCAAACTTATTCTCTTCCACATCATACAGCGCATACACACAGCGTATGAACCCGCGAAACGAAGCGTGACCTAGAATAACATCTCCATGTATATTTATTTTTCTGGCACACTCTTCATATGTTTGATATGAGGTCTGGCAGTCACAGGAACGTTATTGAATGACATTGTTTTTTCTTGAGGGTCATTTGAGCCCCAACATGTCAAGAGGCATCTGAGATACTGATCTAGTGTTTTGACCCGCCGTGATGAAAAACAGGCTTCTCTCCATCGAGCTTTGCATTGCTGTCCGCTGGTATTGAGGGACCGTGTGTGGGAATGTCAAACGCGGTGATGTTTGGAGCGCAGTCGGGTTGCGGTTACGAGAGCAGAAGTGTAGGCCAGGCTCTCGGAGCAGGGCCCCTTTAGGCAGACGGTAATGGACCTAATTTGGCCCATATGCAGAGTGGAATATGTTTAGCTGTGATCTCAGAGGAGTCCTGCTTTGTGCCATGACTACTTGAGGCTCTTTGAATCGCCCTGTCATTCTGTGTAGTATAACTCACTGTTTGATCCAACTCGCAGACTCCCGACAGGTTCATTAACTCGGCCTGAGCAGACTGCGAGTAACAAAACCAGTGTGATTGCATGGTTTGCATTTTCTAATTTGTTACATTCAGTCTTGCGTGTCATGTTAAGGTTTTCAACTGCTGTATGTTGTAACGACGAGTCCCGGCTTGTGGTCCTTTCCTAACCTCTGTTCCCCTGTCGCTCTATCATCCTGCCATTTTCTGTGTCTTTACTATGTTCTATTGCAGTAAAACCTGCAAAAGGCAAAAAAAAAATGCAAATTGAATATTGGAAAGATGGAGGTAAGGGACCATCTAAAAAGTTCACACATTCTGTGAAAGAGTAAACGCATTTTTGGAGGAGGACAGGCTTGATATAGATTATTACATTGATCATTGTCATTGTCATGACAACATCTCTTTTTACACTGTTTTATTATTGCGTTTTGAAAGACCTTTAAGCAGTTGTTTTCCATAAAGCAACAGTTTATAGTGACTATGTCTGTCCGCCTTTACCATGAAAATAAAAGCTCCACTGAAACTAAAAAAAGCATTGATCATTAATGTTAAAATGGCATCTTTTTGTGTGTTTTGGACGTGAACACCATCTAGACATGAGCTTTTTGAGTTGATGAATTCTGCAGGTTCCTCACAAACACGTTCTACTGTGTGAATGAGGATTATAATGCTATGTTCTTAATGGTACCTCTGTTTTTGTGATCAACTTGATTCTTTAAAGATAAAGATTATTTCAACTCGTGTTTTTAAATTCAGTTAAAAAAAAGTAAAATTTTGCACTGTTGCAAAGCAGTCAAATGGAAAATTCATTTGACCATATAAAATGGTGTGAGGTGTAACTGATATGAAAAATGTTGCTTTCAGTTCTTGAACATGCAAATCGATCGTTTTGTTTTATCTTTCAGTTTTCGTATGTTAATAACCCCTCTCTGTAACAGATTAACCAGCCATGATGGGGACTGTGAAAACTGTCCAAACGTTAATTAAAAAAATGGCATGCGACTGAGCAATGATGGGGACGCTTAATCTCCCTGCCAGACGCGAACGAGCCAAGCCGGTTCTCACTCGAGCTGATAAGACTCGCGAACAGAGACAATTCAGAGTAATGAGCTGCTTCTGACAGGCAGAGAAACTTCTCTTCATTTTCTTTGGTGCTGAGGAGAGGGATGAGGGATAATTATGACAGGACCGGCACTTTGGAATGAATGTAATAGCACGTCGTCTGAAACGGGAACTGTTGCTCTGGAACCGAGTCACATTGTGGCCACTGTCGTCGGTCTTTATAACGGACAGCGGTTAAGATATTAGCATGCTTTGAAAATGACCGGGAGGAAGATAGATCGTCGGGGGGGCGTGAGTTCAGTCAGGTTGCCATGTTTTCTGTAAAGGATCCTCACTGGTGGAATTTGACTTGGGAACATTCTGGATTGTGCAGTCACATGGCACTCCAGATAAACTAAAATAACTTGCTTGATATGCACAATGTACTGAGTCACATATATATTGCTCAATCTCAGAGACTGACATTTAAATCCCCTAAATAACTCCAGTTTGCTTGAAATATCAAAGGATTTGAGAGTTGAGGATCTGGGTTAAGCAGGTAGTTTTGTGATGGTAGCTTCAAGCTCTGTGGACTTCTGTCAAGCATGTGATGGTGTCAGTACAGTGTACAGTACTAATCATCATATTCATGGTGTCATCTAGTCTTATTTGCGTTAAGACTGGAGTCGGGACTTTGAGAAGGGCCGGTCTATACTGTTAGTTTGTCTACACTATCTCTGTCTGCATATCTGTTTACACTGTTTGTCTGTCTTTCCACACCGCCTGTTTGTCTACATCGTCTGCGTGTCTTTCCTCACTGTCCGTGTGTAAGCATTGTCTACACCGTCTGTCCATCTTTCTATCACTATTTAATGTTCTCTGTCTGTCTACACAGTCTGTCTGTGTTTCTACACTATCTGTCTGTCTGTCTGTCTACACAGTCTGTCTGTGTTTCTACACTATCTATCTGTCTGTCTACACTGTCTGTCTGTCTGTCTACCTACACTGTCTGTCCATCCGTCTTTACTGTCTATCTGCCTTTCAGTCTACAGCTGCCTCTCTGTCTTTCTTTACTATCTGTCTGTCTACACAGTCTGTCTGTGTTTCTACACTATCTATCTGTCTGTCTACACTGTCTGTCTGTCTGTCTACACTGTCTGTCTGTCTTTCCACACCGCCTGTTTGTCTACATTGTCTGCGTGTCTTTCCTCACTGTCCGTGTGTAAGCATTGTCTACACCGTCTGTCCGTCTTTCTATCACTATTTAATGTTCTCTGTCTGTCTACACTGTCTGTCTGTCTGTCTACACTGTCTGTCTACACAGTCTGTCTGTGTTTCTACACTATCTGTCTGTCTACACAGTCTGTCTGTGTTTCTACACTATCTATCTGTCTGTCTACACTGTCTGTCTGTCTGTCTACACTGTCTGTCTGTCTTTCCACACCGCCTGTTTGTCTACATTGTCTGCGTGTCTTTCCTCACTGTCCGTGTGTAAGCATTGTCTACACCGTCTGTCCGTCTTTCTATCACTATTTAATGTTCTCTGTCTGTCTACACTGTCTGTCTGTCTGTCTACACTGTCTGTCTACACAGTCTGTCTGTGTTTCTACACTATCTGTCTGTCTACACAGTCTGTCTGTGTTTCTACACTATCTATCTGTCTGTCTACACTGTCTGTCTGTCTGTCTACCTACACTGTCTGTCCATCCGTCTTTACTGTCTATCTGCCTTTCAGTCTACAGCGGCCTCTCTGTCTTTCTTTACTATCTGTCTGTCTGTCTGTCTACACAGTCTGTCTGTGTTTCTACACTATCTATCTGTCTGTCTACACTGTCTGTCTGTATATCTACACACTGTCTGTCTGTCTGTCTACCTACACTGTCTGTCCATCCGTCTTTACTGTCTATCTGCCTTTCTGTCTACAGCGGCCTCTGTCTTTCTTTACTATCTATCTGTCTGTCTGTCTAAACAGTCTGTCTGTGTTTCTACACTATCTATCTGTCTGTCTACACTGTCTGTCTGTATATCTACACACAGTCTATCTGTCTGTCTACACTGTCTGTCCATCCGTCTTTACTGTCTATCTGACTTTCAGTCTACAGTCTGCCTCTCTGTCTTTCTTTACTATCTGTCTGTCTACACAGTCTGTCTGTGTTTCTACACTATCTATCTGTCTGTCTGTCTGTCTACACTGTCTGTCCATCCGTCTTTACTGTCTATCTGACTTTCAGTCTACAGTCTGCCTCTCTGTCTTTCTTTACTATCTATCTGTCTGTCTGTCTACACAGTCTGTCTGTGTTTCTACACAGTCTGTCTGTCTGTCTGTCTGTCTACACAGTCTGTCTGTGGTTCTACACAGTCTCTCTGTCCGTCTATGCCATCTGTCTGTCTGTCTACACTGTCTATGTGCATGCTTGTGCCAGTAAACATGTTTTCCAGCTTCTCTCTAAACTTCCCACTGCTGTTCTCTTTCCCTCCATCACCCAGAGGAAAAAGACAGCGTGTGTCTCCCTGCTGGAAAGAGAGAACAGCTGTGTATGTGTGTGTTGCGAGATGTGCGAGTAAGCGTTGTAGCCCACAGTGCTTGACGATGCTGACGATCTCTGTGCATTTGGGTTTAATGATGCAGGGAAGCTCAGACCTGTGGGCTTGTGGGTAACATTGATTCAAATGGTGCAGCTGCTTATTATGGAGGCACGAGATGAGCGTGTTTATATGTGTGTTTGTTGGCGTGTGGTTGGCTGGCGGTGGGTTGTAATGATGAACTAAAATGGAGATCACTGATTGGGTCAGAAGGACTGCACATGCAAAACCAGCCCATATATTCACCTCTCTCTTACCGAGGGCACCTGCGTCTGATTCACTACCACAGTCCAGCTTTACCAGACACTAAATGTGAGGAAATAGCTTTTACACAGGGACTATGTAGATTATGTTCCGTTCATTATTTTTGCAAACCTCCATTCTATGCAAATTTTGTTTATCTACCGAGTCACAAAACTAGTTTGCCAAAAAAAGTTGCAAAGTGCTCTTTGTCTAAAAGTTAACATCGTTCTATTACTGCCCAAAAATAGAGGAGAGTTTGTACGTATTTTCGTACATGCAAGATATTTTTGTATGTATTTTATTGTTTATGAGTCATTTATCAAATCTGTAAATATCAGATTTAGAAACCCTGAATTGCAAATAATTAGATTTCCACATGCAAACATGTACATTCATGTTCTAGGCGAAGCTGCGGCAGTGACATAATCACAGACAACCAAATAGATTTTCCACGCCCACTATTTATAGCATCTTATTAAAGCTAAAACGAACACTTGAACATACATCAGCATTATAAGAACTAAGTTGTGTACTTGTGGACTGAAACCATCTTTGGCATAAATTCTAAATGGAATGAAAATAATGGCTGATCAGGATTGACGTTACAGTACAGACTCATTTTACTCTTGATCTTTATATCGTTCCTCAGTGCTATGCTCTGTTCTTTATGAAGCAAACATTTATCGTTTTGGAAATGTTGTTGATTTCATTGATCTGTTGTTTGTTGCATATTTACAAGTGTAAAGTAAATGGTGTAGTATAATAGTGTATGTGTATGGATGTATATTGTTTACAATCCCTGCCTTTTTGTCAGCATTACAGGAAATTAATATATCTAAAATACTTTATATATTATGTTATATTATTTTATATTATATTATATTATATCCAACTAGTAGGCAGATAGTACTGAAGAAAATGGAGGATATTTGACAGCATGTCGATGAAGGCTGAGCAATATGACTGTAATCTGTGTATGTGTGTGCGTTTCTGTTCTTCCTGAGATAATGAACATCTGATGCAAAAGTCATCATTACTTTGCATTGCAGCTTTGCATTGGTGTAATACATTCAGTGATGTACTTTACATTAGTCAAGGTTGAAATACAGGTGTACTTAAATGAAGTATTTAGCAAGGTCCAAACACACAGGTGTAGCTGCTTTTTTACTGTATTTTGTTCTTGATTTCAGAATCATCTTCTTCTGGGAATGTCTTAATGGACACGACAACAACGCGGACCACCACTCGCCCTGTCACCGTTACCACGACGACCACCACCGCCCCCACCACTCCAACAACCACCAAATCATCCGCCACGACGGCAGCGATCACGCGCAGTTCTACGACGGAGCGGCCGTCCGTAGGGGATGCCCTTCCTGAGGCCACCTCTCGCTCGGACCCCTCGTCCGTCCTGCCCAACATTGCTGTGGAGTACTGCAGCCCCATCAGTGACTCCGGCCTCACCTGGCCAAAAACACGACAGGGGGCTGTCGCTAAGCAACCGTGCCCACCTGGAACTATCGGTGAGACATCCTTGTGTGTTTGCACTGTGAGGGAGTGCTTTTATATCTCTTTAGCATTGGGCTGGGGGCTTTAAACAGACGAGCATCACTCACATTTTTCTCAACGAACGTAAGATGGGTTTGTATTTATTATTTTTAGTTCGTTTGTTTCATTTCAGGCTGCTATTTTTGTAGCAGAAGAGAGATGCTCAGTGTGAATAAAAATAACAAGTGTGGACCCCTCTCTCTCTCTCTCTCACCCTGTCTCTCTCTCTCTCTCTCTCTTCTTTGCTCTTTTCACCTCTTTCGTTCTGGTTTCTTCCGTTTCCATGCTTTCGGGGTGATTGGCAGTTGTTCCTGATGAGTTGTTTGCTCTTGAAGTTTTCAGAGCTCCAGACTGGAGCTGCAGTTGGTGGATTAGTTTTCTGGCTGTCGATCTTCATCTCTGTGAAGTCGGGAACCAGAACATTTAAAGGAGTGGTTTATTAACACTTATAAAATAGATAGTTCTGCTTTTAATTCTGATTGGATGAAGTCATTGTAAAATAAAGTGTAATGTTGTAAGAGCACTGTTGTACTGAATATAAATGCAGTGGCCTAGAGTCCAGACTTACTATAAAAATATTTCCTAAAATGTCTTTATTGTTGAGTGGTAGAAGTACTTCATGTGGTCTGCATTCATTTTTTTTGTTTTGTTTTTGAACAATTCCTTATACAGTCACTGTTATGTAAAAGTTTTATTTCTTCCTCTGAGAAATCTGTTCACCATATTATATATATACCGTATATATTAGTTATAACTGTTATAAAACAGTTCACCACTCAACAGTGATCTTATATTAGAGAAAGCAAAGATTTCTATAAATTAGTATTTTTATAGTACCAAGGCCCTGTAGGTTTAAAAAAAAACATGAATTTAACCAATTACTTAATTTGACCAATAACTCTTTCATGCTAAATGTCTCATAGTCTCAAATTAGTGATGTAAACACGAACCTTCGGATGAAATGACAGGTATTCTGATGCGCGTCCATTTCCTGAAAAGTATTCCAGTTTGTCATCAATTCAGACATCTTTCTGCATTGAAACGTTTTTTACAGTTAGCATTGCTAATATACATTTCATGAAAAATGTAATGAATACAATAGAACAGTCCGATTACACAACTAGTGCTACTGACACACAACAGCAAAAGATAAAAATGTGGCTTAAAACCATTTGGCGTAAAAATACTGAGTTGCGTAAGACTTGCGCAGTATACATCGTATTGAAAAAAATGCAATTATACCATGTGGGATGAAATGTTTGTGTATTCTACAGTGGCGTAACTTTGTTTTGAAAAGTGGTGGGGACCGAGATGACAAGAACAATACTTTAATAAATTGTTTCAGTGAGAACGCTTTGGGAATATGTATCTTATATAGTGTGCGTCCGTCCATTGGCTACTCCGCTTTTCTGCTCCAGCTCTCACAGCATGCGGTTCCCAAACTGTCATTTGGGGAAGGTCACTTACACCTAAAAACAGCTTATTCCAATGACTTAAAATGTCACTTGTTCATTGGTTTACGCGTTTTTTGTGTTTGAATGCACAAGCAAGCGCCGCAAGCACGGATGTTGCGCGCATTTTTATACTGGCCGCATTCCTGAAGTCGCGGCTCTTTGTCTTCCGCAAATATAACTTACGAGTGCGAGCAACGGGAGATGGTGAGAAAGCGGCGCATCCTGCGTTTTCCATGAGTTTTCGATGTTAATGGCCCCTAAACAATCCACACCTTCCGCAAGCTTAATTTCTTCCAAAGAAATTCTATGTTTGACTTTATTCCATGTAAATAATTAAAATGTGATCAAATTGTGTCAAAGCATTTATTTAAAACGCTGTGTCTGATCAATCAACTGATCATTATTTTGTAGTATTTGTAAATAATTATGTCCTATGATTGATAATCAATCATATACAGTATTAAATAGTATTATTCTTTAGATGTGTGGTATTATTTAGGATACAGTGGGTTCATTTTTTGTTCGTTTAAATGTCACAGTTGCCCTCGGCTAGTGTTAAAATTGCTACACTTTCATTCATTCTGGGTATTTGTGTATATTGTATGTATGTATTTTTGAGCATGTGCGTGACTTCACCTGAGCCAGAGTGTAAGAATATGACATTTTCAGTCTTTCTAATTAGAGCGGATGATAAGATATCTTCCTCCCTGAGCTTTATTTAACCTTTACACGCGCACGTTTCCGCATGTGTCTGTAGTTAGAGCTCTCCCACATACAAACTGCGTTGGTTTTATCTCCACTGAGGTCATCCAGCTGTATAATTACACCTTCCTTTATGATCTCGGAGGTTTAAATGCCTTCCGTGTCACATGGACGTAACCTGAAGGAGTGCGCGTGTTTACATGCCTCTAAAACAACATGATGCGGTATTATTGCACCACACATGCGGCGATAAGTGGTAACGGCTCATTTCTCTGTGCAGGAACAGCTGTGTTCGCCTGTCAGGGGCCCGAGGGACTGTGGGACCTGCAGGGACCCGATCTGAGCAACTGCACCTCCACGTGGATCAACATCATCAACCAGAAGGTTAAAGAACAACACACACACCCAGAGCCTAATTTAAACATGCACATCAGTGTGTTGCCGTGGTAATCGTTACTTTGTTAATGGACTGTGCGAGATGGAGCCTCAAACGCACACTGAGTGAGATTTATTAAACCCTAAATAATCTCTTAAAGTCTAGTTATAAGCATTATAAAACAACATTAGCTCAGTGCAACAACAATAGAAGTCAATTGAAATTCCCCATCTTAATAGAAAAACAAAAGTGCGTGACAAATTATCGCTCAGCAGTTTCTAGCAACGCACCACCGATGGATTTTTTTACGCTTGTTAACCTGCTGTGTTTAACAGTGTGCTCTGTATCTCGGCACAGTGACGCGCTTCCCGTTCTGGCTTAAATCTGGTGATCATTATCAGTCAAATTTATGAGAGAGAAATATCTCTGATCTCAGTTTCTCTGCAGCTACGCTTTCATTTCAGACATCAAACCCGACAAGAACAGAGAGACAAAGGGATCCGGAGGAGCAGAGAGGGAGACGAGTGAGCGATCAGATACGTCAATGTGTAATTCATTCAGCGAACAGAAATCAAGTTTACCATGATCAACACAAAAACACACACGTCGTTCTGAGAGAGGAGATCAGAGATTCGAGTTGCACTTAACTCGCAAAACAAATAACTCGCGAAGCAGTTTATCTTGACTTTTAAAGATTTGCCAATAGACAAGGTGTTAAAATCACTCTCTCGACTTTAAACTGCAATGTAATGCATAAAAATGAAAATTTCAGTGATTATATAGGCTATTCAATTTCTATGTTTAAGAGCATAGATCTTAAAGGGGTCATATGGCGCGAATACGTGTTTTTCTGTGTATTTGGTGTGTTATAAGTTGCCCATGCATGTATTGGACACGTAAGATTGCAAAAATGAAAGTGTGGGAACAAAAGATGCATTCTATCTGAAAGCGAATGCTCACCCAAACCTGCCTGAAACGCCTCGTGTAACCACACCCCCACAAATCTACATCAGTTCATGGTATGACTTGACTAAGAGCGCCCAAATGTGTACGCAAGTAAGGTGGGCGCACCTGTCAGTACAATTGAAGAGGAACCTGATGTTCCAAATATGGTAAGAGGCGTTACATTTCTGTCACACGCTTGTAGTATTCGACCAATCACTACGCACTGGTGAACTGGCCAATCATAGCACACCTCGCTCTTCAGGGCCATGAGCTTTGTAAAAAATCTGCACATTTCAGAGAGGCGGGGCAAAGAGGAGATACAAACATGCACGGTATGTGGAAAATACAGCGTTTTTGAACCTTAAATCGTGTATACACATTGCATTACATCTAAAACAAACCATAATATTTGTTTTAGCCGTGTCATATGACCCCTTTAAAAATGAAAAGATCTCATTATTACAATAAATTCCAGTGTACTCAGTGATTTAATGCTCGGTTTAATATTTAAAGAAATATTTGAATATTCCAGGGTTTATGAAACTGACCAAAGGCTTGACTTTGACTTTCCTTTGAACGGCTCGACTCCGCCTCCGAGGCTTGTGAATGTCTGAAGAAAATGTAGACGAACATCCTGTTCCAATCCCGCTCTGGAGTATAAAATATGTCGAGATATCGATGAACAACGAGACAGATGTGCCGATTTTGTTGACTGAGGGAAAATATGTTTAAAGATTAAAAAGGAAATATGGAGAGAGTGTGTGATGTCCGGTGGACGGTGTTCCTGTACCGGTGAGAAAGTCAAAGTTGTTAAAGGGATAGTTCACTCAAAAATGAAAATCTGTCATCAATTACTCACCCTCAGATCGTTCCAAACCTGTATACATTTTTTGTTCTGCTAAACACAAAAGAAGATATTTGGTAAGCAAACAGTCAGTAAGCAAACAGATCTCATCCCCCACAGTATTTATTTTGGTTCAACCCAAAATGAAAATTTGTCATTATTTATTCTACGTTAAAATGAAAATTCGGACATTGTTTCCCATAAAAATGTTTCTCGGAGCTTGACTGACATGGTCATTGTATGGAAGAGCTGCAGAAATGCTTTTCAGAATGTCTCTGTCTGTGTTACACCGAATAACAACATACGGCTTTGACACGAGGGCGAGTAAACAGTGACAGAATTTCATTCTCGGCTGAACTTTTCCTTCAGAATGTGAAGCGAGTGAAAGAGGCAGCAGGCAGCCGGAGCGTCAACAACATCTTCAGTTGTCGTGCGTTTCTCACCTTGCATTAGCAAATAAACACTTCTTTCTCTCGCCAGAGGAGCGTTTCATTAAATTCTTTACTGAGAAACCAACGTGCGACATATGTTTTTGACATGACTTCTCAAAAATTGTGTAGCTTTTCCAGTAGCAACCAGTTGATTTGGACGACAATTATAACTTCAAGTTTGAAAAGAATTCCACATTTAAGAATATATTGATAACTATAGAGATGAATAATATACAGCAGGTGAGATCACTTTCAGAATGATTTTATTACAGTAAAACATTGACAGGTCATCAAATTGCATTTGATTACAAAGGGCGGCGTACAGAATAAAATACTTAGAATAAACGTTATTGTCTGTTGTTGCCATTATTGCCAATCTTTGCCGCTTAGTATAAAATTGACTATTTGTGTAGCCAATTTTGTCCAATTTGGTAGCTTAGTATAAACGTCATTGTTTGTTGTTGACGTTATTGCCTTTATTGTCTGTTTTTGTTGTTTAGTATATACGCCACTGTCTGTTGGCTTGAACACAATATACAGCAGTTATTGTTACAGTTATCTTTATCGTTATTGTTCTTGGTGTTGCGCACCCACATTTTTACAGTAGACTGAGGTGGCGGTCAAGGTTATTATCAGAATCAGAATCAGAAGGAGCTTTACCAAGTATGTTTACACACACAAGGAATTTGACTTGGCGACAGGAGCTTCGTGAAGAAGAAAGTGTACACATGGTGCAAACATAGATACAGACATGAAATATACATTAAGATAGAAAAAAAAGAAAATGAAATAATAACAATAATGCACTACATACATACATAAAAAACAACATATAATTGTTTAAATAAATGCGCAGATGTGTTATTTACAGTACAGGTTTATCGTATTGTTTACTGAACCCATTAAAACATTTCTGTTAATTGAAACCAAATAAAATATTTAAAAAACGTAATCTAAACGAAAATGGTTAACACAACATTACTTAACTGAAAATAATCATGTTTAATATTTAAGTATATTTTAAAACGTAAGCAATATACTGTAAACAGAAGCACTAATTCAAAATATAAATAAAACTGAAAAACGTTTTCTTTTGACTTTTCTTCTTAAATCAGAACTCATTTAAATGAATCTACACTTTTAGACTGATTTGGTTAAATGAGTCTCTGCGTGACATTTGATGCCTTCTGTGTTTTGTAGTCAAGTGTTTAGGTAAATGTGATCAGTGTCATTTAAATACAGAAAACTCTGTGAATGTGGTGCAGGGATTTCAGCTCAGCCTGACGAAAGGTGCATGCAAAGAGTGTTTGGTAAAGTGGTTTAAAATGCAGAACAATGCCTGCGATCACTGAACGTCGCACACCAGAACCTGATTCCAGTGGTGCAGTATGGTTCAGCGAGCGTCGGGGCCTGGAACCATCGAGGGAACAATGAATTCAAAGTCTATCAGGACAATTTACAGGAGAACGTCAGGGCACCAGTCCAGAGTTGTAAAGAGGAATATTCCAAACTTCCTCAAGTGTTGTTCTTTAGTTTAAGCAGATTGAGTTTGTGCATTGTGATGGGTTTGAATCGCTGCACCGTTGTAAGCTATAGGCTTTAGGCGTAGATGTGGTCATCACAGTGTGCGTTTGTGTGTTTTAGATCCGAGCGGGGGAGCCAGCTGCCATTATTTCCCGAGAACTGTCTGAACAGACTAAGGGCCACATGCACGCCGGTGACATCACCTACACAGTGAGGGCCATGGGTCATCTCATCGACCTGCTCGACGTCCAACTCAGGAATCTAACGCCTGGTGGGAAGGACAGCGCCGCCCGGAGCCTCAATAAGGTACTGCTTACCTCACACATTCCAAAACCTGTATGACTTTCTTTCTTCCGTAGAACACGAAAGAAGATATTTTGAAGAACGTTGGTAACCAAACGACAATGGCCCCAATTGACTTCCGTTGCGTTGAAACAAAACCACGGAGACATTTCTCAATGATCTTACACAATGATCTTCTTTCATTATTAACCTAGTACCTTGCAAACATGACATTGTTTCTGACTGACCGATAACAACTAAAACGCAACCATCAGAGTTTGCCGATTTATAAAAGCTTTTCTATTTTCTGTGCAGTTTGCTTCAGACAGTCCCAATGCTCTGCGGTCATGCTGTCTGGGATAAAAACCCAACACTGTTCTCAGACAAAAACAAATCGACATAAAGAATAAATGAGAGTTCCGCCATATGAAGAACGGGGTGTAGGTGAGCAGTGGGTGTTTTTTTAATGATGTCCGCGTTCGTCGGGATGAATGATCCCCGTGTGCCTCCTCACAGTCAGACGTCTGTTTAAAAATACTCACCGAGCAAAACTCTCTCGCCGTGGCGAGGATTTTATCACTCGCTCTGAGGGCATTATACGGCATGAATAATCACAGCGGTTATTAAAGTTTGTGTGGAGTTAAAGAGGTCTGTTCGACGCTGTTTCCTCCAGACCCGCATGCAGTTTGTCTTTTCTATGGTACGTGGATGGTCGGATCAGACGCTCTATAGAACAAAGGCCCGAATCAGACGGTTCACAGCAGATGTCATTCTACACACACGTCCTCTCCTGCTGTCTCTAAAATAACCGTCTACATGAGAAATGTGCGCTGTGATTATTTTGACTACTTCAGATAAATCTGCTGAAGTTCTCGGAGAGCTGGAGCGGGGGCGAGATGAAGTGATTTCTGCGGTTTTGTGTTTTTTAAATCAATCACTGGTGTCAGGTTCTAGTGCCCATCACTTGTACACATTAGCAATCGAATGGCACAAATTGGGTGAAAAAACCTCTTAAAATGTTTGCTTCAGAAATAATTCGCTCCCTGGTGTCAAGGAAGGTATGGTAGGTTAAAAAATATATAAAGTTACAGGTTACGCAGATGCGCTTAAAACTTGGCACGCAGCAAAATGTTTAGTATTCGGAAAATAATATTGTGATCAATTATATTTTTATTAGAAATGGGGATGTAAGGATTCACCGTGAGCCAGTTGAAAATTGATTATAATATCTGACAGTTCGAATTGATTTTAATAACCTTAATGTACTAGGAAAATACAAGTATCGAATCAGGACTCGGTATTGTTCGGTTGTTCGGTTTCGATCTGGGGCAGAAAAACGTGAGCACCTCCCTAGTATTGAATCATAGTTAAGGCATACAAACATGTGATGTGTCATATTTTAGGTTAATATAAGTTAATAACAGTTTTCCTTTTGAAGAAATTTGGAAGTGTACTGTATTGACTGTATTTGTGAAAAGTGCCAAGCAGGTTTTAGAAGTGGTGATGCCCAACAGCCTGTTTCCAAGTGTCTTCTGTGAAACTTCACACTTGTTTCCACCCTGGGTTCTGCAAACGGCACTTTCCCCGGCAGCCAGACGGCACCGTTGAATGTTTCCTGATGGGACCGTGACATTCGCACGGAGTTGGCACTCTCCCTTCACGCATGTAAATGAGGCAAACAGCGTTCTGCGGTTATTTTAAACTGAGTCTGAGGTTTCGGATGCTGTGAATGTGCAAGAGTAGCTTCGGACTGGCGTCATCTTCAATACATGCAACATATATGCTCCGTTTCAAACCCTCTTGAGCTTCTTTTCACAACTGCCTTCTAACCACTCAGAACCTCATAAGGGACTGATTTAAAAGCCCCATAATGGCAGGAGTTCTTTTAATGGCACAGAAATAGCACACGAGAGACTCTACTGACGCCAGAAATGGTGAAAGGAGAAGACATGTCTCTCGAAAGGGAGATGGGAACCCACAACACGATGACTGTATGAACCCTGCCTTTGAATTAAAAGGGCCCATCACATCTTTTTAATGAGGCATCTCCGGGAAGGCAAGTGCGCATTAGCCGGTCCAGCTTGATCAATGGCGATCAAAGTGGATTTCAAGCGAAGAAATCCCAGGCATCTTGCAAATGACACCATCACGGTTAGCTCAGGACACACTCTGCAAGCCAACCGAAACGAGTGATGGATTCCTTTGATAGTGCGACAACAGGCTCAGCCAACAGACGGAGACCAGAAACTACAAGATCAAGACATTTTAAAGATCAGGAATCCCGAAGAGGCGCTAACAGGAGGTGCTAAAGAGCGAACGTAATGCGTTTCAGCTGCAGGTGTGGTGCAAACTGGGACGGTGCTTCTAAAGATGGCTGCCGTCAGCCCGCATTAGCATTCCATCAGCGCCAGCGATAGGACAAAGGACCAGCCCGCTATTTATTTTTATCTGTTCCTATCCCTCGCTCTTCCTCTCCCAGATTCAATAATTCATGGAGCACACACACACATGCAGGCGTTTGTCAGCGTGCCTCCTGCTGCTCTCTGCTCCTGCGGTGACCGAGAAGAGTTTGCGCGTTAATGCACAAGCACGCAATCATGACTACAATCACAACCCGTCAAACTGAAGCCCCGTTCCTGCGAGGCGGCCTGGACCAGATTAAAAAAGGCTCTGCCTCTCTCTGTTGAAATATAAAAGATTGTGAGGCTGTGTGTGTGTGGAATGGAATAGTTGTTTCGGAATATACCAGCATGACTGGTCACAAGTTTATGTTGTGCTTAGAATTGTTCTGTCCCCAGTTCGAATAAATCTTAAAGTATGCATTAAATATTGTAATAGGTCGCCAAGTTTTTCATAGATGCATTAAGTGAATTTGGCTTGTTCTCAGAGTTTAAGTTGGATGTATTTTGCAACCCTATAAGCTTTCTGATGTGCTTTTTATATTGTCACATTGTATGTTTGATTTGAAACTGACGTGTCATTTTATTCGGGTTTTCAGCTGCAGAAAAGGGAGCGATCGTGTCGATATTTTGTTCAGGTATTTCTTTCTTCTTATTAAGTCGCCGTCATCTTCATTTTTGCTAGGATGCCCATAAGCTCGTGCATTTCTCCTCATTTGCACGTGGTTCATGTTTCTCATGTTGTTGTAAGGTCATGCTGTTTTCATCTGAGGCCTTGACCAAACCGAATCTTTGCAAATGGGCCATAATAATCCAGACACCCTCAGACGTTTTCTTTTTTGCCTAAATGAATTAAATGGCCATTTCCGAGAATACACCGTTGAAGCCACATATTCAGCATGTAATCTTTTGAAAATTAACCTTTGGAAATTCGTGGGTCGAGTATAAATATAAATTCAGGGCAGAAAGCAGAACGTTTCTTTACAAGTCAGAGCCCTGACCATTTCTATTAAAGAGGGAGAGTTCTATTTGTTCATGGCCTCAGTTTATTACCCATCATTTCGCATTAGCAGCTCACAAGAGACCAGCTTTGCTTATCTTTTGATGGTTTCAACTAGTTGAGCTCTAGGTCAGTTATTATTTTTTATTTTTGGTCTATTTTTATATTGCTATTAATTACTACTGTTATTTCTATGCTGTAAAAGTTACATTTATTTGATGTCTGCTTGTTTTATTTAGTTAGGATTTTAGTGCTTTAACTTAATCTTGATTTAAGGCTAAGGCAATATTTATCGTTTTTGTTTAGTGCAAGTTTTTCAATTAATATTTAGGCCGTATTTTCATTTCAGAAATATTTGCGAGGTTTAAGGAAAAGCACAGCTGGTCACAGATCATCAGTTGCCTGCAGCTTTGGGCTTGAGCTTGAGCTTTATCCCCATCCCCGTTGGGTCATGTGATTCTCACCCTTCCCAGCATGCACTTAATCGTTGAACCATGACTATCTTAACCCATCGGGAATGCTTACGAACATGTGAATGTCTTCATGAAAATCTGATGTATCTGACATCAGTCGAATAACAATTGATCTTTTCTTTATTTTGACTTTAATGAATCAGTTTAGTTTGTTCAGACAATGTTGGAGGTCTTCAACCTTCTGTAACACAGTGAAGAAAAAATAAGTTCAACTTGGTCCACTAGTCAGGTTGTTCAGCATCAAGCTGCTTTTAAATGCAAGACGCAACCTGCTCCGTTCCTCATTCACACTGGCTTGTCTGTGTGAGCGAGGTTCGGTGACGTGAGTTGCCACGTAAGTCCACTAACTCAGTACTTGTTAAAGCACTTGAAAGACAAGAGGCATTTCACGCTTGAATCGCTCCGACTGTGCTCATTTTTAAAGTGTTGTCCTTGCAATTTTCTTTTATAATTAATCAGACTAAGTACAACGTTGAAGCTGGCACTTTCTCCTCCTCTGTGGTTACTTAGCTACGGTGGTAAAAATCTGCCACATGTGCTCACAGTCGTACTTAAGTTAATGATACAAATGTGACCAAATGTTATGATGTCACAAGAAATGTGCGGGTAAGCGAGTTTGCATGAAAACAGTTTGAGATTGAAACTCTTAATATGTTACGCTCTTCAACAAGAATCTTGTCTTTATTATTCCAGATGAAAAGAATCTGCTTTGTAACTCTGGGAGTATAAATCGATGGATTTGCTTTGATGATCAGTGGTTAATGTCTGCTGTAGAGAAGACAGTCATGTTCAATACGAGGACCTGCGTATTGCCACTGAGAGCTGAACTTTGTGAGATTTTTTAGACGGTTTTTGTTTTGTGCACCGGCGCTGCGTTTGACTTATTAATAACAGGGACGGATCAATATCTGACCTGATCCCAAGTTGGGAATAGATTTTATTTTGCAGTTTCTTCAGAAGCGAAAATCTGCTAGTGCATTATGGGTAGAGACGTGTTTCTGAAGTAGAAAGTGGTTGGATGTTTAAAGTTAAACTATTGATGCCTTTTCACAGTCAATAAATGACCCACAACAAACTGAAGCGCATCGGTTGTTGTTTTAAAGGAACAAGATTTTAGTGGTTTGGAGGAATCTGTATAATGCTGTGGTCGGACTAGATAAAGTCTTTCGATTTTATTGTTGTTTTTGTTGTCTATTTGTGTCCATATAAAGTGGGATGTAAAAGCACTTGGAGACTTATGTCGCACTTGAAACATAGACGAAGGTTAGAGTATAACATATGAAAGTGTCATTTGCAAATAAATGATGCTAGAACTTTTTTTTAAAGAAACCCTCAATGATGAAATATAGGGAAAAATTGTCTTTTAAAAACACAAAATGCAAATAATGCAGGCATTATAAAACTTGTACTTTATGAAACAAATTAAACTTCTAATTCAGTGAGAAACTGAGCATAAGAATCGCACGATTAATCGTTCCATCCCTACTCTCTAGCAATGCCCTGGCACCCACATGGAGCACCCTAGCAACAACCAAAAGCACCATAGAAACCACATAGCAACATGAAAAAAACGATTTAGATCACGTTTCTTTAAATTAATAGCTTTATTAAAAGGATGCTTGACCACATATAGATTTAAAAATAAAGAAAGCATAGCAGGTATAACTGCAGAACTATACGTCAAACAAACGTCATCTCCAACACAAACCACACAGGAAAACATGTCTGCTGATCACACTTGTACACTGCACAGATTTTCGCTAACATCCCGAGAATCGCAGGAGCGTATGGTGATTGTGTGTCACAGCTCAACAAGGATTGATAACATGCGTCTTGTTTCAGCAGGGCATTGTGGGACATCACAGGATGGTTTTGTGTCAGATCATCAGCGGTGACTGACGTGACCCCAGTGAGACTCTAACAGAAATTCAGAGATTAGTGATGCTTTAAAAATGCAAGTGACCGTTTATGTGAGCACATAAAGACCCAATCTGACACTGTTCGAGAGAGAGAGAGAGAGAGAGAGAGAGAGAGAGAGAGAGAGAGACTGCTAGTGCTGTCTGTGTGACAGAATCAATTACAAACACCGGATTTCTCTAAGAGGTTTATTTTCCTCTTTTTCTCTCAGCATGTCTTTAAAAACGTGAATGATGGGCTGTGTGGCTATCTGTATGTGCACCAGCAGTATGAAATATTTTGTATTATAATTGCAATGTGTATTAAAAAGGAATCAGAATTTTTCTTCCTAGCTGAACTATCAGAGCGATCGGCTCCACATGCACAGTTCTAATGTGGATGCCATCAGTATGTATGAGAAGAAGAGAAGAGCCCCCCTAGACGAGAAACAATTTAACAAGAGTTGCAAAGTGCGTTTGTGAAGTACAATTTTAAGCACTTACGATGGTTATACATGAATAAAAAATGATGCTTATGTTTTGCGGTGATTGAGATTTTTTTTATGAGAATTGTTTGAATTATGTTACTATGAAATGGGGAGGGGGGGTTTACTTAATTTCCATACAAATAATGTCACTTTACTAAAAATAGACTGTTTTCTTTTCCGATAAATATAACGTCAGTATATTCAGTATTAACTGAAATAATCTTCCTGCTTTCGTTTGTTTGCCGTATTAAGGCATGTTCTTTGCTATAAGTTTGTTTAGAACATCCCGCCGATACATTCATCTCCCATAATGCTTTAAATCCGCTACGCACATGATGCTCTCTCTCTTTTTCTCATTACGTATGTGTTCTTCTCATTTGCATGCACCACCTTTAATTGAGACGTTTACATCATTTGTGAAGCCGCTATCAGCACCGAATGTTTTATAGATGAATATTTATCGGTTTGCGCATCACGCCATTCATTGTGATTCATGTACTGAAGTGAATTAAAGAGCATTTGGCGTATTTGGCACTATTACGTTTCCCCCGAGCTCAGAGAACCTGACCTGGGATCAGTCTGTAATCTGTTTGCGTTCTCCGCGGGGGTTTGGGGGATGATCTGGGGTCAGGCCGTAAAATGCTCGAGTTGGGCCGAGGTGCGGGAGGATCAGACCGCGTAAGCCGTGAAACAGACCGGAGTGGACCAGTTCGGCTCAGTCTGAACTTCCTGTCTGATCCGGTTTAGCACTGTGCCGGATTACACAGCTCAGCGATGGTCCACCGAAAGAACATTTCAAAGTTTCCACCTGCAGCAAGAGTAGATCAATGCGTTTGTTACATGGATCTGTTAGTCTATCCATGTCATTGAAATCTCTCTCGATGTCTGGAAACAGTTGCTGCGTCCGAAATGGCATACTGTGACAGTACGTACTAAATTTGAATAAGTACCTAACTATCGGCCGTTAAAACAGTACGTTCTATATAGTATGAGTGGGAGTAGTATGAATACATTTGGGACATACTGCGTCCGCCATGTTTTATGGTCATGTGACCTATGACGTATTAACAAAAACCTATATGTGAGCTTTGATAAAAACAATTTAGTCACGAGAAATTCATTTATTGGCACTTGCATTAAAAACGGACGTCTGCGTTGAAGTTTTCCGCTGTATTTATTTGATTTACTTTTGAAATTTGACCGTTGCTCAGCTCCCGTGGCCTCATGGGATAGAGAAGTGTCCATCCGATCCACACTCACGAATCTCGGCGGAAATGACAGACCATCCAGGTATTTCTCGTTTTGGACATACTATTCATGACTCATACTCATTTTTGCCTACTATATAGTATTGAAGTAGGCGATTTCGGACGCAGCGAGCGTTTTCGTTTATAATTATTTCAAACATCTTTACGTGACACAAACACAGCGAAATACGTTTTTCTTTTTGCAGAAGCTTACGTTTCAGGTCAAAACATTTGCATGCATTTGAAGGGAAGTCAATGGACTGAAAAGTCTAGTTCCTCCAAATTTCAGACAGTAATGAAAGCAATAGAGATTTAGAAAACTGCTTGAATTAAATTTTAATAAATGATTATTAAAAATCATATTACCTCAGAATTAAGCAAAAATATCCATTTTTGTTTTGTAGAACTGATACAAGGGGGTTCTAATGTTTTCATTTACTGGACAATCAGTCTTCATTCAGTAACATTTTTTAACTTGTCTGTAGCTTTCAAATAGCACTTTCACATATTTAAACCTGTTCTTACTGTAAGAGTCTCAAAAAGGTGAGGTGAGTTTGAACATGAGGATGGAATGAGGTTCGAGGGCAGACGATGAGAGTATTTCACCTTGAAAAGAAGGTCAAATGGGTTTTGAATGACATGTGGGTGGGTAATTGTGGACAAAAAAAAATATTTACTGTATGTAAACTTCTCCTTTTAAGTTAGCATTTGAAGTGTGACTTTTTTCTCCACAATGGCACGGGATCATATAAACACACTCAATTCCCGTACAAATGATTCAGCTTTCCAGCGAGAGACTTATCTGTTTTGTTTCGTCAGCGTTTATCTTTCCTACATCAGAATATTCTCTTTCATGGTTCATTGATCAAAGCCCCTAGAGCAGCAGGGATGAGGTCGTCCTTGAGCGGTATCGCACACTATGCTGGACATCTCTTACCATAAAGAGCTTTGGGTTTTTTGTCTTCTCAAATGCTCAGTGCCGTGTATTGAAAACAAAGCTTTTCGCGCTTCCACGGTCGTACATTTTTAGCCTTGGCCGCAAAGCGTGCCCAAATTAGAAGAGCTCTTGAAAGTTTGCTGTAAAACGTGAGCGAGTGCCGTCGGGTCCCTAAACCTCTTCGGCTTGTTTCATCTTCTCCTGCCTTCAACGGAGACAGATATCCGTCTAAATGGCCATCCAGCCAACTGAAATTTCGCCTTATTAGCATTCCGAGCACATTTTTCACCCAACGCATTTTAAATGTTATATTGGTGGTAGTGCTATTGGGCAGAATGATGAGGTTTTGATGATGGAGGTTAAACATTATTAAAAGGTTGATTGATCCGCTGCAGCTGTACCGCCCGCTCCAATCTCGCCTGGATGTGAAGCTTTAAGAGCAGAGCTCTGTTTGTGCGAAAAGACACTTTGAGGAAAACTTACAGGTATCAGTTGTGAAGTGTTGGATTGGTGCAAAGAAAACTCGCACTTTAGTTTGGGGTCGGATTCTCACGCTAGTTGCTTATAAGCTTGCTAATTGGTTATTTACTAGTCGTTTATTAGCAAATTGCTTAATAGCATGTGGAATTGCTCTTTAGCATTACTAGGATATTGGCTGTTTTTGGTATTTATAAAGCACATTTAATGCCTCATTCTGCAAGAAGTTTATTGGGGTGAAACTCATAGTTAATAGTCAGTTAATAGTGTAAATTGGCCCCTAAACTAAAGTGTGACCAAGAAAACACAGGCAGAAATAATGTATGCATTTCGGGGGTTTTTTGTGGTAGTATTTGTGTCTGTATGTCAGTTTTTTGAAACATAAGGGGGAAAATATAAAAGTAAGGAAAAAGAAGTCATTGAAAAAGAAAAAAATATGAAATATATAGTATATGTGGCATTAAAGAATACATGGTTTTATTGCAACTGGTTTCATAAGATGTACACTAGCGATATTAATGCAAATTAAAATAATCATCTGTTGTATTGTGACCATAGATATATACAGTATATATATAACTAGATGCCGCATTCAAGAGTTCCAGGCACGTAGACGTGGCCGACATTTTTGAACGGTCCACTGATGTCATACACAGTTGACTAGAATGCCCCAACACTGCGCTGCGCAGCCATGGCTGTGAAAACCACAGGGATTAACCTTTCGTTGTTGTCATGTGATAGTGTAGCAGATATATTTGAGTTTACACAACAATAAATATGTTTTCACAATCATACACAGTCAGCTTGATTTTGAGTGTTAACAGACCAGCTCGCACCGTTCCAATATGGCGGACGACCAACGTATAGCGGCCCATAGAAACAGATGCTAATGCAGCATCTAGTTATTTATATCTATGATTGTGATTTTGAGTGTTAATATTATGACTGTCAATTTTATTAAGATGTACATTAGCGATGCTAACGACAAAAAATGGTTAACTGTTTATAACACTAATAAGTATGAGTGTCTTAATATATGGTCACATAATAAATGCTATACAGTTTTCATGTCGAATTTCACTTATTTTGTGTCATTTTTATTACTTGAAAAAGATGTCAATTTAGAAATTTGATATTTTATGAAAAATGCTGAGGTGTTTGTTGTGGCAGAATTATAGATGAGTAAGTTAGAGTTTTCTCACTTTTAATGTTGCAGTGTGCGTGTTTAAAAATAATGCCTCACTGTGTGTTGTCCTGTGGCCTCCGCTGCATTAGCATGTTTTATTTACCTGCACTCAGCTCTCCTCCATGCAAAGTCCCGCATCACCTACATGCTATGTGCTAAAGCGCAACGTCCAATCTTTACATCAGAATAGCAAAAAGATAATTTAGCTCATTCGTAGTTTGTTGTATTGGCAATGTAAAGCTCATGGGTTTGATCCCAGGGATCACACATTCTGTTGAAATGTATACCTTCAATGCACTGTATGATACTTTGGATAAAAGTGATAAACGCATAAATGTCAGTGTAATTTTGCAAACTGTTCTGAGTAAATACAGGAGTTGTACCGAAGTAACATTGCAGCTGCTTCTGAACGCTAACGTTGATTTGCTCCCGCAGGCGATGGTGGAAACGGTGAACAACCTGCTGCAGCCGCAGGCACGGGCGGCATGGATGGGTCTCTCGACAGGAGACCAGCTGCGTGCCGCTACCATACTGTTGGATACCGTAGAGCAGGGCGCGTTCGTGCTCGCCGACAATCTGCTGAAAACTGACGTTGTGCAAGAAAACACAGAAAACATTCGTAAGTCACAAATCCAACGTATGATATCTCTGGATGATGTCAATCAAACATAATATGATTTTTAAATGTCCTTTTGTGTGTTTGTCTTCATGTGGCTATTTACTAGTTGAGTAGCATTTCCTTTAAAATGCTCATTTTCATTTGTATTTCAAGCATTAGAAGTAGGGGTGTAACGGTTCGCAAAATTCACGGTTCGGTTCGATACGGCACAGTGCTGTCCCGGTTCGGTACGTTTTCGATACAGTAAAAAGGAAGAAATTATAGAAAAATGTCCTTGATTTTTTTCACATTTTTATTTATTCATATGATTTTATTTACTTTGAACAATGAGCTATACGTGACCCATCTTCTGTGGTATTTACTCAGCAGCATATAAAACAAAAAATGAAAAGTTATTTTGTTGTAGACAGACACAAATACAAAGTAAAGAACAATTTTTATATCTGTTTTTACTAAATTTTTAGGTTTTTCCAGAAAGATGAACTGAACAAAGGAATTGTATAATCAAAATAAAATATAAAACTTTTAAACTTTAAAGTCTATCCCACATTTGTGTTTTTTACTTGGCCAGTCATGTAACTACAGAGGACGTCCGCAGGAATTACGGTGTTGCTGAAATGGCCTCGTGAAGGAATAGTGTAGCGGTGCTCAATTACATGAAGCATGTTTTTAAAACCTGCGTTTTCTACTACGGAGTAGGGTCTCATATCCGCGGCTATAAATGTACCAATCGCCGCAGTGTTTTGTTTTGCTTTGTTCGAATCAGTTGGAAATGCCTGCCTAAATGCTGCGGGGATAGTTTGTAGTGTGCGTTTCTCCTTGTTTTCGTCGAGTGTCAAGCTATTGACAACATCGCATATGCTGAGCGTGAAAGCAGCGTTCCCCACGTGTTCCTCGGTGAGTGAGGATCAAGGCAGTATATCTTCTTTCCCTAAACACAGGGATTTAAGGGGGTCTGGCTGCCATGGAAACTCCAGAATGTAGGTCTGCCATCTCTCCATGGAGATGGCTCGCATTTTGGGAATTAATAAAGCAGAATTTATCGTGTCTGGCATCAGATTTATCCCGATATTAAGGGATCCGGAGTTTGGTTTTCAGAGGGAGGCAGTCCCTCCAAAAAACTTTTTACGAGGTTATTTTATATCCTTCACACAGCAGCAATTAATCTGCGGGATTTGACACCTTTAGCAGACCTTCAGGCCCTGTTTGATGGTGCTAGTTTGCAGCATTATAAGGTTTGTTTGGCCCGTGGGGCCGTTGAGCGGAGAAGCAGCCTTCGGTTAAAGGAACAGTCCGCATCGAAATGAAAATTCAGGTATTATTTATTCACCTTCAAGTCGTTCTTCTGGACACAAGGAGCTGAATTATTAGTCTGTGAGTCGTGTGATATGTCAGTAATAATGTTACGATGAGTATTTTATGAGGTTCCTATTTTGTATGGATTTGTACGTCGTGAATTGTAAAAAAATGTTGAATGAGATTATACAATTTATTCAATTGAATTTAATATGAGTAGTTACGAAATTCCATGAGATTGTGTTGGATTGTCTTCTCAAGCCATCCAATAGCTGTTTTTCAAGGACACATCAAAATGTATGCAATAACATGTTTCTCTTAAAGGCACAATATGTACACTTTTTGTGTTAAAATATCCCAAAACCACAAGCAATATGTAGTGTACATTTTGCAAGATGTATCCAACAATTTCCGAATCTAGGGAAATTCGCAGGTGTAACCATAGTTACGCCCCCTTTTCATTCCATCAGGCGTGTTTCTATCAAGCCACTCTGTTGGCTTGGTTTATAATGTAATGATTATAAAACTTTATTTTATTATGTCATCCCTGAACATGATTTGAGTCCCGTCGGAGTGATTTCCATCAGCCTTGGAGGTCAAGACAACATCTCCCATCATTCCACACTCCTTAGTAGCATCATAAAGCCAAGCTCTGTTTTATGGCCTCCAGGGCGAAAATTACATATTGTGCCTTTAAATCTCAAATGTGTTGCAGTAGATCGCTCATCACTCATGAGTGCTAGTGTTTTGTGTTACGTCTTAAGACGGCATGATCGAAGCGAATTCAGGGTATTTCAGTGAAAAGTAACGTTCAATTTGTTCCTCACACAAAGCTATCAAATGACAGAAGTCATGGGTCATATGGACCAACTTGAGTTTACAGCCCCCATTTCACAGTATGGTTTTGTTGTAAATTAAAAAGTGTATTGAGCTTTGTTCGTGTTGTACGGAAGAATGAAGGTCATATGTGCTTTGAATGACATAAGGGCAGGTGAACGATGGCAATTTTGGTTAAACGACACAGAGCACCAATGCAGTGGCATTTGGAAACGCAAGAGAAGATTAGCAGCATTACCGCATGATGACAAAGATGATGCTGAGGACACGGTTGTTTGGGGAAATAAAAGCCAGCGTGTATGTTTGTGTGGGATGTTCAGCGTTTGCCAAATAACCCTGAAGCCGTCGTTATCCTCCCACCTCTGGTTTAATATAATATATCTCAAAAAAGGTGTAGCATTCTATTTAGATTTCCCTTTCAGATGGAGTGTGTTTGTGTGTGAGTGTTTGTCCTCACACTCATAATCTGGTGAGCAGATTTCAGGCGATTAATGTGCTATTTAAACCCACTTTGATTTCTCCGGAGGCACAACAGCATCTCAGCGCTGTTTGCCGGTTTAAGCCATTCACGGTGATGCTGGAGAAATAGGAAAGTATTTCCTGGGAGTGAGAATCTTTCTCTTTTGTCCTGTCGGAGGCAACATGTGAATGCGATGGAGCGGAAAGCCATTGGTTTTTGGATTCGGCGCTGAAAAGAAATCCATGTGGGATTTTTAATGTTAATTCTGTTGTGATGTTCAGCCAGCTTCTTTTGAAGTCCTGTGGGAGAAGCTTTAGAAATGTCTCAAACTGCAGCGGGAAAAGCAGATTGCACATCTCTCACAAACTAGTGTATTCATTTTATTAATGTGTATGAATTGATCTTGATCACTATCTTCTCGGTTGTTTAAATGATTAAGCTAAAAGATTATACATTTTTGCATAATTTGTTACATTTAAGCACCCCTTAGCAGATTTTGTTGAACAACGTTTCACATCTCCTTTTGCTCGCATGTGTGAAGTTTGTTTCCTTACTTTTGTGTGTATGCGTGTGTGTTCAGAGCTGGAGGTGGCCAGGATGAGCACAGACGGAAATCTTCCCGATCTGAAGTTTCCACAGACCGGAGGCCAGGGCAACGGTATCCACCTGTCAGCAAACACCCTGAAACAACATGGAAGAAATGGTATGAGACACACGGTACCAGCAGGCGTGGTTGAGGGCATCCGTTACATAAAGATAATATTTTTCTATTTATTAACTATAAAATCTTTTATTAAAATCACATATATTTGAAAAAAAAAACGTATAATACAGTGATGGTATATTGCAATATATTTTTAGTAATTCATAAGGAATTTATGCTTTTCATATATGTGACCCTGGACAACAAAACCAGTCTTATGTGTCAATTTTTCAAAAATAAGATGAATAAATAAGCTTTCCATTGATAAATGGTTTGTTAGGATAGGACAATATTTGACCGAGAGTGCAAAGAAAATCAAAATACTGAGAAAATCGCCTTTAAAGATATCCAAATGAAGCCCTTAGCATAGCATATTAATCACAAAAAGAACGTTTTTATATATTTATGGTAGGAAATTTACAAAATATCCTTATGGAACGTGATCTTTACTTAAAGGGATACTTCACCCAAAAACGAAAACTCCCATAGTAGGAAAAATTACTTTATCATTTTTTTTTGTTCTGTTGAACACCAAAGAAGACTTTTTTGAAGAATGTAGGACAGCAAACAGTTCTGGGGCACTTTTGACTACCATTGTCATTTTTCCTACTATGGGAGTCAATGAGGGGCAAGATCTGTTTGGTTATAAGCATTCTTCCAAATATCTTTCTCTGTGTTCATCAGAACAAAGAAATATATACAGATTTGGAACAACTCGAAGGTGAGTAAATGATGACATAATTTTCATTTTTTTGGGTGAAGTATCACTTTAATATCCTAATGATTATTGGCATAAAAGAAAAATCTATAATTATGACCCATACAATGTTTTGCCAGAGATATTCCCGTGCTACATAAGACTGGTTTTATGATCCAGGGTCACATATTTTAAAATGTAAGCACTTGGTTCCAATATATGCAAATATATAGCATTTTATTTTTCAGTGTATTCCCATATATTTTGTTTGATAAGGGATAGAACCCAACGCTGCATGATATCACACAAACATGGTGTAGCACGCATGATATACTGATGAATGATAAACATTCACTTTTAAGCAAATTTGATGTATACAAGTCAAAGTTTCTACATTGCATGATGATAAAACCTGTTTACCAAATGTTTACAAAGACAGGTGTGTAAAACCGAGTAAACGGTCTATGGTGGTAATTAAACACCTGCGAGGTGATGGTAGCTGCGCCATTTTGTTTCTTTTTGTTAACAGAATGCTAAATGACAGGAAGTCAGAGATAAAATCCAAAACGTAAAATCCCACATCTGATGTTTTCTCATGAAACACTGAGAACCGCTATCAACTGTCGGCAGGCCTGACTATTTCCTTGTAGGTTTGGAAATGCGAGAAAGGTCATTTTATGGTTTGGAAAACAGTGACTTTTTAATTGTCTTTGACGACAAATCATTGGTTTTCATGCAAGTTTATATGGAGTTCTTGTAAAATGTTGTTGATTTATTGAGTTATCGTTAAAATATCACTGAGTTGTCGTTCAACTTTTATTGAGGTTTTGTTGAGTTATCACTAGCCGGGTTTCCATCCGAAGTTGCGAATTTAGCTTATGCGCAAAATTGGAATATCGCATAAAACATTTTCGAATAAGCACCGTTTCCATCCAAATAGTCAACCGTCACTTCCTAATAAACTGCCACTAATATCAGTAAGAAAAGTAAGAGAAGCCACTGAATATAATGATTTTCATATAGAATAATACTTGCGCAAGCAGACGATTACGAAACACAATAAATGCGGTGCTTTTGTGGATGTTTGCTGTTTGGGAAACACAGTCCTGACAGTTCTAAGAGGCAATTACAGAAATACTTTGACGACTTTGCTCAGGCATTTAAGAATGACCATCACAACATTTCTGATGCTCTGTAACAAGATCAGTACTCTGGTTAGTCAGGTTACACCGTCTCATAGTGCAATTACGTGACTTTTTGGAGGAATTTATTCGGCAAATGCGTTTCCATCTCCCATTATTCGCATTAACCCTTTTTCGCAAAAATGAAAAACCACCTCAAGCGAGCGTAAAAACTTTTTGCGAATTAAGGATTTTTATTTCGAAATTTGGCGTTTCCATCACTCGTTTCTGATGCGAAACTTCAAAATGCGAATAAAACCAGAGTGATGGAAACGCGCTTAATGAAATATTGCAGTGAGTTATTGTTGAGTTAGCATTCATTTATATATTTATTATTTAACGTTGAATGACATTTTTATTATAATTTTATAGTTTTATCAGTCCTTTAAATTCCACAAATTGCCAGTCATTTCATAATGATTAACTTTTTGAAAGGGTGTGGAAACATCTACAACTACAACTCAACTAAACGGATTCAGTTTGTTCCGGTTTGTTCTGTACAACCTTGAATCTAAGTTACATGTGACGTCCCTCACTTTTTTATTCAGACTTCATTATCAGTTCCAAACAGACCAGAGATATTTCAGTTTTATGAAGCAGAAGACATTCAGCTTCCTTTCTTCATCAAAGGCCTCCTTCCCTCCAAAAGAGCCTGTTACCAACTGGCCCGTCTAGAGGAAACGCAAAAACTAGTTTTCATTTCTTGTGAGTCAGTGATCCCAGACTGCGGGGGAGCCGGCGAGGGGGGCGTGCTTTCGTTTCACCAAAAAGTTAGTGAGAGACGCGAAAATAACGAGCAGAACTGGTGCTAATGACATTTCAATGAAGCCGAATCAAATCGACTCGGTGGTTAGACGTTTTTCTTCTTTTTTTTTCTTCCCCACTTGAAACCTTTGTGGCTTTCAGTAAATGCTGCTGAGGGGAACAAAGCATTATGGGTGAGTGCTGCCGAGAAGAACAAAGCATTATGGGTGTTAGGTATTCATTACATGATCTACTGAGTCCCATCTAATCAAAGCTGAAATTATTTCACTTCATTGCTCCTTTCCTCTCACATAACCACTGAAACAGCATTTTGATGGCGTTGTGACAGTGTCTTCCAGCGCTGTAATAGATGCAATGAGCGCACGGTAATGAAAAAGCCTTTTTTAATGAACTCATACGACAGCACCCCGGTATATCCTATCAGGGCATTGTTCAACAACAGATAAAACAAGTTTTGCTTTGTTGCACAGCCACTTTGGCTTTTAAAGGGTTTAGTAACATCAACATCCCTTAAACAAGGACCAGGTTTAAAGGGATAGTTCACCCAAAACTGAAAATGTGCTAGAAGGTTAATATGGCCACAAGCCATTCAAGAAAAGGATGACTTTATCGTTTAAAATTGTTGTCATTGGCGATTCATGAAATGCAATTCCTCAGATCTTCCATCCCTATGAGGCAGATACAGGAAACACAAAAGTATCCCCTGTGTCTCCAGGCGATATATTGAGATCTATATTGAGAAACAAAACATTATTTACAACATTATTACCAGCAATTTATAGCCTCAGCCAAACGGTCCTAAACGAGACTGGAACACGATCTTTCTGTCACATTAATGTAAACTTGTGCTGGTATTCAATAATATAGTTTACTGTGATAATGAATTCACACTATAGTTTCCGTAGGCCTTTTCAAATATTACCATAATTATATTTAGTTTACATTTCTTTGAAATCATGTAACTTACACAGTAGGAAGCAGAATACTTTATTACGAATACATATGTAGCAGTCTATAAATAATTATTTAATTACTGTACATATAAATCACAATTTATTTGGTAAATAATTGAAATGTTCATTTAGAAAAAAGGTTACTAAAATATGATTAGAAACAACAATTAAGATGTAATATAATACCGCAACAATATAGTATACAGAGACAAAAAGCCAAGCAATTATCGTAATATGAAAATTTGGTAACATTTGGTATTGAAAAGTAATTAAAACCTTATTAAGAACAACAATAAAGATGTAATATAATACAGCAATAATATCATATACTAAAACAAGAGGCTCTGCAATTATTGTAATATGAAAATTTGATATTGTCGTAAGATACTTTAATTTTTTTCATTATTTAAAATATAAATTTGTGTAAAAAAGAAACCAAAACATCATCATACCGCAATAATATATACTGAAATAAAAGACTGTTTAAAAAGTAACTAAACAATATTAAAGTCCTGGTGAAATGAAAAATAACAATTCCTATTATTTCATGGAATATTGTTTGTTTGTTATAAATAGCTTATCAGTGTGGTCCAATCACTTTTTAAAAATCATGTGTCCTCATAATCTTTAATCAAAATCTGAAAATGCACTTCCACCCTATAGTGGATATCTGTTTAAGATGACGTCAGTTAGACGGCTTGGGCAGGGCAGAGCAGAGCCATTAACCCCTCAGTCAGTCTGCTGCTAGTTTCATTTCAAAATGCAACGCCAGTTTTTATACATCCAATCAGATCGCAATGAAAAGCACAAGCCCCGCCCACTCTTTTCTCAGTTGATATTCCATTGCACGTCAGAATACAGAAGTCAAAATGATCGCAACTTCCGGTTCACGGGGACTTTAAGAACAACAATACCGATGTAATATAATACCGTATAATAATGTTTACCGAAGCAAAAGGCTCATCAATTATCATACTGTGAAAATTTTATACTTTGATACTTTTCTTCTTTATTTCATTTTTGATTACTTTTAAATATCGGTTTATATTTTACAAGTAAGTAAAACATCATTAAAAAGAATAAAAATGTAATATAATACCACATTAATATCATATACTGAAACAAAAGTTTTAGCACTTATTGTACCGTAGAAATTTGATATCGTCATAAGATACTTTTCATATTATTTATTTTTTCATTATTTTAAAATATAAATTGGTGTTAAAAAAGAAACCAAAACATCAATACAACAATAAAGATAATTATCTTTATTAATAATATTATATACTGAAACAAAAGGCTCAGCAATTATCATAATAGAAACATTTGATACCAGTAGGTCTACATTAATGTTAAGTGCGTGCACATGCCTGTAGCTGTGTACCTATTCATTTATAAAGCGTGCTTAAATCAAATACCTGTTAATTTACTTTTTAATTGACTAAAATTGAAATATCTACATTCGAAATGTGTACATATATAAAGACTCTTTAGAGACCTGTAAAGACATTTAAAGACTTGGGCTATATAAAGGCCAACACTGTGATTTGCTTAAATTATGAGCTTGATCACTGGCTGTGCTTAATCTTGGTACATCTAACAGCTACTTTCTGTCTCTTTCAGGTGAGATCCGGATGGCGTTTGTATTGTACAAGCATCTGGGTTCATACCTGTCCACTGAAAACGCCAGCATGAAGTTCAGCAGCGAGACGTTAAACACAAACTACTCCGTCATCGTCAACTCTCCCATCATAACAGCCGCCATTAACAAAGACAGTAACAAAGTTTACCTGTCCGACCCCGTCATCTTCACCATCCGACACGTTCAGGTAAGAGTCCAGAGCTTCTTTGATTGTGTTCTGGGTTACACCTTATTTGCTTCAAAGATGAAAAGTTCTTTCCAGATGTTCTTTTTTATTGTGTTGGACCATATGTTTGTCCTTGCTTGGCTATTTTGGGGGGATAAATGTATCTCTCCAAACCCACCTGGGTGAGTCAGATTAGTAATATGTCATGCAGAAGGCCTTTAAAAGGATTTTGTACAACGGTGGCTATAGTCACTGTACTTAAGTTTATAGAAAAGAAACAATGGAAGTATGTCTTCAATTAGATAGATCGGTAAGGTGTGTATGTGTAATTGGTTTGGTAACCATGGTGATGTGGAGATGTATAACAGGCTGCCACGGGTTCCTCGGTTACACCTCCAGCATTTATACAGAATTATTTCTCTCCCACCTCTCTGACTTCATCAAAACACACAAATACACAGCACATACACAGGAAAGGCTGCCTCCAGCAGTGATTAGACAGGTTAAAAGACCTTGGGAACCTGATTTTCTGCACGTGGGAGGATGTGAGCAACCTCACACATGGAAAGAAAGTGAAGGTAATCGCAGGCCAACATGGATGTGTTTATTCTTATTGTTCTCTTTGGGTTGTACCAAAAGATGACAAGCTGTTTCACGTGATGTTTCACCGAACAACAAATGACTGAATCTGCACAGATTTAGAGAAAACGAATCTCTTTTTATTCTTGCTCAGTGGGTCTTGGTTTGTATTTCGAGTACTTTATTCAATGAGCTTTGATTCCTTTTTAAATCTTAAAACCTAAAACCAGAGTCGTATCTCGCGGACTCACTTTGTCCCAGTTCTCACCAATTACTGAAAATCAAAGACAGTACATAAAATCAAATAATAAAAACTCTAATAAAACTTAGCAATACATAATCTGGAATAAGTTTCACTTTTCTTACCTTACGTAACGTAGTTTCTTTGAATAGGAAAAAAGTAGAAGTACGGTTACCATTTTGGGTGGATTGATACCATTTGTATAACCATACTTTTATTACAAATACCATGAATAGCAGGGCAGGACTGGGAGAAAAAACGGCCAAGAGCGGCCCTCCGTCTGTTCCATCCGTCCGCAACTGCGGTCCAGCCCGATCGCACTTGTGTTTTACGTTCCGGGGATCCCCCTCCGTTTGTTCTCTTTCTTGCCCACGTTTAGGCCCGACCCACTGGGAAAAGTCCTTATACGCCAGATGGCCAGTCCGCCCCTGATGGATAATTATCTGTTAAATTAATTTGGGGTTACTATGGTTTTACTACAAATAACATCGTTAAACTATGGCTGCTGTTGTAAAAGCATGGTTAATTTTCTTAATGATGAAATCTATGGAAGTATTTTAATGCCATTAGTCTTTAAAGCAAAAAAGCATGTTGAATTACCACTAATCAATTGTCTGTCGAAAATGAAAGATTGTATTCTAAAACAAGTTGAATTTTTTAAATGAAAATTAAAAGGTGAATTTTGATCATTTAAATTTTTAAAGGTGAAATTGTGCGTGAAATGTTTCAATTTGAAATATTCACATCTTAACTATACAACCATATTGAATTACAACTATTGTAATGCAACAGATTTATTTTTGATTAGTGGTAATTCCACATGCTTTTTCGATTCAAAGACTTATGGCATTAAAATACTTCCAATCTGGGGGAATACAGGGAAACTGTTTATTTGTGTTTGTGGATCTTTATGATCGTTGACTTGGATCCTGGTCTATGGATGAAGAAGAGGTTACGCAAGTTTTTTATCCTTTGTTTTAAGTAATACTGTGTTGTAAATCTTTTTTGTAACGCCACTGTGAATATAAAAAAAATTAAAATATAGAACAAAAATGGGTACTTGTGAAAGATCACTTGGTTACGGCCTTTTGGAGTCTTCTAGTGACCATTTTTGTGCATATTTTTGATATTATTATCAAATTTGAAACATTATTGTTAAATGTGTGGCACTGTTCGGCACATTTCTATTATTTGTTCTATGATAAGGAAAAAATGTGCATTCTAGTTCCACTATTCTTTGGCTTCCACAACTGTGTCTTATCTGAATTCTGACATTTGGACACAAGAAAGTCCCAACTGTTCTTCAGAAGATACCACAATTTCACTCTTTAACTCAAAAGCGTTCATAACCTATGCGTTTGACATAAATAAAGAAGCTTGCTAAAAAATGCAGTTTCGGACACCGCTTATGTATTTCCACAAATATGTTCAGTTCTGCCGGCATTAGCAGGTGTATTAGAGCTTATCCGGTTATGATCATTTCTGACCTCTCTGATCATGTTTTTCTTCTCCATCAGCAGTCAGAAGAGAATTTCAACCCCAACTGTTCGTTCTGGAGCTACTCGAAGCGAAGCATGACAGGGTTCTGGTCAACGCAAGACTGCCGGCTGCTCGGAACCAACCGGACACACACCACCTGTTCGTGTACACACCTGACAAACTTTGCCGTGCTTATGGCTCATGTGGATGTGAAGGTAATTTACAGACACTCGTGTGAGATACAGTAGAAACCGCACATTTTGATAAAATTTGATAATTGAATGTGCACCCCACACACACACACAGTCGAATCAGTAGTAAATCATTTATTGGAATCAACAGGATTAATCAATCCATAATTTCTTCAACCAAAATGTAAACAAGTTAACTGTGGAAAGGGTCATATGTGTGTTTATTTAAGGTTATAAATTATACGTGTCAAATTTGAGTAATTAAGTTACACCTGTAGTAATATGTAATCATGGGGATTCACAAAAACTATTTGTTTTGGCTGATACTGATTTTAACAAACCACTTTTGGCCGATTTTGATACCGATATTTGT
Organism: Triplophysa rosa; assembly: GCF_024868665.1. Taxonomy (NCBI): domain Eukaryota; kingdom Metazoa; phylum Chordata; class Actinopteri; order Cypriniformes; family Nemacheilidae; genus Triplophysa; species Triplophysa rosa. The sequence goes on from NC_079890.1 coordinate 3,975,283, forward strand.
CCCAGGACACCGAGGAAATTTTACAGGTTTGTGGCTCACATGAGTTTTGAGCAATCATGTTATGTACAATGTATTTGTATGCTATAGCTGATATATCAGTGATTTTAAACTCAGCCAATAATCATCGGCAGCAGATAAATATCAGCAGCCGATACATCGACGCATGTCTATGTAATCTATATAATTCCAGCAATCCTGGGCAGTTTTTTAGTTCTGAGGATAGTGTTCTCCAGAAGAAGTGTCAGTTTTATGGACTGACGTGAGGTGTGGTGTTGGAGCAGATCTCTGTGGAGATCGCTCATGGTTTGTCGATGACTCCAGGCTGTGCGTTGGATTGTGGGAGATCAGCAGGAGGGTGGTCTTTATCTCGCCATATGAACGCTGGTTCCCCGCAGAGCAACTTAATGCACCGAACGAAGGCACCGTGTGTTTATCAGACGGGATTGGTTGTGTTGCTCTTTCTTCTCTTTGTGTGCATGTTGTGTTTCGGTGAAAAGGCCAACATGATCCATCTGACAGCGTGGTGGCTCTTGCGCTCCTCTTAATTGTATCGATGCTTTTTTTAAACGATCACCTTTGAGCACGGATTGTTTTTGTTTTGTCGCTGTTCTATTAAAGGTCTACTGTTTTTTGTCTGACAGCCGGTGCATTCGGCTACACAATTGGCGACGGGGTTGTTTTTTGTGTCGGGACGGCGGGGGACCACAAACAGGGCCTCAGCCAGGTGCATTTAGTCTAAAAGCCTCATTTGCATTTTCCATTCAGAAGCGAAGTTCAGTTTTACCTAGAGAGAAACAAAAAGAAACAGAACAGAACAGAACAGAAGAACGATTGACAGGAGACCGAAAAGAATGAAACAGAGGGGAGAATGTACATTTTTACAGATGAAAGAAGGGACTCGCTGTGTGTTGCGCGACCCTGCGGAGCGGCGTCAACACAGCCATGATTCTCAAGAGAGGGACAGAGAGTAGACCGACGAAGAAGGGCGTTTTGATTAGCAAGTGCGAAAGAGAACAGCAGGTCTCCTTCAGGTCTTGCAGTGGGAGAAGTAGAAGGCTGCCCTCTTAGATTTCGTGCACACTGAGTGAGTCACATTGAGTACCGAGAGATGAAGACACACCCACATCAGGCATGGAAACACCCATCATGCTTAGCCACACCCACACCAGGCTTAGCCATAGACATTTTTGGTATGGGAACACCCTTTTAGCCTTAGCCACACCCACTCCGTGCATAAAAACAACTGTACAACATGTAACATGGGCACACCCACATTAGCCTTAGCCACACCCACACTTTGTTTTTACAAATTACAGGCAGGTTCAGAACTTAACAACTGTGTAGATGGGTTTAATTTGGTCTTATCTTTCAACACATCCATCCTTTCTTTATGTATAAATCCGTCTGCTCAGTTTCTCCGTCAGATTGTTTAAGAACAGGAAACATGAAGAAGCTTTTCTGAACCCGTGAGAGCATTTGAGTGAGACCTCACAGACGGCCGCTCACATGAGAGAGAGAGAGGCGTGTAAGTGAAAGCTGTATTAATGTACAGATTGACGTGTGGTAGCGAGAGGAAGATGGGGACAATGTTAGGCATTTGTCATCCATCAATCCTACAAGAGGTAGAGAGCGAGAGAGAGGAAGCTGGTCACCATGGTTACCACATGGTCTCATTATAGAGGTGCGTGTGTGTGAGAAATCATACAGAAATCATCAGTTGATGCGTTTAGATAACGCGGGGTGGATCGACAACTGACTACTGCGTAACTTGCAGTAAATATGATGTCTGAAGGGAATATATAGTGTTTGTTTGTAATGCCCCTAGAGCAGGGGTCTTCAACTACTTTTCTTTGAGGGCCAGATTCCAAAAGTATAAATAGGATGCGGGCCAGTTTTTTTGACCAAATCCTCATTTCTTTTGTTATTTTGTATTTTTGATATTTATTGCATTTTGTTCCTTTTATACCCATTTTGGTTGCTGTTACTTATAGGTCATATATTAAAACATGCACACAAATATTGCATCCAGTATTCTTGCCTTTTCATCATATTTAAATAAAAGGGATATTGTCTTTTTTGTTTTATTTTATATTCCTAACCAAAAATGAAATTTACTCACCCCCAGTCCCCCCAGTACATCCAAGATGTGTGTGGCATTGTTTTTTCAAGAAGTTATTTATAAAGATATTTAGTTAAAGTCAAATCAATGAAAGTAAAAAACACTAATACATTCAGCACAAAAGTAATACCTGCCCCTTGTGACTGGCGTCTTATATAAAGCGAATCAATTGATCTGTGCAAGAAACAGGACGCTATTATCACATCTTCTGGTGAAATCAATCACATTCATGTGCCTCACGCACTTAAAAGGTCAGATCATTTGTAGTATGGTTTCTGGAGGGAGATGAACAGCTGTTTTTCGTAAATATAGCAGTTTAAATCATACACTCAACAAAATTATAAACGCAACACTTTTGTTTTGCCCCCATTTTTCATGAGCTGAACTCAAAGATCTAAGACTTTATCTATGTACATAAAAGGCCTATTTCTCTCAAATACTGTTCACAAATCTGTCTAAATCTGTGTTAGTGAGCACTTCTCCTTTGCCGAGATAATCCATCCACCTCACTATTGTGGCATATCAAGATGCTGATTAGACAGCATGATTATTGCACAGGTGTGCCTTAGGCTGGCCACAATAAAAGGCCACTCTAAAATGTGCAGTTTTACTGTATTGGGGGGTCTGAAAACCAGTCAGTATCTGGTGTGACCACCATTTGCCAACACATCTCCTTCGCATAGAGTTGATCAGATTGTTGATTGTGGCCTGTGGAATGTTGGTCCACTCCTCTTCAATGGCTGTGCGAAGTTGCTGGATATTGGCAGGAACTGGAACACGCTGTTGTATACGCCGATCCAGAGCATCCCCAACATCTCAATGGGTGACATGTCCGGTGAGAATGCTGGCCATGCAAGAACTGGGATGTTTTCAGCTTCCAGGAATTGTGTACAGATCCTTGCAACATGGGGCTGTGCGTTATCATGCTGCAACATGAGGTGATGGTCGTGAATAAATGGCACAACAATGGGCCTCGGGATCTGGTCACGGTATCTCTGTTCATTCAAAATGCCATCAATAAAATGCACCTGTGTTCGTTGTCCATAACATACGCCTGCCCATACCATACCATAATCGCCACCATGGGCCACTCGATCCACAACGTTGACATCAGCAAACCGCTAACCCACACAACGCCATACACGCTGTCTGCCATCTGCCCTGTACAGTGAAAACCGGGATTCATACGTGAAGAGAACACCTCTCCAAAGTGCCAGACGCCATCGAATGTGAGCATTTGCCCACTAAAGTCGGTTACGACGACGAATTGCAGTCAGGTCGAGACCCCGATGAGGACGACGAGCATGCAGATGAGCTTCCCTGAGACGATTTCTGACAGTTTGTGCAGAAATTCTTTGGTTATGCAAACCGATTGTTGCAGCATGGTAATACACGGCCCCATGTTGCAAGGATCTGTACCCCCCGGACCCCCAATACAGTAAAACTGCACATTTTAGAGTGGCCTTTTATTGTGGCCAGCCTAAGGCACACCTGTGCAATAATCATGCTGTCTAATCAGCATCTTGATATGCCACACCTGTGAGGTGGATGGATTATCTCGGCAAAGGAGAAGTGCTCACTAACACAGATTTAGACAGATTTGTGAACAGTATTTGAGAGAAATAGGCCTTTTGTGTACAATACATAGAAAAAGTCTTAGATTTTTGAGTTCAACTTATGAAAAATGGGGGCAAAAACAAAAGTGTTGTGTTTATAATTTTGACCAGTGTACATAATGAACGCAGTAATAAAAACAACACAGTTTTTCCGTTATCTGAGACATCCATTAGCGTAGTGTACCCTTCCTTCGGTTACTTTCAAGGGCGCAAGACGCGTTCTGGAACGCGACCTATCGCATACGCAGACCGATTGCCGGTGGCTGTGGATTGCCGGTTATTACGTTGTAAATAACATTACGTTTCTTGGAAAGACCGATCAAATGGCTTTGTTGGACAGCAGTGTATCGTTGTGAGCTGCGAGAATTACTTTTGTATTGAATGTAACATTAGCAGCATTTTGGACTTTCAAAGATGTGGCGTCTCAGGACATGCATTTCTTAAAGCACACTGTTCTTAAAGTCTCTTCGCTTATTTGAAATGTTAAGGCGGGCCAGGTAAAGATGATTGGCGGGCCGCATTTGGCCCACGGGCAGCCAGTTGACTAGCCCTGCCTAGTATGAGGTGCATGGTAAACTCTAAATTTGGTTAGGGTATTTATTTACTAAATAAATTATTTGGCAAAAAAAGGCTAACTACAGTGTATCAGAGAGTATGGGATTTGTTCCAATATATGAAAAATAATTGAATTTATCTTCCAAGCCTGACTTCAAGAAACAAAATCCTGACAAAGTAATTACAGTAAATAATGGTGCTGGTGTCTAGGGTTATGCATTTAAAGAAAGCAATTAGTCTCAGTTATTGGTCTAAACAGCCTTACACTAAACTCCTCTGTATATTTCACAGATTCTGTGTCATGAACTTCACACATTTTGGCAAATCCACATGTTCTAAAAGTGTTTAAACTTAGCGTAAGAAAAATATTATTTTGACAAAGGTAAACTATTTCTGCCACCCAAAACGTACTCCACCGAGTGTATAAACTGGCTTTTTCTGATTGCATTATTTTGTACATAGAATGAAGCAGTAATTTATTATTTGTAATAAATATTTATCTTATAGCATTTCTTTATTTCTTTACTTTCGTTTTTAGCATTCAGTTCAAGCACAATAGTCACAAATGTCAATATTTGCTAATAAAGATCCAAAATATCTCAAAATATATGAAATATATATTAGTGCTATCAATCCATTAAAAAATTAATCGGATTAATCACACATTTTCTGTGATTAATCACTATTAATCACACATAATAATCATATTTTAAAATATACTTTTACATTTGAATAATTTCACATTTAATCTTCAAATTGATGTAGAAACAACATATTTCTTTAACAGCGTCATTTTATGAATGAAAGAAAACATTTTGATATTAGTACTGTAACTGATGTCTCTATTAAATTGATTATTTTAACATTAATTATAGCCATTCAACAATATAATTGAGAGCTATCATGAAATATATAGAAATTGAAGGAAGTTCTCAAACACTTTAGTCTTTAATGCTAAATTATAAATTAAATGCAGAAGACTTCTCATTAAAGCTACAAAATCACATTGATTTCTTCTTTTATTTTGTTCTTTGATTAACATTAGTGACAGGAGTCAGAGCAGCACGTTTAAGAGAACGGCCCCTTTAAGAGCTGTCTCAGTACACAGATCAGACCGTCACCGCACTCCCATTTTCACAACACTTTGCATTCATTTAAGATTTTATTTTACACTTTGAAGTCTGTGCTTAAGAAAATGCTAGACAAAACGGGCTTTCTGACATAATCTTGTATGGTTTTATCCATTCAAGCACGAAAGAGAACTTAACACGGATGCGCTGTCTGATATTAAAACATGCACACAAATATTGCATCCAGTATTTGTACCTTATCATGATATTAAATTAAAAAGGAAATTGTCTTTTTAACTGTATTTTATATTCATTAATGCATTACTTTACCCAAAAATTGCTACTAATTTACTCACCCACAGTTCTCCAGTACATCGAGATGTGGGTGGCATTGTTTTTTCAAGAAGATATTTGGATGAATTAATTAAAGTTAAATCAATAAAAGTAAAAAACGCAAATACATTCAACACAAAAGTAATCCCTGCCCCTTGTGACGTTAAATAAGCGTCTTATAAATCAGTCAATTGATCTGTGCAAGAAACTGAACGCTATTATCACATCTTCGGGTGAATTCCCATCGCATTCATGTGCCCCACGCACTTATAGGGCAGAGCCTTTGTATAGTGCGAGTTCTGGGGGAGATGAACAGCTGTTTTTCGTAAATATAGCCATTGTTCATAATGAATGCAGTAATAAAAACAACACCGTATTCCCCTTATCTGAGACAACCGTTCACGTGGTGTACCCTTCCTACAGTTAGCCTACTTTCAAGGGCAGAAAACGCGTTTTAGAACACGACCTATCACGTGCGCAAACCGATTGCCTGTGGCTGTGCAATGCATTGCTGATTATAACGTTGTAAATAACATTAAGTTTCTTGGACTGACCGATCAAATCGCTTTATAAGACGTAAATCATTATGAGCCGCGGGAATTATGTAGCAGCGTTTTGGGCTTTTAAAGATGTGGCGTCTCAGGAGGACGTGCATTTAAAGTACATCGTTCGTAAAGTCTCTCCACTTATTTGAAATGTTAAGGCGGGCCAGGTAAAGATGATTGACGGGCCGCATTTGGCCCGCGGGCCGCCAGTTGACTAGCCCTGCTGTACACGAATAAGAGCGTGATTACATAATGTAACGCTAGACAAAGAATGTCAAAACAAACAGATGCTGCGTTAATTGCGTTAAATATTTTTCACGCGTTAATTTGAAAAAATCAATCACATGCGTTAACGAGTTAACGTTGACAGCCCTAATATATATATATACTGTATATAACGATTTTTTGTAAGACGTAAAGACTTTTTGTAAGGTCAACAATGATGCAACAATAATGTAATGTATATGTAAATATACAGTATATATATATATATTTTAATAACCATATTTTAATGTATAGCTTTCACTGGCCCACAGTCCTTTTCATCTTATTTTCTGTGTACACTGTAAATCCAAAACATTTTTAAATAACAAAAAAACACCATAATGGATATTCATTAACCTAAAAATGTTACAAACAAAATCATTTTGCGATCTAACCTGACGGGCGTTAAAAACAAATATTGTACAAATATACCCCCCAGACATCCCCTTTGGCCACTACTGTACTCAAGGTGCATTCAGTTTTGAAAAGTCCGAAGACATCAATTTTCCAAAGTTGGGCATTGTTTTTGTCTACTGTACATTACATAATACGAATTATTATTGTTTAGATGTTTGCTAACTGTATTTTAGTACTTTAGCTTGACAACAGTTGCTCATTAAAACGTTTCAAAAGTTAAAAAATGCTGCAATAAAGCTTATTTTTTAAATATACTTATTACTCTTTGTGTGCGTGTGTGAGAATGTGTGTGTGTGTGTGTTTATAGACACATAGATTTACTTTAGCTCAGCGTTCACTCTATAAAGTCTGAGGTCTAGCTGTGAATTCTGCTGAGCAGGGCTTTAAGACTTGATTTACTTACAGCACTATATACAACACGCACACATATACTCACTGTGCGTAGGATGTAGAGGAGATATAGCGCTCAAGGGTGAGTGAGCCTCAGGAAGACTTATGTGTTATGTGCACCACAGCCCTCTGGGACACACAAGCACACAAACGCACACAAGCTGTGTACTGTTACCTATGCGGTGCTCTTAAATATTCATGAGGTGTGTTTTTTAGAAGTGCTGAGATCCGGTCTTCCAGACTCAAAGTCTTCTGGGATGTGTCCTATATCAGCTGTTCTCTTTTCCCTTGGCTGTGTGCTCTCTGTAGGGACCCTACAAAGGGAGTCCAGCGGGGAATCAGTGACAGTTGCCCACGAGATCTGAGAATTTAATCCGCACACCGTTAATAAATCATACTTACTGTCATGCACCTTAAAATGTGTGAAAAACAGCAAAGAATGTATTTTTCTTTACTAGTGAGGTGAGGTGAAATATGATCGGTGTTAGCGAACCTACTTTGAAATGGGAACCTCCAAAGCTACAAGCTACACATAACTCAAGCAATGCTTCTTAAAACTAGCTAGTAACGCTAAAGGCATTTGAAAGTGAATTCTGTCTTTTTTGCGCCATTACTGTAACCAAACAGAATTGCAAAAGTTATTAGTTTTCCAAGAGTAACTGGTGTGGGGTTTATGCTAAGTTATCAGACTAATTGCTAAGCTAGTTGGGAAACAACAGAAAACAATTGAAACCCAATCGAAACCATCATAGAAGTTCTAATGGTTTCCATTAAAATACTATTACAAAATTCCTTTGTGTGTTTTGGGCATTATTCTATTAGGATTTAATGGTGTTCTATCGGTTTCCATTTGCCACACCACCAAAAGAATCCATCACATACCAGTAGACACCATCATAGTTTCTATTAAAACCAATACAATTCACATTATAACCATTAAATCCATTACATTTTCTGTTGTATTTTGGGCAGGGTCCCCTGCTGAAAAAACTATAGAAACCATTACAGAAATTAAAATTTCCATTAAAATACCATTATGAACCATTAACTTTTTCCATTAAAACCATTACAAAATTAATTTTTCTAGTGTGTTTTGTGCATTATTCCAGTAGAATTAAACATCCCACCAATATATTCCATCACATACCAGTAGAACCATTATAGTTTCCATTAAAACCAATACAAATCCCTTTAAAACCATTATAACTTCTTTAATGGTTTCTATAGTTTTTTTTCAGCAGGGGTTGTTGTTGCAGGGTGTAAGCTAACCACCCTGCTAAAAGAAAACAATAGAAACCCAACATAAACCATTACAGAAATTCTAAAGGTTTCCATTAAAATACCACTATGAACCATTAGCTTTTTCCATTAAAACCATCACAAAATTCCTTTTTGTAGTGTGTTTAGGGCATTATTCCCATTATTTATAGTAGGATTTAACATCCCACTAATAGAATCCATCACATACCAGTAGACCCATTACAGTTTCCTTTACAATCATTTTTTCAGCAGAGCACACAAAACAGAACGAGAAATGTTTCTTTCAAAATTGTTAGATTTGGTTGTATATGTGACAAAAACACATTAGTTGGTTTATTCAAGACGACATAAATCATGAAATGATTTTCGAGGATTTCTAATCAGGCACTGAATAAAGGACCCATTATAAGTTCCGCTAAACTGATTTTTACGGGAAATCTTGAATGACATTATTTATTAAAGCAACACTTGGTAGTTTTTCAACCTTCAAATACTGTCTCTTATTTCAGTGGTAGAACAGCTCTTAACTGGACGAATTCTACCCCCGCTGCTACCTGAGCAGCCTCAGAGCGGCTAGAACCACACTCTGTAAGTTCGTTCTGTGTTCGGGTCGGTACACACAGCCCCGCCCATCCCCTGCCTGTGGAAGAGTGCGACATGGCTTCCAAACGACGTTTCTGCATTCGTTCCATCGTTTCTGTTCCATCAGCGTAGTCAACAAATTCAAGTGTATTGTGCTGCCCACGGGGAAGCTTATACAGCGAAATTATTTACGACACTAGCAACAGACAATTGCGCTTATCAACCAAATGGGGGAACCCGTGAGCAAATGTTCCAAAGTGTTGCTTTAAGCTTAGCAACGCTGTTCAATCTGAAGTCCTTATGTCTCGTCTGAAGAGAGGAGCTAGAAAGTAAGGAGAGGATGCAGATACAACACAAGGATGCACATGTGGTAATAGTTGTTGCCACCCTGCCCTCAGGGTACATGAGCAGTTTGAGAACTTACTACAGTTTGAGAAAACGTCATGACTCTGCTTTCTTTATTTGGGTCATAGGGGGCACAATGATACCTGTTTTCGCAAAGTCGGCCCTATTGACTTCAAACAGATTAATGTTTTAATACAATTACTCTGTTGTCTTCTGACGTCCCCTGATACTTTAGGTTGCGTCACAGTGTACACTACAAAGTTCACCACCACTGTAATCTCTCTTTCTTTCTCTTCGTAGACGGCAGACCCCGTGCACGATTTGCTATTGGACGTCATCACGTGGGTGGGCATCCTGCTGTCTCTGGTGTGTCTGCTCGTGTGCATCTTTACCTTCTGCTTCTTCCGCGGCCTGCAGAGCGATCGCAACACCATCCACAAGAACCTGTGCATCTCGCTCTTCATCGCCGAAACGCTCTTCCTCACGGGGATCAACCGTGCAGACCAGCCTGTACGCCTTTACACCTCACATTCTCCGACTTACACTTACACTTACACCTTTCATTGCTCAAAAATCAACAGCGCAGACCAAGATGAATTGACGTATTCGTTAGCTAATACGTGAGTTTAGCACCCTTTCAAGACAGGAAGTGAGGTTGAAATGGACAGGAAGAGAGATGATGTTTTAAACGGCTGACTGCCATTTTTGTAGCTTCAAGAGAGGGTGAAATAGAGGGAGTCTTTGTGTTTCATGCAGGTTTAATGGATGGTATTCAGTGTGTGTGTGTGTGTCAGAGACTAGTGGAGGAACATCATACATGATTCATAATCTTTAAACTCTATTATTTAATATTTTTCAATTATCTGAGCAGGTGCTTGAGGTCACTGAGCAGCATCCATCAATGTTCATGTCACACAGCACCGAGAGAGAGAGAGAGTGCGTGTGCTTCAGTCAGTTGTACTGTCAAGACAAATGTGTCTCCAGATGGAAACAAAGCATAAAATGAATGTTTTTTAATTGTTAAACTGTCAAATTTATTTTAGTGGTAGATTTAGGGTTCGGTCATCAATAAGCTTTTGCTTTAAAGGAGCTATGTGGAGGTTTTAGCGGCATCTAGTGGTGAGGTTGTGAATTGCAACCAACGGCTCACTCCACCCCTCACTTTCGAAGCACTGCGGCGGCTCTGACAGGACAAAGATGTCGTCACGTTTTCGCTTCTTTGGCGAAGGAGATGACGTATTTACGAAACGTCCTGTGTTGAGCAGTTTGTCCGTTTAGGGCTACTGTAGAAACAACATGGCGAATTCCATGTAAGGGGACCCGCGGTGTATGTAGATAGAAATAACTCATTCTAAGATAGTAAAAACATAACGCTTCATTATGTAAGGTCTTTCTACACCTCTGAAGACATAGTTATGTATATTGTATAGTATTTCTGTCAATAGATCCTCCGAAAAAATGACACAGTGGACCATTAACAATAGAAGTCTATGATAAGCCCACTTTTCGTTTTGTGTGTGTCGCAGATTTATAGTTTTGTCCCCAACGTGAAAAAACGCAAAAATACTCATTTGTGTAAGTGATGTTCTGCATGTATGTTTCAGATCGCATGCGCCGTCTTCGCTGCTCTTCTGCACTTCTTCTTCCTGTCTGCGTTCACGTGGATGTTTCTGGAAGGCGTTCAGCTCTACATCATGTTGGTAGAGGTGTTTGAGAGCGAGCACTCGCGCAAGCGATATTTCTACATGGTGGGATACGGCGTTCCTGCCCTCATCGTGGCCGTGTCTGCCGCCGTGGATTACCACAGTTACGGGACTGACAGAGTGTGAGTCACACATAGTCACAGCGGCACACAACCCTGCTTGTGTGTGTGTGAAAGCAGGGTTGAATCTTAGTCTAATGCTGTGGAAATTAAAGCTTGAATAATTAAAGAAACTCTCATGTGTCATCCTCAGAGACCACCTGTAGTGTTATTTCCTCAGTGTGTGTGATTCATGAGGAACACATCTCTCTTTTTGTACTCAGGTGCTGGTTACGTTTGGACACTTATTTCATCTGGAGTTTTATAGGTCCTGCCACACTCATCATCATGGTAAGCAGACCCGAGTATTGAATTTACAGATTCATTCTAGAACTCTCAACCCTTCAGACTCTCCAGTAAAACTTCATATACCCTACATTCATCAATACTCTTGAAAGATGTTGATATATCTCACTGCCCTTCAGAAGCTACTTATGATTTCATTTTTTATGAAAGTACTAAATAAAACACAAAACAAAATGAGTTTATGTATGATTCTTTTTATTTTTTAATGATAAATATCTTGTAGATTCTGCAAGGTCTCTTTAAACTAACTAACGCACTCCTGTGACTCTCTTTCTCCCAGCTGAACGTGATCTTTCTCGGAATCGCACTCTACAAGATGTTCCACCACACCACCATCCTGAAGCCTGACTCTGGTTGCCTTGACAACATCAAGTAAGCTTGACAGCGGAGTGGGCTCATTGAGGGGTGGAGCCTATGAGAGATGCAGTCTGATGGGTGGGGTCTTGTGAATTGTGGTGACTAATAGGAGGGGTCTGTGGGAGTTGAGTATTGTGAAGGACAATAATAATATGAGTCTATGGGAGTTGAGGTTTTTAGGGGTTAAATTATGGATGGAGAGTCTAGGATGAGTGGAATCTGTAGGAGGTGAGGTCTGTGTGGTAAAAAAATGGGTGGAGTCTGAGAGGAGGAGAATAACGGATGGAGTCAGGAATGAAAATGAAAGGAAAATAATGGGTGGAGTCTGTGAGGTGGAGAATAATGGGTGGAGTCTGTGAGGTGGAGAATAATGGGTGGAGTCTGTGAGGTGGAGAATAATGTGTGGAGTCTGTGAGGTGGAAAATAATGGGTGGAGTCTGTGAGGTGGAGAATAATGGGTGGAGTCTGGAATGAGTGGAGTCAGTAGGAACTTATATGTATGAGGGGAAGAATAACGGATGGAATTTGTGATGGGTGCAGTCTGTAGGTCAGGCTTGTGATGGGAGAATAATGGATGGAGTTTATGGTGGCTGGAGTCTGTGGGATGTTTAGACAGTGAGACATGAGGGATGTGTTTGGGAAAAGTGTTTAGTAGCAGTCATTCCTCTGCGAATCTCTTTGGTGCCAGTAATTGTTCAGAAATGACACACATGTGGCCCTATTGAACATCATCTCAAGAGCGGATATTGTTCATTTATCATTTTACTGTAGCAGGTTGAGGTAAGAGTAGAAGTGGCACAGTGTATTCTGTGGGGAAGATGTTGTTACGTGAAGATCTGTGTTGTTTCACAGAAAAGAGCAGCAGAAATTCTGCACAAATTAACCTCCGCATGCACATGAATATTCATCATCGCAGCCACACAGCAGCCACTCAGGAGAGCAGAGCTTTAAAAGGGCTATAAATATGCAAATTTATGGCTGTCCCTTTAGATCCAACTTAGTGCACAAGTTACTGTGTGTGTGTGTGTGTGTGTGTGTGTGTGTGTGTGTGTGCGTGTGCGTGTGCGTGTGTGTGTGAGCTGAATGGGAATCAAACTGAATCAATGATCTTGTAGAATCTATGCCCTGAATACAGCCATATTTTACAGTGGACCGCTCTCTTTGTGCATCTGTGATACAACGAGCTGTCCTCTTATGTCCCTTTGTCTATTGTAGCAATAAGATGCTGATGAAAAACTGATTCAGCCAAACACATTCATAAACATCGCCATCCTGCATAGATACTTCTTAACATTCTTTAATAGAGTTCAAGCCTTGAACCCAACCACCCAACTTCTAAGATGAATCACGACATAAACTTTGAATTGAAGCAAAAAGGTCATTTAAAATCATCAAAGGCCATTGTAGCTCATCTAGACATAGACAGACTTCAACCTCGGGAGAAATACGAGCGAAGTCTTAAGCGAAGATTTCCATTTGCTCTCCATTGAATCACATGATGTCTCATTTTTCTTTCTTATGGGATTTCAGGGCTGTCTATCAGTTTGAGGTGTCCCTCCTTAGCCAGCAGCATAGCCATCATTTCAGAAGTAAAGGGGACAGAAATGTCAAGAGAACACACTTGACCAATATAGTGTGGGGGTCACATCCCTGACACCCCCGCAAATTCTGCGCCCATGTCTGTGCACCGATGTAGAAAATTCTACTACACAAATGTTTGAACTAAATAAACCAACAGCACATTTACAACCGAATCAAAATGTCTTTAAGACAAACTAATATCTTTAAGATTTAACTATATGTGCAAGGTTTAAAAATGAAATAAATAATAATCAAACCAGAAGTTCTTCTGGATCAGTGTTTTCATCTTGCGAAGTGGTCTATACTGTACATCTGGGGCGCAATGCGACAGACAGTGCCGATCCTAGATATCTGGGGGCCCTATAGCAAACCTTTGTGAGGGGCCCTTGTCATAATAGTTAAAATTAGATAAACATCTGAAAATAATAAATCAATTAACAAACTTAAATGAATAAAGATTGAAAGGCAAAAACATTAGACTGACGAACAATTAAGTATAAATGTAAATTCACATTTCGTTTCACATTCTAAAAATAAAGCGTGGCTCTGGAACTAGCTGTAAACTTGAACACCCAAATGCGGTGTGTTTTTACTAACCAAATGAGTGATCATCAAAAATAAAGCATGATAAATATAGTTTACTCAAGAAAGCTAAGCATACAAAAACAATAATTCTCTAATTGTGATGACACAGATATTACATATAGTCATGGGAAAACGAAATACAGTGTATTGCAGTGGTGTGCATTATAGCATGAACATGAACAATGTACAGTTGATTTTGTGACTGTAAGTCGTTCTCTGTAAATGCTATCGAGCTTTAAATAATGGCATATATTGTGTATGTGTATATACCCATACAGTAGTAAAATACATAGCAATATATACATATGATTTGACAGTTTATTGTAATAAATATCAAAAGTCTAAAAAGTGTGCTTTATAGCTGACACCCACATGAACACTGTACAGCTGGTTTTGTGACTGTAAGTCATTCCCTTTAAACGTGTATATTAATGTGTATGTAACTTTGGAGATGGTCCCTAAATTCACAACTATCGAACGTCCAACTTCAAACCAACTTTATGCGTGGAAAATACTGAATTTGTGCATCTGTACTTGAATAATTTGGCAAAACTAAACAAGACTTTGAAATGGTACAAAAACACATGCCGCCTTGTTCCTTTGCTTGGAGTTGTTGGCATTTTTTCCGCTACAGTACGGATAGCTTTTGAAGCCATGGCCATTTGTAAAGATGCATCATCACATCACGCGCATGTCATCACCTGCCGCGCACTGCATGGTGTTCGAGTATGTCACGGTAATTGAATTAAATGATTAAAAAATACTTTTCCATATGATTACTGTTAAGTTGAATCAGCAAGTTATAAAAATAGCGTCTTGTTTACATTATAGTGTTTTTGATTTGGTACTCAAGGGGGCCCCTGGTGGTGCAGGGGCCCTACGAAAACTTGCGTAGTTTGCGTATAGGAAGGATCGGCTCTGGTGACAAAAGACAATAAAACGCATTAGAACCCGTCATAATTTTATATTTTGTCCACACTGGGCGCGGCGTGACGGTGCCATTAGAACAAGCCTTGTGTCGTGTCGCGTCGGCCGCGTCCGGTGTAGACACGTGTGAGGGTAAATTATGAGAGAATTTTCATCTTTAGGTGAATTGTCTCTTTAAAACACAAAGCTCTGTGATCATAAGAACAGCAGAGGGGATGAGTTTGATTAATTCAAGAATGAGGGTCTTATTACAGCCAGACCTCCTCCATGAGCTCTCGGATTAGATGAGATCATTCTTATAATCAGACGTTCTATTCATGCTAATAATCAGATGATTATCTTTTGTTGTTCCTAGTTTTCATATTCGGCTGTATTTGTTTGATCTGTTTGAGTTTGATTACTCAAAGGACACAATAAACAATGTCTGGCGATCACAAAGTGCGAAATTTGATTCACATTGACACAAAGGGAAATACTTTTATGTCATTCGATTAATTTTCGTCTTTTATTTGGAATTTAATAACTATCATATTCAGATTTATACCGACCACCGCATGTCTGTAAGACATGTAAATGTACATTCAGTCTGCCGTTTGCAACAAGGCCTCGCATATCATCACTTACACATGTTTATATGTAAATAAACATATTGTAAAGCAGTCCTTCCCACTAACAGCCACGCAAATATATAACACAATATAGTCTCCAGCGACTGACATATTTTCTCAGTCACACAGTGTGTACCATCAGCTTTGTGTATGTTTATGTGTTTTTTAAAAGTTGAGTGTGTTTTTGTATACTTGAGTTTAGGTTTGTAGTGTGCATCGACTTTTCTGCCGTTGTCCATGATATGATTTATAACTGCTCTCTAAAAGATTTAAACGTGCTCTTGTGTGTTTGATGTGATTTATATGGCTATTTGGAATGGCCGGGTATTAACCGCAAACCAACCTACAGCTGACCCGCTGCGCTCCCAGAGGTCACAACCTCATCGCCTCGTCTCAAGTCCAGATATACCATGTGCCTTTATCTGTGTGAGACCACCAGTACCCTGCACAGATAAAGTCTAGCTGTAGTCAGTTGTGTAGTTGTGTTTCGTCTAAAATAAGAGAGTAAATTGTTTTTTGTTGTTGGACAGTATTAATGTGAAACATTTACACATTTATAAAACAATTTATATTGTTTTCAATACAGGAAAAAATACATTATTATAGTAATGGTAATAATAATAACAATACATAAATAATGAATACAGTAATATTCAATAAAGATTTTTTTCATGAACAACAATAAATCAATAATTTATAGAATATTATTTTATTTATTGTTATTTATAGAATATAATTCTCTATACAATATAGTAATGAGAATAATACTAATAATAACAACAATAAATAAATAATAAATAAGATCATATTCAATAAAGAATCATTTTTCATGAATAACAATAAATAAGTAATAAATAAAAGAATATATTAAAAGCAACGCAATGTAAAACATTGAATATATTCGATATTATTTATAGAATATTAATTTACGTATTATTTTATAGATTCAACTTTTTATCGAATGTTATTTTATTTATTATCATTCTTAGAATATTATTTTGTTTACTATAATTTATAGAATATATTTGTTTACTGAAAAATACTTAAATTAATAAAAATGGTCAGTACTGAGATTTTTAGGAGACATGCTTGATTGTCATAAAAACAATGCGTAGATATGGTTCTGTATACAGACTTGTATTATTTGTTCATTTGCTTTAGATTTTTGGAGAAATGTTTTGGGTGCAGTAGTCCACTTTTTCACTTCAAAAACATGACAAGCAATTTATGCATTCGAAATGTATAGTCTGTCTGTCCTGGAAAAAAATCGATGAAAATAAAAAGCTCACACCGCCTGCCACAGATCTAACGCTGAGCGAGCAGACAGTAAGCTTAGAGATGGAAAGAATTCATAAATAGTGACAAATCCATGACAATTGAATATAAAGCGTCTTCAGTCATTTTGTCCATGGATTTAAGTCTAAAGTGATGGAGTGTTGTGTAACAGCTGGGTTTTTGTTGCTTTATGTTGAGTTATTTTATGTGTTTAATTGTTATTTGAAACATTTTCTGTGTCATTCTTTGTGTTCTGCTGTTGCGTTTGTCCAGCTATCAGTTATATGACGGCTGTGTCATTGTGGAGTGGTGCTGGTAAGATCAGTCTCTTTCTGGACGTTTTTCCACCCGTTCCTCTTCCTCGTCTGTGTGTGCTTTCATCATCATTTATCTCTCGTAGCTTTAAGTTTGACGCATAAGAAAAATCTGATTTTTTACAGAAAAGCTTTTACAAAACCACAAGCTTTACATCCGCTTCAAACCCCCCCTGAACATCGTGCCCTGCAGTGTAAGCACAGTTTCTGCTTTTGATCAATCTAGGGACGCCTGTCTATATATTAAGCATTTTCAAACGAAGAGCGTTCATTTAAACACGTTCTGAAGAGACGAGACGCGCCTCGGAAGTTCAATCGGCACTTGGAGGACATTACTCACGTTCTGTCAAGACTTTCTGCCTCCAACTTAACTCAATTACGCCTGCCATTGGGATGCAAATTCGCTGGTGGAGACGAAATGAGACGATATGACAAATTGCTGCTAATTCACTTAAATGGTTTAAAAGCAGTTCCGGGCGTCTTTTTATCATAATTCACTTTCATTTTTCATGTTTAATCCTGCTGATGAGCTGAGACGGTACCTGAGGGAGGAACCGCGTTTCGGTCGCGGAAACTCCCGGCAGGACGTCCTTAACGCGACGAATCGCCGCTATCCCGTTCAATTATGCTTCAAATGCACCCAAGTGTGTTAGAGAGAGAGGACGAGCGACAGAAGGTGCGAATGAGGATCTGAATATCTTCAGGAACGGAGAAATAAAGCACGCGGGAGATCTTGTCTCTCTATCGAGTACAGTATTAATGAAGGTTATACGGGCTTAAAGCCGAGCGTTCCTCTCTTTCAGTCTGGTGATATTTTTAATACGCGTCCTATAGCTATTATGGCAACACAAATACCCCCCTGAGTGTTCACGGGTCAATCAACCCCATTAAATGCCCGTCATTAAGATCGACACATGAAAATGATGTTTAATAGTCTCCACTTGAATTCCATCAATCATTTCTTTTGCTGTACACCTGGTGTGGTTATTAGACGTCAGTGTAATGTGTGTGTGATAATTACACCTGACACCTGTGCATCTCTGTAATAGCCCCAGTGTCGAGTGTGTGTGTGAAGTGTGTTGTTTTGTAAGCGTTTACTAGTTGTTTTTACATAATATACAGTATATGTGTGTACTGTGTATAATAATGATGTTTATACAAATACACACACGTGCATGTATATATTTAAGAAATGTTTACATGTGTATATACATTTTTATATTTACATATCATTTTAATTTTATATATAAATATTTCATATATAAATATATATATAGCTTGTTCAAATTAAATTATATGTATATGTATTATATAAACATTATTATTATTATCAGCCTTAATTTAAAGACTTATTTTGGTGAAAAATAAACACAGTTCAGGTGTGAAGAACATAAAGATCTGTCTCCTTGTCTTTCACAATGTATTTCACATTTTTTGCATTAAATGGTTTTAAAAAACAGCTTGATCAGAATGATGGTCACTCTGATTTGGTTTTTGAATCATTTTCGAGCAATTGCATACATTTTGATACATATTTTTAGATATTTTTATATCTCAAACGTACCATTTTCTCACTACAGTGAATCGCACACTGTAACACTTTGCTGTAGTTTTCGCAGCAGGTTTTCATTTTGAACTGTCTGTTTATTTCTTCTCATTTTCTTTTGCTCTTCCTTTTATTGGTTGGATCGTTCAGTTATGAGGATTATGATCCAGAGATTAAGTAAAAAGATCCAGCATCTCCATCAGCACTTTCCACACTTTTCGAAACCACACTGTATGCGTTTTCATATGTGTGTCTTTCTGTTTTCTCCTCAGCACCCAAAACTTGTCCGTCTGTATCCTGAGGTTGTTTTTGAACCCGTGTGTCAATCGCCGTACCACATTTGTAGTCGTTATTTTGTTCAAAAGCATTTGAAGACATCACCCCTTAGCGTTTTGACTGTTTCTGGGAGCAAAACATTTGGATTCGTTCTGTAAATAGCATTTTCATGTAATTAAATCGAATACAAATTGACAGATCTTGTAGCAGCGTATCAACAACACTCCGAAGACCTTAAAAACGGTGAAGCATTGTTCTACAAATCACTTTAAACACCATAGCAACCACACAGCAATGCCCTAGCAACAACACAATATGCCATAACAACGTGTTGAGCTTGAGGGATTTCTTCATAAAAACGTGAAATAGGATTTGAATTGCCTCTTATATTTGTTTGAATATTTTGGGTGCATAATAAATGATGACATGTTGTTTGTTTAGTGTAGTCATGTAAGTGCTGTATTGGACCCAATCCATAAGTACAGTAATTACATACGTTTTCATGTTAAATTGAGCTGTTGTGATCATCTGTAGCCCCACGGGCGGAAATTCTGTTATCGTTATTCTATGATACACAATTTATGGCAAACACTCAAAGAAAACATCATGAACGTATCATAATGTTTTATAAAGTATCCTTCGGTTTTTTTGTGTGTTAACGCTTTTGCCGGCACCAGTCCTCATTCACTTTCATTGAACGGAGAACTGTGAACATTTCGCTTTTACGGAGGAAAGCCATGTGGGTTTCAAATGATATTCGGATGAGTAAACGATGACAGATTTTTTATTTTCAGGTGAATTATCTCTTTATACCACTGGATTGCAACGAAAATGGAGTTCATTCAACTGGAGTCATATTTAATTGAATGGAAAGCTCAAATTTACCAGTTTAGCGACTGATTTTAATATCTTATCAGTGTTGGGTAAGTTACTCTGAAAAAGTAATTAATTACTAGTTACTAATTACATATTCAATAATGTAATTAGATTACTGTACAAGTTACTCTCTTCAAAAAGTATTTAGTTACTTATTACTAATTACTTTCTATATCCTACATCAACCTTGATGAGTTAAGTGATTCAAGGATAGGCATGAAACAGCTCTTTTAATTCATTTAAATAAATAATATTAAACTACATAAAGTATTATTATTAATTACAAATGTGAGAATTATACATTAAAGCACGGATTTTAAAGTTAGACTTTGAATTTTGATGTCAATTCCTCTTCTGCACACACACATATTACACAAAGTATTTACTTTAATTACATCAGAAGTAACTGTAATTAAATTACAGAAAAAATAAGAGTAATCCCTTACTTTACTTTTTCAAGGGAAAGTAATTAAATTACAGTAACTAATTACTTAGTAACTAGTTACACCCAACACTGTGTCTTATATTGTGTGTCATCGGTTAAGAGAAGATGTGCCGTTTTAAATGGCACTAAAAAATGAAGCCAAGGACGTGTAAGCAGTGTATTGAGGTTGGTGTGCAGCGATGGATAGGTCAACTGCGCTGCATTAAGAATGAATCACGGCTATTAACCAATCAGAATGCATTTAATAAAACAGGATGATGTGTGTGTGTTTCAGGTCGTGGGTAATCGGTGCCATAGCGCTGCTGTGTTTACTGGGTCTGACTTGGGCGTTCGGCCTGATGTACGTCAACGAGAGCACAGTCATAATGGCGTATCTCTTCACCATCTTCAACTCTCTGCAGGGCATGTTCATCTTCATATTTCACTGCGTCCTGCAGAAGAAGGTTTGAGAAACGTATAAGCACATGATACAAGCCAATCATTAATACATTACGCCAAGGTTTGACGGCTGGCATGTGCGTGCGTGTTTAGGTACGCAAAGAATACGGAAAGTGCCTGCGGACTCACTGCTACAGCGGGAAGAGTTTGGATTCATCCGTGGGTTCAGGAAAAAGTTCAGCATCCCGCGGGCCTGGACGGTATTCCTCGGCTTCGCAGGTAGTTGGGTTACTGACCACAGACATACATCTGAGATGAATAAAGTGTAGATACACAAACACATCCTGAATCCATTGTGGTGAGAGTTTTGTGTCAAACAGCTGTGTCGTAGTAAATATGGTTTCATTGTCCTTGTGTGTGTTTTCTCTCTCTCTCTCTTTCATCGCAAGGTTCACCACCCGCCTTGTATGACAAACTCCTCACAGTTACAGTATGAACAAGTAACTATCAGTCCTGTGATTTGACCTTTATCACCTTGATCTTCTCTATTGTTTTGTCTGTTAATCCTTGTCTTATCAGTTAAAGGAGTAGTTTGCCCAAAAATGTATCTCCTTCTTAAACAAGTTTCTTCTGGGAAACACAAAAGGAGAAATGCAACCTGTCTGAATAACAAAAGTGAATTGTAATAGGGACTAGCAGAATTGTAGAATTTTAGCTATTCTACAATTGTGCAATAAGTTTGTGCAGGAAACAGACTGAAATTTGATGGCAATTTCTTTTTTGAAGCATAATAGCCCCAGTCCCCATCCACTCTCATTGTATTTACGTGAACGTTTTTCACGTCAGATGAAACAAAGTCATCACAGAGATATTACGTTTTATTTTTCGCTTGAACTCATTTTTTCATTTTTGCGATTCGTCTCTAGATCTTTAGTCATACACCTTTATTCTGTATTAAATACAGCACTTCAGTAAGTGTTGAAAGTAGTTTAA
Source organism: Triplophysa rosa (assembly GCF_024868665.1). NCBI lineage: Eukaryota > Metazoa > Chordata > Actinopteri > Cypriniformes > Nemacheilidae > Triplophysa > Triplophysa rosa. The sequence goes on from NC_079890.1 coordinate 3,997,047, forward strand.
TAATTATGAAAGTTTTGAATTCGTTTTTTTTTCTGCACATAAAGAGACCCAAAGTCAGCATTTACTTTTTAATTCATTGAAACCCTGCTCAAGAATGTATTCATTTTTTAACATTCATTCATTTATAGTGCTAAAATATTCAGTGTTATTTTCATTTGACTCCTTCAAAGGACTTGGAGCCGTTTATTGCGCGTCGTCCTTGTCTCACAAATCTGTGCCTTTGCATATCTGCGCTTTAATATCTCATTTCCATGGTAACCGTATGACTGGATGCATTATCTCCATGGAGACAAGGTTTCCAATTTGACCTTTAGCCTTTTATGGGTCATGTGCTGAGATGTCTGCAAACACGAAACAGGACTCAGAAACGCGCTGTGATGACCTGTGACCGGCATGTAAATGTCAGCGGGATGAGTAATACGCTTTGAACACCCTCACTCTTTAACTCGCAGAAGATTCTTGTTTGGTTTTTAATGATATATGTTTAAGATGCGTGGGGTGGTGACCAGCAGTTTAAAGTGGTCATCATTAGCCTGAAATAAAGTTTTGTCTTCATTTGATCAGCCTCACGCCATTTCAAACCCCTATGACTTTCTTCCTCCGTGGAACATTAGAGGAGATGTTTTGAAGAACGTGTCGGATGCTCTTCTTCATGCGGTGAATGGGGACTGCAGCTGTTGAGTTTGAAAAAGATGAAATGAGGGAAGGCAAAATTGTCACTTTTGGGTGAACTATTCCTTAAAGCTTCAGTCGTGACGTAACACTGCATTGGTTCTCATCACACGTGCGCAGAATGTTCTTGTGTTATATTCTGCATCTGATGTTCTTCACAGAGCCGAATCCGTCGGATGTGGAACGACACGGTGAGGAAACAGACAGAATCCTCATTTATGACGGGAGACATCAACAGCTCAGCTACACTGAACAGAGGTACGCACACACACGCAGTAGATGTGACATCATTAAGCAGACGGTCATTACTGATAATCATTGCCTACGTGGGGAATTTACACTTCTGGAATGGCATTCGCAAAATTCCCCACGGTCTCTTGCATGTTTGTTTATGTTCATTTGCAAATCATTAGATGTATGCATTTGGCAGACGCTTTCATCCGAACTCGCATACCGTGCATTACACATTTGATCAGAAATGTGAGTTCCTTTTCGAACCCATGACATTTGCGCTGCTAATGTAACATGCTACCCATAATGCTTTTAGTTTATGCTTATTTAATTATGTCGCGCTCTTAGTTTTACATGTTTAATATATCGCCAGATGTCCAAATTTGCTGTTTTTCGATGTGTCGTCCAAGTTTACAATCACTTTTTAATACTTTTTATTGGTTAGATATTTGCAAGACCCAGTGACAAATATGCACAAAATATGGAGATATGAGGTTTCAGAAAGACGATTTTAATCGTAGAATCTATACAGAATTGACAGAAAAGCTCAAAGAAAATCATCTGAAGATTGTTTTATTCAGCTTAACCAGCTTCGTGGAAATTTCAGATTTGCACAATTCGTGGTCCCTCACTTTGTAAATGTACCGTTTATTTGGATGATTTATTAATGTTCGTGTTATAATCGAAAGTGCAGTGTTAAATGTAAATGAGAAATGGTTATTTTATATTACAATCATTTCATATTATAATTTAATTTGAAAAACTATATTATGAGTATAGTAGCAATAATTAGAGAGTCTATTTGCAAAAACAGATTCAGACTTTTCAAAAATCATGTGTTTTATTGTGTTAGCTGACTTTATTGAAAACATTTTTTTAGTTATTATTACTTATGTCAATCAAACTGCACTTGGGTTGTTTTGATTAAGTTAGAATGCACAATGAAACGTGAATTTTGAAATATTCGAAATATGGAGTTGTCTGTTTTTGCGAACACTTCATATCATGTAAAAACGAAATCTTGCAATTAGAACAAAATGTACCCAGAGTTAGGGTGACTTTCACGCATTGTACAAATTCATACAAAGTCACCACCTCGTAAAATAGTTATGTGTCCCATTAAATCAGGTTCGACTAAAAGAAGTGAAAGTGACCAAATTGAATTGACTTCGGTGAGACTCTGTGGGTCTGAATGTGAGGTAAACAGGTGTCTGATAATCGAGTGAGCTTTAGAATGTCAACAGATGAGACGACAGTAATGCAGCCGCACCGGCGAGTGCAGTCAGTTTAGTATCTACGCAGTCCTTCAATCCTAGAGCTGTGATTGGTCAGGAACAACAGATGCTTTGAGAATCTTTCTTCACACCATAAACGATGCAGTGTGGGTACAGAACCAGGCCGTGTTAACATCAGCACAAAACAGATTTAACAGGAACTTGCTGATGTTCCCATTTACTGTATAAGAATCTCTCTCGCTGTCTATCGCTTTCTTTCCTTCTGTCTATGTCTCCTAGTGTTTCTTTCCTCCCTCTCTCTCTCTCTCTCTCTCTCTCTCTCTCTGTCTCTCTGTTCTGATGAGTGAGACAGTAATGTTCTGTTATGATGATGGATTGACCCTCTTCAGATAGAGGAAGTGTCACGTTGGCAATAATTAGACTCGGCATAGCCATCCACACACACAGCACTTAACCCAGACGTGTGTGCGTGTGCGCATGCATGCATGTGTGTGTGTGTGTGTGTGTGTGTGTGAGAGAGAGAGAGACGCTCCATCACTTCTGCTCCAAGTGGACAGATGTATTAAACAGAGACACGGAGCCAATTTGAGACTGAAGGAGTGTGTGAAAACATTACAGGGAAATCATAATACTCTTCAACATATTTGACTGCCAACACACACACACACAAACGTGCTACTTGTAAAGGTTGGAGGTCACGACACTGTTTGTACAGACGCTGTGCAGGTCAGAGTTCAACTTCCTCAGCAGAGATTAATGTGGACCTTTAGCTTTTCACAGGTCACTCGACTCTCTCTCTAATAGTTGGATAATAAACACTTTCACTGATATATAATAAACCTTCATTGACGTTCTGCTCGAATGTTCTCGCCTTCTCTGTGGCTGCGGCTGACACATGTGTATGATAACAATGCTAACCCGCATTCGTTTGTGTTTTTCTCTCCATCTGTGTGGCTGCATCAGGTGCCATGGCCAATCACATCATCCCAAACTCGCTGCTGCGCGCGCACACCTCTAACAACCCCTATAACACCCTACTGGGCGACGCAGCCGTCTATAACAACCCCACCCTCAGCATGTACAACGCTCAAGGTGTGCTGCATTCTTCTGTTGCTGGAACCTACTGTGCACTAACTGTGTGTGTGTTCGGGGGGAGGGCGTCAGTTGTGTGGCTTCCCGCTGAATGTGTCTACGGTCATCTTTGTCACAGTCAATCAGAGAGTTTAACGGAAACTATTTCATCATTTACTGACCCTCGCCTCGTTTCAAAGCTGTATGACTTTCTTTCTTCTGCAGAACACAGAAGACAATGTTTTTGAGAACGTTGGTCACCGAAGAACATTGGACTCCATTGACTCACACAACCACTGAGACGTTTCTCAAAATGTTTTCTTTTGTGTTGCACAGTGGAAAGAAAGGTTTTAAAGGATATGAAGGTGAATAAATGATGCGACTAAAGAATAAACACAGAGAATGATTCGAGCAACCGCTCGCACGGAGATGTCCACGGGTGGCCTGGGTTCTCCTGTTAGCTATAACACGTCTCGGCATGCAGCTGTCTCCTCCGGTCTATCTGGCATCTGCTTTAGTTCCCGCCACCTTCACTAAAGCCTACAGATGTGCTACATCCAATTCAGAATACTCCGCGGGGAGGGGGCGGCGCGGGATAACAACCTCTTCATCTGCGTTGCCAACACTGTGACGACCTTGAAATCTAATATCAATAAAAGGCCCGAAATTACAAATAGATCCCAAGCCACTTTTAATGTTCCTCTTTAGCTCGATCAATATAACTCGCTTACCGAGCGTAGGATTCCGGCTCGTTCGGAGCGAAGCGCAACGCTAATGGAGACCGAAACATTAAAAGGAGAATTTCATGCACGTCCCGGGACGGCGAGGGAATTCGGGGATGTGTGTCTGGATTTGAGAGGTGAACGGCGGCGCGTACCTGCGCTTCGTTAAACCTGGTGCATGTTGGAGCGGTCACTGTGAATGCTTACATGTACTCTCTCTATCTTTTTTCTTTCTCCATGCTGTCCTTTAAGAGACCTACAGAGAGACAAGTATGGGAGTCAAACTAAACATTGCTTACCAAATGTAATTTCTCATGAAGTTATTCCTCTGTTTTTAAAGCTGTTGAAATCGGAGAGCACTCTTTAAAGCAACATTGAAATACAAAGCTGATTTTCTCTTCATCAATGCAAAGTGGCACTTTTGCTTGAAACGGATGCTGAGAGGACAATTTGCTGTTTTGCAACCGAAGGCTTCATTCTGAATTTGCATACTTGACTTAAAAGTGAAACAAACATAATTCGTTTGTCAAGGCTGGAAAGTTAACAATGAGTCAATAAAAACGCACTCCTACGTATAAAGTGTGGGAAGGTGTGTAAAGTGAAATTTATACAGTATATTAACCTAGAAATCAAGTATTCATTTATATAATGATGTGTCACCTGCAATAGTATTTCTGCAACGTTCAAATCTATTGACGGAGAAGATGCGCTCTCTGTACCGAATATCCGTGTTATATAAAGGCCAGCATGACTGTGGTTTTGGTGAATGCTTCTGCATGGCTGGTGTGCATTGTCGTGTGTTTGTGCGTAATAAGTCTTTGATGTGTGTTGTGTGTCGTGAGAGGTCGATCAATACAGATGTATGACCAGAAATGCTGTTGGCAGGTAAGTCCATCATTACGGTTTTGGCTTGCACATATCAGTGAGTTGTGAATGAGCTCTTATCAGCCCCGAACCCCTGACAAATCCAGTCAACGCCCATGATAACGTTAATTTGGAAGGCCAATTAATATCCGCCTCGGGGACGTTTCAGATAGCGCGCAAATGCATGTGGCTGTAGATGCGGCGTGTGACTTTTTAATGACTTCTCTCTGACTCTCGTCTTACAGAGGGACTGCTGAACAATGCCCGGGATACAAGTGCCATGGATACTCTACCACTGAATGGTAACCATGGTAACAGCTACAGCTTGGCCAGCGCCGATTACTTGAGCGACTGCGTGCAAATCATCGACCGCACGTACAACGTCCACAAAGAGATCACGCTGGAGAAACAGATCCTCAAAGAGCTCACCTCCAACTACCTGCCCACCTACCTGAACAATCACGACCGCGCGGCCGAGCACGGCCGCAACCTCATGAACAAGTTGGTTAACGAAGTCAGCAACGGGGGCGGGGTGAAAGACTCACCCATGCTGCCCGTCAATCTGGCGCTGGGCCTGACCGACTCCGCCTCGTTTCCGCCCGAGCATGCTCTGGGACTCGAGCTGATCAGGGAAGAGTCCAGCGCGCCTCTGCTTCCGCCGCCGCGTCCCACAAGTCACCCTCCTCAGCCCCTTCCCGCTTCCTTCGGCTCCACTGCCTCATCCAGACGGCGCCTTCCGCAAGACAACAGCGAGAGTTTCTTCCCTCTGCTGACGGAGGAGCAAACGGAAGAGACTCCGTCCCCCCAGAGAGACTCGCTCTACACCAGTATGCCCGCGCTGCCCGACCGCGACGAGGCGCAGTCGCTGCTCCGCGGCGGAGACGTGCACACCCTTCCCAGGAGCGGGGAGCCGGACGACGTGTACTATAAGAGCATGCCCAACCTGGGCTCGCGCAACCACCTGCACCAGCTGCACTCCTACTACCAGCTGGGCCGAGGCAGCAGCGACGGCTTCATCGTCCCGCCCAAAGACGAGCTTTCACCCGAAGAGACGCCACAGGAGCCTGCACATCTGGTCACAAGCCTATAGAGGGGCGGTCATGCCGCAAAACACGCACACCAGCTCTCATGCATCATCCTGATCTGTTCACGCCCACAACCCCATCACAACCTCTCCTGCGTTTCCGTACTTTTCAGTCGCCCGCGGTTGTTCGGCTTTTGTTTTTACATGTCTGCAGATAAATGAACTGCCATGAGAAACCTTGGGAGGGGATTTTGTATTCTGTTCGGCAGAGGATCATGGGTACTTTTGTTCATCGAGAAATGAGAACTGACACGTCTTCGGTCTCATTGATTGTGCACTTCTACTTAAAGGGAAAACTGACCCAAAAATGGATTCACGAGAATCCAGGACTTGTAGAAACCCAGAAGGAACACAAATAACTGCCAGAAACATTGTCCAATCAACACTATGTGACTCGAAAACTATTTTAATACCTTCTGTATCCATGTTTGCTTTTTAAATATTTCTTCTTCTGGTGTGGTGAAAGTCGGCACATAGTCTCGCAAGTGAAGCAAAACTAACTTTCAAAAAGGACAACTTCACCTCATGTGCTCTAGAGCAGACTTTTTCTCTCTTTTGTTTTGCTGTGTTAATAACAAATATTAAAAGAGGGGGCAAACTAATACCAGAGAATTCTACAATATTTCTATGTAAATGTACAGATGGTACAAAGAACTGTGCTCATTCAGTTTCCACACCCTCTGCTTCTGTAACCATGGTGATTTCAGATGTTTCCTCCTGCCGCTTTCGTCGTCCACGACAGGTTCTTTCTTTCTTTGTTTTGTTATCTCCGGTGTTCATGTCTTCGTTTCGATAGAAACACTGGCGAGCCACACAAAGAGCATAATAAATACTTTGCTGGTGATCAGTTGTTGGTGAACAGTTTTTCTTGGTCCATTTGAATTATTGCTCGATCGACTCGAGTTTGTAGATAACTGAAGAAAGGAAGCCCAATATTTTAAATGTGTCGACAGTTCAACATATACTGTACGTAGAGGTAGAGATTTGAGAAACACAGTTTAAGATCAACAGAGATCTTTATCATTTGTAGAGATAAAGAATTTGACAGGGGTACAAAAACATTTGTATAATTTGACCGCGATGTTCTTCTTACTGATGCTCGACATTTCAAATGAGAGGAAAGTTCAGCAGAAGACCTTGTGTTTTACTTCTTTTCTGAAGGAGAATGAATGAATGATTATTTATTTCAACTGATGACAAAAAGTACAATCTATTTAGCAAAATGTCTGGAGGTAAAATTTATGCGGCAGATATTCTTTCATTACAAATCTGATTATGGATTTTATTTATTTTTTATTTTCTGTGGTTAAATTACCTCTCACTAATATTTGTTGTAACGGTGAAACTTGTTTGCCAACAAATAAATGACTGACAAAGAAAAAGGCTGTGGGCTGGTCGCTGTGTGCGCTTTCTCTCGTATGACACAAAATATTAAGTATTCAGGACAGTATGAATATAAGAATTATTTTGAAAATGTTGTTTAGATTTCAATTCAATTAATTAACTTGAACTAACGCAAAATCTAGAATGTAGAAATCGAGTCTGAATTTACTGTACCGGCAGTACGTGTGAAAAAATTTAAAGAAATTCTGTTAATTTCCTGTATTTTTATAAATAATGTAATGAAAAATTCAAATACTACATACATTTGTATTAACCGGTAAATCTACAGACGATTATTATTAGTTACATTGTACATCCTATCGAAGAATTTTCAATAATGCCATGTATTCTATCAATTTTTCATCATTTATTTTTTATTCCGTTTAAGTTTTCGAAACTTTTTAAATTATATTTAAATTAAATGTTATTATATTTATATAATTACTTTTTTGTATTTGAATATTGTTATATAATCTGTTTTGACGAATTAATAAAAAATGAATTAATATTATGCAAACCTACAGACACTTTCATCAATGGATATCTTATTGAAAATGTTGCAGTTCTATTCTATATATTTGATAATATTCCTATTTTTATTTCTTTTATTTTTTAGGATTATTTCTATACTTTTTCAAATAAAATTCAAAATTATGCACTTGCCTTATTTTAACACATTTCCAAAATATGTGCAAAATTACAAGTTACAAAAAATATTTCGTTTTACGTTTTTTCTGCAGCCCCAGCTGGTGAAATAGTACTGTTTCTACTGGATTTTTTTACAGTGATATTTTATTATAAATGAATGTGTATATATTCAGTGAAAATTATGGTTTGGATAAATGTTTTAGCAGTACTTTTGTTTCTGTCATTTTAATATAAATTGCAGCTCAACATCCGGTGAAGCGTGGCCAACTCCACTTCCAATTTATGATCTGAAAATGAGCCATTGCTTAACTTGCAGATTTTGCCAACCCTGCAAGACAAAGGTGAAGATGAGCTCATTTAATAATGTCACCATAAAAGGCAAACATCCGCCGTTAAAGAGTGTAGATGTTTGTGTCGAGTCCATAAACGGCCAGTCTGTGTGCTTGTAAACTTTTAATGGACGTCAATCTCCCGGGCTGCTCTAAATAACATTCTTTCTTCGTCGAGATGACAGTATTTAAATTTAAATCGCTACTGTTGGATGAAAACATGTTTTGAAATTGATTGCTCTTCAAGGAAATTAAACCATGCTGGAGACCAGACTGAGAAGTTGCCATGGATACAGAATTCCTCTTCAGCTCTGCGGAACAATGAAGAGCATCTTCTGAAATTACTTTTATTGAGTTAATCTGCCTAATTTTGTCTGACTCTGAGGTGGGGAAAAAAGAGTTTGAAGGTTTAGAAATAAACGAAGGAGCCTTGAATATGTGAGGTACAATAACTACTTCTGGGAAAATTAAACCACTTTCAGGAACGTTTGATACAGGATTTCATCTGTTGGCCGTGGGGTTAGAACATCCAATGCAAGTAAGGAAAATAGACAAGTTCAACTGCTGTCTAATAGAGAGTTCATTTTATATCACATCTGCCTATAGGTTCAGATGCATTAAATATAAACTTCTATACCTGACCTCCAACTTAACATATTCATGTTTGTAGTAAATGTTGATATTTTGTGTTATATTGGGGTACAGAAGTCTAATGAATATATTTCTATCGTGTGTTGCAGTGTTGACGCAAGTTGTCTTCCAAACAATAAATGAATAAAAAACTAAACGAAACATAAAGCAGCATTCCATATGACTCATTCTCTGCATTTTCTAAGGCCATATAAAGCTTTGTGCGAGGAATAGACTGAATATTTTAAGCTGAAAAGGTGACGTCAATGTATTTCTTTGTATCAGGGTTTTCTCATTAATGACAGCAGAACTAGTATAAAGATTTGAGATCTAGAATCTTCTGATCTTTTCAACACAGACACAACAACACATCTTTTCCCATTGCCAGCGTATCAAACAACTGTTTAAAAGTGCACTTTTAAATACCTTTTTTACATCATAGTGTTTCTTTCATTTTTCGAGAACTTAACAGCTGCTGTCTGTAATTTTGTAGGGTTAAAAAATCAGGATATGCTTTATCAATACATCTAAAACTGTCTACCTGCCTTACCAAATCACAACAATGATGATTTATAATTGAGCTCTTGGGTATGATTTCACAGTTAATGTCCGTTTGATGTCGTTTAATTTCAGCACGAATATTAAGTGTGTAAAGTAACCTGCAGTTTCCCCTTTTAAACAGAGATGGCGACACAGTCAACATTTATGGATTGCAGCTTTAAAGGGGTCCTATTTTTTCAAAATCTTTATTGTGTTTATGATGTAAACAATAGGTGTACATATTTGCAGTGTTTTACACCGTCATCTCGATTCTCAGAAAACAGGCTGTTGAGTTCCTGGTGCTATGAAGTCCCTCCTTCCGAATCGCTCTGATTGGTCAAGCTGAGCCAGTCTTTGTGATTGGTCTATCGCTAAGATTATGATAGGGTAATGATGTCCCACCCATTACCCTATCCGTGTTCCAAGGGGCAGGGACAATGTAAATTTTAGGATTCATGATGTCACTAACCCAGGAAAAGTTTGTTGTAGTTTTTAAAAAGTGAAAAAACGTTCTTTTCTTGTTTGAGCGTTGTGACTTGGCAGATGTTGTTCGTGCCCAAACAGCTCAACTACTCACTAAATATAAAAAAGTGAAATTCCATTAGACCTCCCCTTTAAATTTCCAGGGTTAAATTACATTTTGCATCCATGATTTTCAGTGGGGTCTATGATGTTTTGAAATCCTACTTTGTGACATAATTTGAAATTAAATTCTTTCTTCCTCAAACCTTTAAAATAACATATAACGCATGCAAAAACCTTAAAGTGATTATTGAGAAGATTTTGTGTACTGTTTTGCATTTATTTGTGTTTACAGGATTGGCTATACTTGTGATGGCCACAAGTTCTTAGTTCAGGGAAAGGTCAAATAAATATCTTAAATGTGAAAACCACTGCATTCTTAAGAGGTTTGCTTTTAAAAATCTTCAAACGTCTGTGTTTGTGTTGATCTGGGGTGAAGTTTGAATGGTGCCGGTGTAGTGTTTCAGTTAATGAAATGTGCTGCATAGTAACTCACAAACTCTACAATTTTATTGATCACACACCGCCTCGCTCAATTTCTCTTCCTACACACACACGCATTATCAATGAATCATTACTGTGGCTTATAACAGGTGCCAGTGAAACGCCAACATAGCAACTCCGCACATGTTAACGTTGACTTAATGGTTTTTATATTGCGCTAATGATATTTTCACTCCCCAGACGCTAACCCTCTCAGAAACCTTTTGCATGATTACATTTTCAATACATTTCAAATAAATTCAAATAAATTATGTTTATTAAGGAATTACACCGACTGTTTCTTATGTTCTCACACTAGCTAATGTGAGGTTCTACTTCATCGTCCTAATAATGTAGGACACACACACAGCCAGGCTTGTTGGCTGAATTGCAGAATCACAGTAATGGTCATCAGCGACCGGCCCGCTGCGGGTGCAGTTCTATTTTCTGGTAATGAAACCTGAGCTATGACAGACCCGAGAGCCGCTCTGGAGTCCAAAGCCAAATGAGCTCAGAATCACTCTCTGCAGGAACTGTAAAAGCAGTTTAGAAGGAATCAATAAATCACACAGCATCTGTGAGTGACATCAATCTAATTCAAAGCTGAAAAAACTGGACCCCTTTAACCCTTTTTTGCTTTTGAAAAAACTTGTCAACCGTATATTTTTCTCTGCCTCATATTTATATCTTATCTATCATATTCCATGTAAAATTAAGGGCTAAAGAGTTCATATTAGTAACTCATGTATACCGTGAACCCGTTTGAGAGTATCAGCTTAAAGCAGCTCCAGTTTACACTAACAACCGACCAGGGGTGCGTTTCCCAAAAGCATCGTTAGCCAACTATGGTCGCAAGTTCCGTCGGTCCAGCATAGTTCAACGATTTAAGTGTTTCCCGAAACCATCGTTCCAACGATCAATCGCAAACAACATCGCAAAGTTGCGTGGTTGGAACTGCAGGTCTAGAGCTGTGGTTAGAAGCATAATTCCTTTTTATTATGACATGTAGACTTACAAGCCTCATGCCTTTGAGCAAACTAAACAAGCAACATGCAGTGCATTCTATATCCATCATTAGAAATACAAACAAATTTAATTTAACATCTTTTAGTTTAAGCGCTGTTTTTTGAAAAGTGCGCATGCGCAAGAACTTACGTGCACTAGGACCCTGGGGAATCCCTGGGCAGCGTGACGTAGGAGGAAACTTATGAATGAATGAAATATAGTGAAATAAAACAACAGATAACAAAATAGGATGACTAAAGTCGCCGTTAAATGCAACGCATGTTATTTACAGAAATAATTTGACATTAATTCGATCGGAACGTATTTATTAGTAGACGTCATTACTCCACCACCTGTATGGCGTCATCAACTAGATTGCTGAACCAACTTGGTTCAAACGATTGATCTCCGACAGAGTTACTACGGTTTCGGGAAACAGTCATAACTACATCGTTAATTTCCCCAATGATGCATCGTACTATGGTGGTTAACCAGCGAGTTATGTCGTTGTTCGGGAAACTCACCCCTGTTTAGGCTCGTTACATCATACGTGATAATTTCTAAGAATATTTTATTGGATTTCACAACATGTCAAATAATAACATATCAATATAATAACTCTCCAATCGAACAGTAAAAAAGAAGAATCATGTTAAAATGTTGGTTGTTATTCTCTCCAGTTTTTTTGTGTGTGTGTTTATTGTATTTAGCTTAATTTAATTCAGAATTGGCTTTTATACACACTAAAATACTGTAATTTTACTGTTTAATGTTACAGAATTTTAAAGTGACAGCAATAGACTGCAAATTTACATTTGTGTTGGGTGTAAAATAACATGAAAATATGTCATTTTCATTAGACATAAATATGATTTTTTCTGGCATCACAGCTGCCGGAATATTACCAATTTTATGGGTTTTTACTTTTTATGTTAATTTAATTTTTCTAGCAATTTTGTCAGGTGCTGTTGTAGTTTTATTAACGATTTTTTTCATATATATTATTTTACAAGATAATTTTTTTTAACTTAGTGTAGGTTTTATTTATTTTCAGTTACTGTTACCCAAGCTTATTTCACTTCATTGTTTATTTCACTTTATTTTAGGGAAAAATTCTAATTTGCATTTAGGTTTTCAAATAATGTTGTATTTGATTTCAGTTACTGTACCTGGAATGTTGACTAGTTTTAGTTACTGTAACTAATAACCCTGCCCTGGAAATAAACGGTTAAATGCTTTAAAATCTTTAGATACTTCTGTATGCACAATTCACACACACTGCAGAAATATGTTTGTAGACTTTCAACAGGCTCACGTGTTTTCGTCGACATTCCAGCGGTCACGTAAAAGCCCGCAGCTGTTAGCTAGCACATCGGCGATGCTGTACGTAAGATAGTTGCCATGGAAATGGAGTGGTCCGGTGACAGCGGGATGCGCTCAGGGCTGACGGGTCACTTCACCACATGTTCCACTTCTCCGCTCACTCCATGTCTACATTCAGATGCCAATCACAGCAGATAATCTTTAAATTAGAGGGCAGAGAGGCGGCTGTGTTAGATAACTGCCCTTTGTCTGCTGGGCGATGGCATTTTAATTAAATATATGAACATGCCCTGAACTCCAGCTGAAGACCAAACACAGATACCATCATCTAATCATCAGAGAAGCTCCTGAAGGACAGTGCTCTCCTCACACACGAACATGCACGCACACACGCGAGGTTCCGCCGGTCTGTGCTAAGTGAAAGATGTCAGTTTAGTTTAACACGTATTGTACATTAAAGTGGAGATTCTGACGCTGAATTTCAGCAGGAACATTTACATGCAAGTTTAATATGAAGTAATTGAAATCTTTAGTAGAAAGCGTAATGCACATTGACATTGAAATGAATCCCCCTCACACCGTCAGGTGTGGCGTCTGACACTGACATGCATACCTCCCACCACCAGAGGGAGCCATCACTTGCCTCTTCAACCACTTTCTGTTTTTACGCACGTATTAATGTCAAATTTGTTATTTTAAGTTTCAGTTACGGGATGGCACGTAATAAAGATGGTGCCTGTGTGGTCACCAAATGGAAACCTGACACAGCAGCCTGGTCACGAGACACGTGACAACCAATTAAATTCAAAAGATGAGATTTGTGGAGCCAATCATTGCGTTTATCGGCCAATACTGACTATTTGCTGACATATCGGAGCATCTCTAGTTTTTACAAATGTATCGTTTTGCTGCATACGACATGTATCAACCGCCAGGAGTCGTGTAAATTGCATTTTATGATGTGCTTTATTACACATTAGAAATGGGGCACTATCATGCCATAACAACGCTAAGAGCTCATGATATTGATCTGAGATGAAAAGCTAGATGCAGTGTTTTTAAACCTTGATATCACTTTTGTGGCTAACAGATTGTTAGCACTATTGTTCACTTTCAATTACTAAAAACAACTCAAAGTCACACTGTTACACCAGAGAGTGTTTTGTTTCCAATTGTCTGACACATTGAACAGACTTAATTTGAGCTTCAAAATGTCATTGCTTTTGTGAATTCCTCAAATTCCTCTGCGTGTCTTTTACTGTTGCAAAATCTGACTCAATAACGGTGCGTGTGTTTGTGTGTAGTTTCATGGCTGAATATATTGTATGTGCATGATTTTGTGTCATATTTGAAAAATGCAGTTGACCGAACAGCGATGGCAGCCATTCACTTGCATTGGTTTTGTGTCCATACAACAGAAGTCACCAACTATAATAATAACAATAATAATATGTTGTATTTATATAGCGCCTTTCCTGGGCTCAAGGACTCTTTACAAATGAAGCAAACAGTAGTACGAATAGAACAGAACACAGACATCAAGCAAAAAAAACAACGACATAGTTTATGACAAGTAACTGACTAAATAAAGAATAAAACACACACACACTGTTTCAATGTCTAGACCACACCGTATACAGTAATCTCTTAAAGTCAAATATGTAATTTACAATTTTTTGTTACTAGCAATAAGTGTTGTTTATTACCACTCTCTGTGTCTAATATTACAGCTAATTCAAAATGTAGTCTTATATAGCTGCTTAACTAACTAACCTGAAACCTAATGAGGAAATATTGAATAAGATTCAAAATAAATAGCATACAAATTCAAATTAAGAAGCATTTTATTTAACCCAGGCTATTGACTTTTCTTTCATCCAGACCACAAAAAAAAAGAATGTTTTTACACTTTAAAAACAGAAAAAAATCTCACTCTGTACTACTGTCTTGTTTAAAAGTGTAGATACATAGATAAATTTAGGCTACTTGAAGATTAAAGTCCCAGTGAAATAAAAAAATACAATGCCTATCTTTTCATGAAATATTGCAGCGTTTATTGTAAATAGTTTATCAATGTGGGTCATTCTCTTTTTTAAATTCGTGTGGCATCATAATCTTTAGTTAAAATCTGAAAATGCACTTCCTTCCTGCAATGACTATCTATCTTAAATGACGTACTGTATGTTAGATGGCTTGGGCAGAGCATCCGTTAACTCCTCCCCTTCACCTGTCAGTCTGCTGCCAGTTCCATTCCAAAATGCAACAGCTGTTTTTACACATCCAATCAAATCGCAGAGAAAGACGAACGCCACGCCCACTATTTTCTCATTTGAAATTCCATTTCACTCGGAAATGCATCAAAATATTTTGGGTTCACGCTCAAAACAAGCAAAAAAATCTGCCAATGGTGAAAGCAAAATAATATGTTTACTGAAATAGGCCTAAGTTGACAATTTCGAAAAGGTTTGTTTTGCTTACCGCACTGACCTCATTTTTGCTTGTTTAAGCAAACCGACTGAATTCTTGATTTGTATCGACATTTGTACTAGAAAACAAGGCTAAATACTTGTAAGAAGTTTTTTTTAGATTTCAGTTTTTGCAGTCTACTTGTCTCATCTCAGTGCATTCTCGTGAAATGAATGGGTACCGTTGCTGTTTGGTTAGCAACATTCTGCAAAATGTATACATTTGTGTTCGGAGGAAGAAATTAAGTAATACAGGTTTGAAATGACGTGGTGAGTAAATAATGACAGAATTTTCATTTTTGGGTGAACAATCCCTTAATTTACCTGTAAAAGATACATGAAAGTCTACTGTAAAACAAGGTATCTTAGAAGACAGCACCTGACATTGCCTCTGTTACAGTCCTTGTGTCATATCGTCGCTGTCGGGCGGAATCCTCGTATCTCCAAAACCATTATTTTTCAGGAAGTAAAAAAAACTGCATATTTTTTGAGTTATTAAACATTGTATCATTAAAGTTGGTATTATACCTTACATTGCTATCATATACTGTTGTGTACCAACATTAACACAACATTTCCCCCAAACCATGTTTAATCGGAGATACGAGGTTTATAACTTGGGAGCAGGGAGATACGAGATTACGCTGTAATTGATAAGAATGGTACGGACACAGACGTCGCTGCTGCCAGCAGTGTTCATCAAAGTCTGAGGTCGCGTTGAGCCTTTTGACAAGAGACGAGGCTTTAAACGCTAATGAAAGCTAATGATTGTGGTTACATACATCTTCCTAAACTCTATTTTAAACGTTAGAGCTATGAGTGATGCAATACCAAAATAAAACGTTAAACAGGCTGTCTAATATAGGCGGAAATTAATCTGCACGCAAATAAAGTCGGCGGTCGCGTTGAGCCTCTTGACAAGAGAAAAGGCTTCAATTGTTAACCAAAGCTAAAGACTGTGGTTACATACATCTTCCTAAACTCTATTTTAAAGGTTTAAGAACTAAATGATGACCTGGCTAGGCTGTCTAATAGGCGGAAATAAGCCGAATCTGCTCGCAAAATTACATTCGTGGCTCACGGGCTTCCTTCTGCACCGAAGCATTACAGCTATCGATTTTTAACAAAACAGACCTACTCAGATGTATCTAACCTAACTATTTTCACTCGTTATTGTCTAAAAAACTTTCAATCAGGAGACGTAATGCCGAGAAGCTCCCGCGGAGTGAAGAAGAGGTGGAGTTACGAGACTTCTCAGACAGTTGAAGTGTCCAATGGAGTTAAGAGATTTGCTCTCAAGCTATTTTCAACACTTTAGATTAATTAATAATTTGTAAAAATAACAGACCCACATGGGGACTGACCAATAGCATCGATTTGTGAAAAAATATGAAATTGACCACATTTGGACATAGGAGGTTTCCGCCCGACAGCGACGATAAGTGAATATAACACCTGTAGTGGTGTCTGGATAAACAGCTCACTGGGTTCTGGAACAGATCTTACATGTACAAATATTAAGACTTCAAGAACACGCGCTCATACACACACTTGTATATGTGGTTTACGAGGACTCTCCTAATCCTAACCCATAGACGTTTTTATACTGTACAAACTGCATATTCTATTCCCTAACACTACCCCTAAACACAGGAAGTGTCCCCGTAAACCATGTTTACGTTGTTATACACATGTCATTACACATATTTGTGTCCTCGTAAACCATGTATACTAGCACACACACACACACACATAGACTGAAGGGCACTTCATAAAAGTCCTGTTAATCATGTGAAGGAACACCTGAGGAAGTTTTCAGGAACCTGAGAAGATTTAATGATTTATTCTGTTCGTTTTAAGATGTCTCACTGTTGACCGTTATTAACATTTATAACATTTTTAAATACATTTTAATGGTAATTGTTATCTAAAGATGTTTTGATGTTAAGTGTAATGTGATGTTAATGTCACTGGTAGGATTAGCTCTTGAGAAGAGTAAACGCTGTGCCATTTCTGTTTAAGCGTCCCATGCCAGATACTGTATGTAAACAGTAAATGGCACATTTAACTGCTCAAGATATATGAAAGCGTCTGCTAATTTTGGAACAGTCCACTGATGTCACACACAATTTGCCAAGATGCCACAACATTGCCGCGATCTGTAAACACTGCAAGGATTTCAATTCCAGAAAAAAATGAGAGAACCTTCTAATTGAGAATGTGTTGGTATATGTCTTAAAACTAGTCACTGTTTAGTGTTGTCATTTAGTATAATCTGTGAAATGTCCTACAGAGATTTCTGTGCTCTCAGTGTTTAGGGAATGTAATTGTCTGGAATGACCTGACCAAACATGTTCCAGTCATCACAGAAAGGCCAACAGAAGGGAATTGGAAAGGCATTTGAGAGCTTGGGTGGACATTCTGTCTTTATGGAAGCAGCAAGGGCTATTAATGGCTGCCGTATAAGAATTAGAGCTTCAGGGATTATAGGTCCGTGCTATGACAAATACATCATTTCACACACCATTTGTGACCACAGTGCACAGTTTCTGGGTTTTCTGGATATAATGGCTATTCAGTATTACCCCTAAAAATGTATGTACCTCATGTCAGGGTTTTTTATCCATGACTAGATTGAACTGGTTAACTCTGAGAGAGAACACTAGTTATTGAAATAATATGAGGCAGATTATTCTCGCAGCACAAATGTCTCTATGCTCATGCTTCAGGTCAGTCGAGTTACTATTAAACCCATTTCGCACCAGCTAGATGTCATTTATTTTAAACAACCGATTTCTATTTACGATTTTCATCAGTTACATAAATTCAAACCCCAAGCATTTTTCTTCAAAGTAAATAGCAAGAATCTTCCACCCAGTATTCCGGTAAATGATCACAAATGACAAAATCACTGCCTTAAAGTGATTTTAAAGTGCTAAAAATGGTTTGGGTCATTACGATTTCTTGTAAAAGTGATGTAATCTTGCGAAACAAGACCACTGCTGGGCAAGATATTTTAAAATGAGAAAAACAAAATATAAAAAAGATTTCATTTTAAAGAAAATTGCTAATTACGTGGCATACATTTGCACTAATTCATATATATTTAAAGATATTACAAAATAGATAGATCTCATACTAATAAAAATATTAATAAGATACTACAATTTATATTGTTATTAAGAAACAAACAAGAGACATTTTTTCTATCATATGTATTGATCAACTAGCATAAGGGTAAATTATTTTCTAATAGGGATGACAAAGAATAAACTGTTAAAAACCGAAAATGGTGCCATACTGGTAAATTAAAAAATGTTGACTAAAAATGGTGCACATTTAAAAATAAAGTGTTTTTATTTCTTCCAAAAATGCTGTTGTTATCTTTGTTTACTGAATTGATCTGGTTAGTGTTGAGTATAGTTACATTTTAACCTTGCACAGAGTCCGTTTTAAGATGATTTGAAAACATTTCTGCAGTTCTGGGTTTGTCCCAGAAATGACACACATCACCTTAATGATAAAAGCACCCAAGCACAAATTTAACCTTTAAATTTAATTTTAAATCACCTCCTTAAATTGAACATTTGTACATGAAATTGCTTCGGGGAAATTTCATTTTCACACATAAACAGTTTATCTGATATCAAACGATCTTCAGAATTATTGTGCTGGACATGTTTGTTATATCAGCTGCTCATGTGCTTCACATCTGATTTGTAAATATGAAGCAGAGAAAGTTTCTCTCTGATGAAACGTCGCACCACTCAGACGTCTCACTGTCACGCTGAAAGACCTCCACAGGATTTCAATCTTCTTTTAAAGTTCCCAAGAGACCAAGCTGCTATGCAAAACTACTCTCTCAAAGTTTCTTAAAACAAGTTTTCTGATCTCGAACGAGTTTAAGGGCCCCATTTTCACGATCTAAGCGCATGGTTTAAAACGCACAGTGCAGGTGCACTCAGGGCGTGTAACGACGGGAAAACGGTCGGCGCGCCCGGGCGCATGGTCTAAACGGGTTGTCCCGATTCTCTTAATGAGTAATGGGTGTTTTGTGGGCCAAACATGCCGTAAACCAACCAGAGTCTCATCTCTCATTCCCTTTAAGAGCCAGTTGCGCTCGCGCCATGGCGGACTCGCTATTTACACGGCGAAATTCGGAAGAGCAGACACTTCTACAGAAAGGAAACGCGTCTGCTCGTGCGAGAAGTTAAAGCGCGCAAGCAGACCGTCCACAGGACAAGCCGGAGTTTTATCTTTATATCCACAATAATAATATTTTACATTGTAATCCATTTATTTGTAATATTTGGCTTTATTGTGTGCTGCTGCGCGTCCCTCTGTGTGTAAGCAGAACGTACGAGCGCTGTGCACCCGCCTATAGGCGCATATTCCTAACGCGCTCTTTAAATAACTAAAAAAAATTGCGCCATTGACTTTAGAAAAGGTTTGAGTTAGGCAGTCTATATTCAGTTCCTCAAAATAGCAACGCGCCAACAATGTGCCTGAGCACACCTCTTTTTTAGACCAGCACGCCCGTGGGCGCACAAATGAGCGCAAATGCATTTGCTATTTAAACAACGCGGCGCAGGACGGGAAAATGAGAACTGCGTCGGGCGGAAACTAGCAAAAACACTTGCGCTGCGCCTTGCGCCGTATTGCGCCTGGTGTACAATAGGCCCCTAAGTCTTTATTTTCGTCGCACGTGCGAAATGCTTTTCTGTAGGTCTGAGTAGCTTGGTAGCAGTTCCTAAATGTCATTTTGAATACTGAGAATGGTACTGATAAAAACTTCTGGCCCTTACACAAACCTTTTGGCATTTTTTTGGCATTAAAATACAAAGGTTAAAATAAAAAGGTCTTTATAATGTATTTAAAGGTATAGTTCACCCAAAAATGAAAATTCTGTCATTAATTACTTACTCTCTAGTTGTTCCAAATCTGCAGTATATAAACACAGAGAAAGATATTTGGACGAATGCTAGCAACCAAACAGTTCTTGGACCCCATTGACTAGTAGGACAAATAATATTTAAATATATAAAGTAATTTTTCCTGCTTAGTCATTGGGGTCCAAGAACTGTTTGATTACAAGCATTCTTCAAACTATATTTTTCTGTGTTCATCAGAACAAAGAAATTTATACAGGTTTGGAATAGGGCTGTTTGCGATAAACCGACGATAAATATCACGTGATTTATGCACAGCTTTTGAGTGAAGTACGGGAAAATGCTGCTGCATCCGAAAGCCAGAGGGCGCTCTCGTGCGGAAACTCCAAATACGCACTGCAGAAGAAGACCATAACACCTTCTAGAATCTAGGAAATGCCTATGGACATCTTTTTATCACTGTTACTCAAGCCTCATCAGGTATTTTAATGATAATAAAGTATATTTATAATGATCATGTTTGACGGGTGTTGCTTTTTCAAATGCACATTATAAGCGACTCAAACTCGCACTGCTTTTAGATCGAGCAGCATTTACTACTGATCCCAGAGACGTGCTTCACGGACAAGCTACGCATTAAAAAACATGGACACGTTGCATATCGCAGCCAGCTTGATTTCAATAGGAATTAGTGGTATTGCCATAAATTATCGTGCAGCCCTAGTTTGGAACAACTTTAGGGTGAGTAAATGATGGCAGAATGTTTATTTTTGTGTGAACTATCCCTTTAAAGACAAAACGATAAAAAAAGAAACTAAGGCACACCTTTAAAAAAGTACTGTACAATATACAGTATATTGGCGAATCCCATGCTATATACAAAGTTAATATAGTTTACTTAAATTAAAACTATTAAAATATTTCTGTTAATAAAAATAAATTGAAATAAGTTGTTATTAACTGAAAAAAAACCTAAAAATATATTTAAATAAAATAAACCTGTGTCAGTATAAAATAATAATAAAATAACAATATTCCATAACAAATTGCAAAATATTAAACAAAAATTGGCATGAACATTAAAAATATCAAAATAAAACTACATTAACTTAAACCAAACTATAATAATATACCCATTTTATTTCAGAATTATTTATTTTAGCGTCATTAACGTATTTGAATTGCATACTATTAAGTACATTTACCCTAATAATTCTCAATACTGTAGAAGTCAGAGTCTTCTACCTTTTCAGATCTTTCCAGTAATTCTCAATAGTAATAATAATGAAATATGAGCCAGCAGTGGTCTTGACCATGTTTTGAGATTCACCATATTGCTTGTATTGGAATCCGAGTTCGATTTATTCTCCCCTCAGAATGACCCAGGCAGCAAAGCTGGACAGTAATATTGACATGCGGTCAGAACCGCCAACACGACCAGACTGATAAATATGACAACATTTTAAAACGCACAAACCACCTTTAAATCAACACACGCAGTCAATACTGAGATACGTAAAGTGCCAAACACACACAAATAAAATCATCCATAAGAGTGTGCAGAGGATATGCTCATGAGAATGATTTGTGTTTGTTGATGTTGAGCTGCATCCAAATATCTGCTGTACTGCAATGGACCAGATCAACCTTCCAGTCAACACACAGCACAAACAACATTCATTATTCTGAGTGAAAAAACTGAGCTTTTAAACCTTTGTAATACACATTTCTGCTTTTAAAGCTCACCTTCCTTGAACCTGACTAAACGTGCTTTTAAAGAAATTCAATTGTTGGTCTTAATATTTTAGCCAACAGTAATAACTTGCTCTGTCTTTAAAATGATGTCACCACTCACTTATTCAACCCCACATTCTGCTATGAAAATGTTGTATGCGAAGAATATTGCCTGCTAAACAAACAAACGAATACATAAAGTAAGAAATATTCAAGACCATGTTCCATTAGATCAGTGTTGGGTGTAACTAGTTACTAAGTAATTAGTTACTGTAATTTAATTACTTTCCCCTTGGAAAAAGTAAACTAAGGGATTACTCTTATTTTTTCTGTAATTGAATTACAGTTACTTCTGATGTAATTAAACTAAATACTTTGTGTAATATGTGTGTGCAATCGTTGAAATGACATCAAAATTCAAAGTCTAACTTTAAAATCCTTGCCTTAATGTATAATTCTCACACTTGTAATACTTTGGTCAGTTAATAAAGTACTCTTATGTAGTTTAATATTATTTATTTGAATTAATTAAATAAGCCGTTTAATGTCTATCCTTCAATCACTTAACTAATCAAGGTTGATGTAGGATATAGAAAGTAATTAGTAATAAGTAATTAAATACTTTTTGGAGAGTGTAATTTGTACAGTAATCTAATTACACTATTGAATATGTAATTAGTAACTAGTAATTAATGACTTTATCAGAGTAACGTACCCAACACTGCATTAGATGTACTATCCACATTATCTTTATAACTCCATACTCTCATTTATTTCAGCATCTGAGACAAATTTGATACTTATTTGAAATACTGGGTCTTGAAAATGCAGAGAAGCTACTGAGAAATCAAATCTTCTGGGCTATGAAAGAGCAATCGCTGAGCAATGGATTTTTCCTCCGGGGAAGCCTATTATGAGCTCTCCGAAATTTCTGTCACCACTGAATAATCTTCGCTCTATTATCATGAAATCCCCAGCATCTAGATTCGCAGCAGGTCTAACCATCAATGCTAAACAGCCAGATATTTACCATCTAGCTAGAACCCCTGCTGGTAGATGCTGTGTATTTATATTGTGTGTAAATATTTCATTATACAGTATATATTATACTAAATGTTTCACCAGTGACGTTCAGTAAGTGCTGTCCCAGTCAAGCACCAGTCAATGAATACTATTATATTGTACAGCTGCATTTTTTATTGATTGATTTTTTTACCACTACATCGAAAATAATCTTTTATATTATATAATATGTGGAAATCAGTATGAGAAATATATGGGATGTCCGAAACCTCAACCTACAAAAACCAGTATGTAAGTAATACATGTGCTCATGTGTACTGCTTACACCAAAATTTCTCAATGTGTGACATATGGACACTACTATCCCACGAGGCCCTGGGAACTGAAGTTAATCAATTAAAAATACCAGGCATGGTTTAACGTGACATTATATTACAGAAAAAACCCATATAAAGTCACATAATCTTACAATTTCACTTTTACATTACATGGCAAGGTTCGTTTTAAAATGGTGGACCCTAAAGAATCTTTTTGAAATAAAAAATGATTATGATTCTTTTACGCTAAACACATCTGATCACTCAAGCCTAAATATGCACTCGTTTATTCTCATTTAAGGTGAAAGGTTATTATTTTTGCTTAATGGTTGACATTTTTATACCAAATACACTACCAGTCAAAAGTTTGTAAACACTTACCCATTCTTCATTTGTTTTTTTGTTTTTAGAATACAAGTAAACTCATCACCGCTTGTAGCACAATTGTAACTGTGGGAATTATATTGCTAATCAAAATAACAATAAATCTAAACTATATTTTAGCATCTTTAAAGTTGCGACCTTTGGCTGGAATATGCTAAATCTTGGCATTTCATTTTTTAAATCTTTGGCTGCTTTTTCTTCATTATTTGGTTCAAATACTCAATTTAAAACGATATATATTTTTTTATACACTTTAAAAATATTTGTAAATAAAACTGATGTTGATGCACATTGAGATTAAAAGTTTACATATTTTTTATAACTTGCACATCATTTACATTCATGCATTTGACAGACACCGAATTCTCATGAACTGAACCCATGAAGCTTTTTAACCTTCTGCACTGTTCTAACAGTTAAGTTACATCAACCAAGCTTTTTTTCTAATTATTTTTGAGCATTTCTGAAATCCTTACTTTCCATACATTCACTGACCTATTATATAACAATTGTTTACATTACAGAGAAAACGGTGTGTGTGTGTTTTCATGTTTGTCTTCATTTTTAGCACTCAATCAATCATGCTAACAGCCTATTGGATATGTTTCACCAGATCGACTATAAATGCAGTAAACATCCGGACTGATTATCTCTGTTGGTCTGTGGGTGTTCGCAATCAATATGAGCCGTTTGCCTGAGTTCTGAATTGAACTTCATTTGATGATCTTTCAGACATCTCCAACATGCAGAGGATATCCAGAGACCAGCCTTTAACTGTCTGTATTTAGCATATGCTGTCGACTTCTTTTTATAACTCCACGTGGGTCGGCCAAGACAAATAAATGTAAATTTCTTCAGTGATGAGAGTCAGTTGAGACGGCAGTCGAAAGTTTACTCTGATGGACTTTTGTTTGTATAATACCAACGGCGAGGAACTTAACCGACCTTGTTTGTCGCATGTTAAATTAGAGTCGTCGTCTTCGCGGCGGGTGAATGGCCGCATCGCTCTAAATAGAGGGTGAGATCACCTCACTCTATTATTCATGAATTTCTCCTGCAGGTGTCACAGGTGTTCCCCATCATTGGAGAACTAATGACGGACTCATAATTAACAGCAGTCATGAGCGTGACAGCGAGTTAAAGATACTCATTACGGCTGTGCGGAGAACTCTGTGTGCCAGGAGGAACCAGAATCTAGATCGCGTCTTAAATTAACCCAATAACCCACAACCCCCCTCACACATGCAGACAAACATAGATGTTCAGCTAGAACAGTAAAATATCACACTGGCTAAGCTAAGAGGCCGTTTACACGAGACCGTTTTCAACTAACAACTGAAAACTTCTTATACGTTTTGGCTGTTCATTTAAACGACAACGCGTTTTGGGGGACTGAAAACGCAAACTTTTGAAAACGGGTCTCAAAGTGCAAGTTTCTGAAAACGACGGCGTTATTGTCTCCGTGTTAACTCTGAAGGAAGCGTTTAAAAAAACCTACGACTTCATGCGTATTACGCGTTCAGTCTGTAGGCATGCGCGAGTATTCCCAAAACAACAATGGCGGCCTTGTTTGTGCTGCGTTATGGTCGTGCGTAGGACCTACGCCGTAGGAAACGCGTCGGTTTTCCCTTATACTTGTGCGAGGTTGTCCGCGTCGACAGGCAATGACCACTAGGCGTCAGTGTCCACTCGCGTGTTACTTGTGTAACCAAGACACCAGCCGAAGAAGAAGCAGCTTGTTTGAGAAGTGTAGCTTGTCGCTACCCGATCCGTCCCGGAAACACGATTTGTTCCGCGCAGGTTAATCCAGTTTTCACGACAGTCGACTCGATCAGTTCAGGGGTTGCTCGATTTGTACTGCGCATGTGCAAAAGCGCTGTCGCTACCCGAACCGTCCAGGAAACACGATTTGTTCCGCGCATGCGCGAAACTGACGCCACGTCCGGTCGATACAATTTACGGCAGTTAAAAAAAGTTCGTTCCATACCGGAAATAGTATTTAAATAAACTATTTATTGAACATTGCATTTAACATCAAAAGACATTAAACACATTACAATTTGTAATGGTTTGGAGACATGTACGAGGGAAACACTAAGAATCCTGTTTAGAGCGGAAAATAGTTTTTTCAATTATTTTTTATGTTGCTTTTTATTTTATTTTTTAATACCAATGAAAATACAATATGACAAAATGTTATATGTCAGGAGTGAGCAATAGATTTTTATTTATAAAAAATGATTTTGTTTATAGTTAAAAGTTTATTTTTTTATTAATGATTCTCTTCTTAAATACTTTTTTGGCAAAATATGTAAAGGTTAATATGTGGCACAAATTGTTACCCCAATTAAATAATTGAAAAATTAAATACAAATGTTAACTTAATTGTTAATTAAGTTGAATTTTAAGACACCATTTAGTAAAGTGTGTGTTTTATTTATATGTTATGCTCTACATATTTTAGCATACTTAAACAAATGTCTGTATTTTAGAAACACACAGACTTTTCTGAATTCATTCAATTTATTTATTTATACATTTGTTCCTTCTTTTCTTTAGTCATTCATTCACTCATTCACTCATTCCCTCCCTCCCTCCCTCCCTCCTCACTCACTCACTCACTCACTCACTCACTCACTCACTCACTCACTCACTCACTCACTCACTCACTCACTCACTCACTCACTCACTCACTCACTCATCTACTTAAATTGCTGATTGAGGAACATGGCATTGACCTTTAGGCCGTGTTTATCAATACAGTATGCCAAAAAATGTTTCCATGTCTTCTTGATACTGAAATACAAACAAAAAGTCACCCTTCGACCTTGGACCCCTCAGGACCTTTCTGATGACATTTTGTTGATCATCCCTGTGCATCCGCAAAAATACAGGCTCTGTCACCTCCACATGGAATAAGTCTCTGTGACGTGGTACTCAGTCCCATGCTGAATAGGTCTCTGACAATGGCTGGCTGCTGCACCTGGTAAGGTAAAGACACAAGTTTATATTCATGTATGCATATGTGCATGCATGTATATAGGCACATGTTCAGCATACATGCAATAGATTTCACTCCGCTGCCATGTTGAAATCGAAAAGGTGGGAAGAAAACCGGAAGGACAGATGGACTGCAATGGTTTGGACTAGGGGTGGGAGAAAAAGTCGATGCATCGCGATTCATTATCTAACGATTCAGAATCGATTCTCAAAAATTCAGAATCGATTCTGTTCAATTCAAACTGCCACTGCACCACTGTGCGGCGCGCGGGCGCAGGCCAAACAGAATAACCCGTTGATAAACGAACGGCTTCGTTTTAGACAAAATGAAACAACAAACTACGACCTGCTCCATCAAATTTGAAATCGACTGTGTGGTAACATTTTGGATTTTGTGAAGACAACGAAAAAGGTGTCTGTAACGCAATTCAATAGAAGGGAAGGAAGTAGGCGGGAACCGGCAAACATTTAAACATATTTAATTAAAATAAAACAAACAATAAACAGCATTAAAACAGGCCGGCAGCCCCTCATGGATGACTGCCGGCCATACAAACATAAATAAAACTTATCACATGATCCGGGCCCGGTCCTCTCTCGCCGTATTCTCCTGCCGTTCGTCCTTTTATGCTTCCGCTCCTCCGTGAGAGATACGAGACCGGAATGACGCACAGCTGACACTCATTATCAATCGCGTCCCGGCCTCGCTTCTTCCTCCCACGGCTCTTGTCACGCCTCCCTCGTCACAGTGCCGTTGATAAAAGCCATACTGTGTGCAAAGTCTGTGGCACCAAATTCAAATATTTCGGGAACACGACTAATAAGAAACATATTACGCGGTTCCACTCAGAGCTGGAGAAACAGCATTCTGTTCCAATCACGCACACTCCCGGTTACAGTCAAAGGACCCTCGAGCAAGTAGCAAAGCTTCCACCGAATTCTGAAAAGGCGAAGCGAATTACCCGGTCAGTGGCGGGTTTTATCGCCAATGATTTGCGCCCTTACTCCATTGTGGACAACCAAGGATTTCGCACGATGTTACAGGTACTTGAGCCATGATACAGTTTGCCCTCACGTCGTTATTTCAGTGAGAAAAGCATATAACTCTAATTTTGGTTAAAATCTAAAGTGTAATTTATTTGCACAGCAGGATAATTAATTACCAAAAATGTATGTTAAGAATCGTTTTGGGAATCGAATCGTTACTCCCGGAATCGGATCGGATCGTTAAGTGCCTTAAGATTCCCACCCCTAGTTTGGACTACCATCGGGTGTCTGTGACATGAAAAAAACAAATAATGCGTTTAAAAACAACGTTAGATTGGCTGTGTGCGCGTGAATGAAACCCGCAAATGGCAGTTTAAACAGTCACTAATATGTTCTCACTTTACCAACAGTGACTTTACAGAAGTAATATTATTATCTTGGCTGGATAGTCTATTGCCTCGTTTCCACTGAGCAGTACGGTTCGGTACAGTACAGTATGGTACGCTTCGTTACGGGTAACCATTATCAGGCTTGCGTTTCCACTGACAACAGGTAGGCTTGGTGTACGCCGGAAAGTAGCGATCGACATCATTCTCACGCAACAAAGCAATCTGTAATGACAATGGCGCTTCCTGTATTGTCGTTCCCCCAAAGAGTATAGATACCAAGAGGCGCAACTTTGAGAGAAAACAGCGCGGCTGCCATTTTGGGGTGAAAATGCTTGATATCTGACAAGGTTTCTAGCGAGCCAAGGCTTTTGTCGTCATGTATTATCATCATTCAGGTTGAATTTCAGCTTTAATGTTTTATTTTTTAAACAAAGCAGCTGATATTGCCATCGCCACAGCAGAAAGCAGAGTCGCTTTCACCCAAAAATGGCGGAAACGCAGGGCGAAGGTGTCGCAATGGAACGTTCTATTGAGTTTAGCCTCTTGGTATCTATACTCTTTGGTTCCCCTTGTAGCACGCGCAAGTGATGATTCTCTGTAAACCAATCAGCGTTCTGCAGTGAGACTAGCTCCACCCATTAGGTTCCAGTACTATTGGTACTACTGTGCTAGGTACCCTTACGAAAGGGTCCCAAAAAAGTGGTACGGTACGGTTCGCTATTTTGGTACCATTCACAGTGGAAACTGAAAAAATTGCGTACCGTAGTGCACCGTACTGAACTGTACCACTCAGTGGAAACGAGGCATATCATACACTTGTTGAATGCACCACCACTGGCAAATCAATGGAACCTCCTCCTAAAACACACACACATGCACGAACGCACACACAGTAGTTTGATGGCATATGTTTTCTTGTGTGAAAATCCAGCTTACCTCTGTGAATGTTAATGGACACGATGTGCAGGTGCATACTGTGAAACACAAATTAACACTGTAAGAGTTTGCTTTTATTATCTAACAGCTCTGACTCTGACACCAAATGAAACATTCTTACCATCAGCATGCAGATAATTAACTAAGGCCTAGTCCTGGTGTAAGCTAAGCCTTGTCTGTGAAACCGGGCCACAATAGTACACAGTAAATGCTGTCGAGCAGCTTCTTCTACAATCTTGAGGCAAGCATTTCCCATCTGAAATTAAAGGCAGATCGGTTACATCCTTGTGAAAGCTGCCATGTTTAAAATAATGCATTGTCTCAGCTTCAGCTGCTGTCTAAGACTTAGACTGCATGGGTTCTGAAATCACCCACTTGGTGTACAGGTCAGTCATGGTACGGACATACTTGTTGCTGCATTCTGTTTCTGGTAGTGGTCCAATAAATCTAAACCAAGCACCTTTTTTCTTTTACCCGCATGGGACAAAAATAGCATCAGTCAAATGCTGGTAAAACTGTACACAAGCTTGAGACTAGCTTGTTAGTCTCATGAGTATGCACAAATAGGCCTATTGTAAGCAGTACCATAGTGGAATGCAAGACTGGCACAACAGTTTGATGGGGTCATTCAGCTGGCAGCAGTGACAAGATCTCACCTGAGAGCAACACAAAAATGTCTAGGTTGGCGAGAACAATAAACTAAAAATAACTTCTAAATCAAGAAGGTACCTAACAACCTGAGGTGGCAAAAGTTCTTAAGTACAGATACTTTAAAAAATAGGAAAAAGTATAAATTAAAAGTAAAGTACCACCTCTGTAGTATATTACCCATTCTTTCATGTCATTGATTATTGTGGGCCAATAGTAGCAGTGTTGGGTAAGTTACTCTGAAAAAGTAATTAATTACTAATTACTAATTACACATTCGATAATGTAATTAGATTACTGTACAAATTACTCTCTTCAAAAAGTATTTAATTACTTATTACTAATTACTTTCTATATCCTACATCAACCTTGATGAGTTAAGTGATTCAAGGATAGACATGAAACGGCTCTTTTAATTCATTCAAATAAATAATATAAAACTACATAGTTACATAAAGTGTGAGAATTATACATTAAAGCACGTATTTTAAAGTTAGACTTTGAATTTTGATGTCAATTCCTCTTCTGCACACACACATATTACACAAAGTATTTAGTTTAATTACATCAGAAGTAACTGTAATTAAATTACAGAAAAAATAAGAGTAATCCCTTGCTTTACTTTTTCAAGGGAAAAGTAATTAAATTACAGTAACTAATTACTTAGTAACTAGTTAGACCCAACACTGAAAAGTAGCCAGCAATAACCCTGTTTTGAGTGCCTCTGACACCACTGTGATTGCCAGTTCCTGTGTTATTGTGGCACTCTGTAAGATCAGATGTTTTCTCTTCCTCT
Source organism: Triplophysa rosa (assembly GCF_024868665.1). Classification (NCBI taxonomy): domain Eukaryota; kingdom Metazoa; phylum Chordata; class Actinopteri; order Cypriniformes; family Nemacheilidae; genus Triplophysa; species Triplophysa rosa. The sequence goes on from NC_079890.1 coordinate 4,027,357, forward strand.
GATAGGACAACTAGCCGTATGTACTGCCTGCTCTGCTAGGGCCCGTGTAGAAGTCCTGTAGCAGAGCCATGGCAAAGCTTTTGGTTATGTGTGGAGAGAAACATATTATTGTCCTTTTGACAATAATATACGTTCTCTCCAGTGTCTTGTCATTGGCCCCATTCCTCTCGTTTCCTCGTTATCTTTCCCTGAGTGTTTAATTACCCACACCTGCCCCGTGTCGTTATCCTTTGTCTGTCTTCCCTATATAATACCCTCATGTGTCATTGTCCTGTGTCGGTCATTGTGTGTGCTATGTGCGTTATCCAGTTAGTCTTGTTATTCGTCCAGCGTCAACCGTCTTTGCCCATTCTTGTTCCCGTCTGTGGCTTCCTTATCTGCTTTAGTAAGTGTTTAGTTTAGTTGAGTTTTTCAAGTGTTTATTCAGTTTAATGTCAGTTAGTCTCCGTACTATTATTTATCCTGTTTGTGTTTTGCCCCATCGTGGGTTCTTGTTTTGTGTTTTATTATTTAAATAAACTGCTTGTTTGTTTAACCCCTTCATCCCCGCTGCCTGCAATTGGGTTCTTTCCTGCGTTTCCGTGACATGGGATGGAAACTATGGTCTATGTACTGTGGCAGATATCTGAATAATCCCCAAAACAATACAAAACAGGAATTTTGTAATGGTTTTAATTGTAGAAAGCTAATGGTTCTGTTATCAAATCTATTTTTATTCAGCAGGGCACCTAAGTACGAGAGAGAGCTGAACAGGTAATTTACAGTTTAACATATAAATTAAGCACATGACATATTGTGTAACGGTATTTAGTTACCTTTAAGAGATAATATTTAAGTTGTTCATCAAATGCAAAAGAATCCATACTGCTATCACATATACTCATCACCAAATATCTAATCGAGCACATCCGCAGGACAAGTGTCGTGATGCGCTTGTCGCTACCCGATCCGTCCCGGAAACACGATTTGTGCGAAACTGACGTCACTTCCGGTTAATCCAATTTTACGACAGTCGACTCGATCCGTTCAGGGGTTGCTCGATTTGTACTGCGCATGTGCTCAATTAGATATTTGGTGATGAGTATATGTGATAGCAGTATGGACTCTTTTGCATTTGATGTACAACTTAAATATTATCTCTTAAAAGGAGAAATTCCTGACAGCCCTACAGAGCGTTGGAAGGTAAAACGGGCGTCTACGAATTATACCCTCAAAGGTAACTAAGTACAGAGAAACTGACTGACTTTGTTGGAGCTTTAGACGTTAAATACAGAAGATCAAATCATTTACTTATATAATTCATTCGGAAATGCGTTTGAGTAAATGTGACGCTATCGACACTCAAACATGTTGCTTTTAAGAAATTCAGATCCTACGATCTATCAAGGTGCACGCCAGGCTACGCAGAGCCTATGGCGTAGTGTCCTACACACAACCATAAATTACACTTTAGTATCGTATCTCCAGCAACAAGTAGATTTACTGCACCACTACAACCAGCGGAGACATATTTATATACACAAACAACACACATACATGCCGACAAAGTGTATTGAAAGTGCTTTTACCTTAAAACAGGGCATGCGTATGTGCGCAGGTGCGCAGGCAACATCGCAATCCATTGGCCTGGCATGCATAATTCGGCGTTTTTATTCGTTTTCCCGGATCCATGTAAATGCAGATCGTTTTGATAATACTGTCCTGTTTTTTGCAGTGTCTAAATTAGTGACTGGGTGCATCAGCTAATTCTACGCTTAATATATTAATGCTTAATAACTTTGAACTAATTTTATTCTATTTACGATAGATTAAAAATAATACAATTTAGTCAATCTGATTAAAAAATGTTTCATTGAAACAACTTAATTATAGCATCTGTCAATTCAACTTAAAAATATAAGTAAACGTAATGAGAATAAATCATGTTCAATTAACTTGAGTAAGGGTTGTGTGTATGAGTCCTGTTGAGTTATAATAACTTTGTTGAAGATTTCCCAGCATGCTTTGCATGGGACTGTATAATGAGAGCAAATGTCAAAATAAAGTACATATTTATTTAATAAATGGATTAACAAATAATTTGCGTGCTTTTGCTTATAAATCAATTTAAAATTGAGCTATCACTGATTTTCTTCACTATATTTTGTACAGATTTCATTGTTTTTGTAAGTATTTTACCCATAGAAAATGTTATGCAACAGTTATTGACATTTCTGAACAAACAGGTCTGATTTCTACAGCTGCAAAATGACTGCAGACAGTCTGGATTGGTTTTGGAAAAACAATTCAGAACAGTGCAGTGTGCACAAGACCTTTTTGTTCATAGTTTCTTTCATAAACACGGTCTGGATATGTGTGTGTGTGGATTTGTAGGTGTAAAAAACAAAGCCGAAGGGTAATTTTCACCACTGGCTGATGTAAGGCTATAACAGGATTTGACAGCATAACAACATGCTTGGTTCTTTATTAACTCATTTACCTCTCGTTCTCTAGTTTTGTTTTGCAACCCTTGTCTTGAAAAATGAATTCATCCCTTGTATTTGTTCTGTGTTTTAATGATGCTGTCTGTGACAACTGCTGTTTAGAAAAATCATGCATCATTTAGCGGCCCCTTGAGTCACTCGCTACCCACAATTCACCGCTCCAGGGTCATGTCAGTATGCCATTGAAAAATTGTATGTCCTGAGGATGAAAACACAGATCCGAGGAAGAGACAATAAGTCAAACACAAGAGAGAGTCATGTTTAAATGATGTCAGAAACATTTTCTTTTTTCCAAATTTTTCTTATTTTCCCTAAGAGGAGGCAAAACTGTCTTCACCTTGACTATGCTTAAACACATTTTATGTGTCGCACTTTTTACAATTGCCTCAAGCCTACTTTATTTACCCACATTACACCACCTAGACTCCACATGGGACCTTGTTGCCCAAAGGAGGTAAAAATTTCCAAATTATTATCCTCAGACACTTTCATGTAGCCGACCCACAGCTACGCAATGAACCTTTTGAGGCTTCCAAGAGCGCACGGGAACCCAAGAGCCTGCCGGAGAAATATTCAAGAAGTCTGGGAGGCTTCAAACGCCCAGTGAAAAGAGACAATCGCTCTCGTGAAGTCCTCTGATGATAAGATTGTCTTCAAGTGCAGACTTCACACCCTTGATAAGCCAAGAACAACGTATGCCCGGCTCTTATCCCCGAGTCAGTTTCCATCCCAGTTAAACTCCCACTAGTTCAACATCTCCACATCTTTCTGAAAACCATCCGGCAAGAGATTTTCTTCCAGGGAGATCACAAACATCTGGCAGTCACCGACTGGTACAAAAATCTACTTTTATTTCCTCAGAAAAAAGGTTGGGAAAGAGATATAGCAGTATACCAAACTTTGCTTTGGGGTTTGTTACAGGACAAGGATTTCAGCATTTGCAATCACTAGCATCCTGAAGGGACCTTCAATGACTGATTTGGGCAATTCCAGGATCATGGATGTGATGTGATGTTTTTTTAACATGGTTTTGGACAACATGCACACAAGACCACCACCTTCCAAAGTACCAACACATGAAGTCACCATGTCCAAAAAGCTCATAAAAGGATGTTGGATACACAACTTCAGCATCTGTGTGTGTTCTGCCTGTGAACTTGCTTTCTGTTTTGCTTTCAAGACGTCTATCGTGTAATACTTGACTCTTGACTCAGAGTTACAAAAGTTGTTTGCACGGCCGTTAGTAAAGTAAATAAGAGTGTAATCATAAGAGACTCCACTGGGTTCTGTGGAACAATACCTGACCTCGCTATAACCTGAACAAACATCTGTGTGTGCGCCGTGTTTGTGCACAACTCATTTGTAATCGATTTATGGCCTCCTGTTGCTTTTCACTTCAGCTGTAGGAGAAACACAACCACTTTTTAGAAATCTCCCCCTCTTTCCATTCCCAGTGGGTATCGCTTTTGGTCTTTAAAGTTCCTCTTCTCGATCTTCAAACATGCAACCTTAGGCTGTTTATAGACACATGGTGGTCCCTTCATGGTTGTACCTTCTGTGATGTCTAACAAACTTATCATTTAGATTTTTAGAAAAAGGTCTGGTCAACTTTGCACCCAATTCTGGCCAAGAACTGACAGAAAGAGATAAACTGCAGTGCATTTAGTTTTTACATACCGTTGTGTGGTTAACATGAGGTAGAGTATACTGCAATAATAGATGGTAACAATGTGAAAAGATTACAATGGAAAAAAACAAATTGTGGCGCAGAAGGATATTTTGCACCCCTAATGAATATTTACATAAACCATAACACAATCAAGTTTGGATATATTTAATGTATGTGTTGTGTTTGGTGTGCAGATGTTGATGAAGATATTAATTCACTTCATATCTCTGGAGTCTGTAGAGAAGATGCCGTTTAATCAGACCTGTCCGTCTAATATCACACTAATGTGCTGTTATGTGCTTACGTCTTTGCTCATCTGTCTGCAGTCCATCTTGATTTTCTTCTCTCATATTAAAGTCTCTGTCTCACTATTCACAGATAATCTGTCAGACATGCCCCCCCCCCACACACACACAGACACGCTTGTTCATTAGTATACATGTGTGTGAACATCTCAACATTTGTCTTCTGTTGTCTTTAAGGTTTTGTCACACCTGCCAGAGGTGGTTAAATTTTTAATCATAATATTTGCTTGTCGAGGCAGGTCATTGTTTCATTTAGGGGGGAGCGGGGAGCAATCTTACACGGGGTTAAATGTAACATTGACCTTTAACATAAATAAAAATTATAGTATTCTGGCAGATGGGACACCACAAAAAGGTTTAATAACATTGATGAATAAAAAAAACGTTTCATGTTATGTTACACCTGACATGTAAATTTGCAGTCTATATCTGTAATTTGACTTTTATTACAGCATTTCAAAAAAAAGTAAAATAATATTAAAGGGGAGATTTTTTTTCTACTTTTACACAAATGTAATATAAATCATAGGGGTCCACAGAATGTGTCTGTGAAGTTTCAGCTCAAAATACACCACAGACCTTTTATTATACCATGCTCTAAATTGCCCAGTTTTACATGTGAGGAGAAACGCGCTGTTTTGGTGTGTGTGTCTTTAAGTGCAAATGAGCTGCTAGTCTCCGCCCCTACTCAGCAGAAAACGCAGCCAGGGCTTCCAATGACAAAACAAGAAAGAAGGGTCACATAAAGCAAATGAGAAACAAGGTCTCGTCTTTAACAGTGTTGTGCAAGTTACTTCCAAACTGTAATACATTACAGATTACTTGTTACTGTTATTTAAAAGTAATCCCTTACCTTGCAATATTACTGTCTCAGAATTGTAATACGTTACATGACTCCTGTATTACTTTTGAGTTACTTTCACCAAAATAACTACCGAAGTAGAACTTAACATTCTAAAATGACAAAATGTCTTTGTATTTTCAAAATACAAAATACTTTTTGCCAATCAACCTCTTTATTAGACTGCTGATTTCTTGAATTAACTAGGCTATACAAAAATAAATACAAAAAATACTAAGATTAAATGTATTTAAATACAAGATACTATTACAAAATAATAGTATTTTGTATTTCAAATGGATGTATTTGAAACACTGCCCATCCATGCAGTGTAATAAGGAGGTTAATTGGCAAAAAGTATTTTAGTTTGGAAATACAAAAATACTAAGATTAAACACATTTAAATACAAAATAGTCCCATCCCATCACTGAACTAGATTATATAGAATTATAACATTAGTTTACCATGTCATTGCTGCTGGTCACAGGGATCTTGCCAACTAGCTTCCTGAAAGCAGCCCAATGACCCCTCAAAACCTGCCCAAACGGAATGAAAACTAGCCCAATTATTTTCCGGTGTCAAATCAAAGTTAACAACTGCCAAAAGATGTTTCTATTGCTATATTTACTTATCTGAATGGTTTCCTAGGTATTGTATATATTTTTTGTTCTGTTGAACTCAAAAGATGTTTTGGGGGATTTAGGAAAGCAAACAATTCTGGGTCACCTTTGACTACCATTATAGTTTTTTCTGCTATGGTAGTCAATGATGCCAAAGAATTTTCACTTGCTAACAATCTACCAAATATCTTTGTGTTCAACCGAACAAAGAAATTTATACAGATTTGGAACAACTAGAGGGTGAGTAATCCATAACAGAATTGTAATTTTTGGGAGGAGTGTCCCTTTAAAAAAGATCCCATGTGTGCTCGAGGCCACGCACGGAAATGGACGAGAAATGTGTTTTCTCTTCGTAAGACATGCATATGTATAATGTGTACAAGCACGTCAATGTTTTAGTTGTTCGAGACTGCATATAGCGCTGCTCAAACGTGATATTTGGCAGAGTAAATTTGCAGTGTACAGTATGTCTGTAATTTGACTTTTATTACTGCATTTAAAAAAAAAAAAACGTAAAATCGATTTTATGTATAATAAAATGTGCATGGTTTTTTTTGTTATTTTACACCCGACATGTGAATTTGTAGTCTGTCTGTAATTTGCCTTTCATTACAGCATTTCTAAAAAGTAAAAAAAGTAAAATAACATTAATGTACATTTTAAAACATTGCTGTAGTTTTGCAGCAGGTTTGCCAGTAACTTACAGTATATTTAATTACTACTTAACACTACTTTCCTATTAGTACTGTTTTCAATTTGAGTTAAACTTTACTTTAATAAAAATTAAAACACTTCAAAATGAACAAGAAGAGACTGGTCTCATGGCATTAGCACAGCAACACCGCAAAAAATGACATTCTTCCTAGGCATTTTTGTCTTGTTTTCAAATAAAACAGTTTAAAACTTCTAAAATGACGATACATTTCCATAACAAGTAAAGTGACCTAAGAGATTTAGTCTTAGTTTGATGAAAGAATTTAAAATATAAGAACTAGGTAAGTTTATGTTTAAAACAAAATCTACAGTAAGTTACTGGCAACTACAGCAAAGTTTTACAATGAATAAAATGTACATGTTTTTCATGTTATTTTACACCTGACATGTAAATTTGCAGTCTATGTGTGTAATTTGACTTTTATTTTATTTTTAAAAATTTTTTTTAAGTAAAATAATATTTATGTATAATAAAATTTTCATGTTTTTGTTATAGTGCTCAAGGCACTAGGTGTCGCTGGAGTTCTAAAAAGAGGAGTCTAAAATGTGCTGTTGCCTAAATAAAGTTTAGTTACCTCATAGTTTCTGGTGGTTAAGCTGCCCGAGACATAACATTTTTCATGTTTTACACCTGACAAGTAAATTTGCGTTTTTTTTCTGTAATTTGACTTTTTTACTGCATTTCAAAACATTTTCAAAGAAATTGTGCAAATTCTGTAAAGTTGCAGTTTTTTCCAATGTAGTTACAAGTTGTGCTTTGGGTATCCTGTGAATTTTTTGAAAGCTGTGATGTGTTTTTGTGGAAATTCTAGACAAAAAGTGTTTTGATGACATGAAAGTAAATTTCTTCATCATATGTTTTCTAGATTTCTGATCCGGGCACGTAAATCCATCAAATATAATCTTATATTATTTTAATCTTGCCTAAAACATGGCACCATTTTAAAACAAGTCAGCAACTCCTAGCGAATGCAACTAGGCTTAAAACTTTCTTAGACAGCGAGGTTAGTTACACCTAAGCCAAGTTTACGATGATAATGAATATGAAAATATGATACAATGATAATGAACATGTAAATTGCTTTAATTGAAATGCTACAGTAACTGTTATTACAATGTCAGGAGAAATAACTGACAAAGATAATGTTTTGTCATATATGATCATTTTTTCTCATATACTGTCAATCAATAATAGAAAGATGGTTAGATGGGGGAGGGATAGATGTGTGGATCTATTATAGACATAAATATCCACCTGTAGTGTATAGATACAGACAGTGGCATTCTGTATCTTCTGTTTTCTGGTAAGGTTAAATGCGGGAGTATCACATAACAGGCCAACCCGGTATCATGGCAAAGTGTGTAACAGAGACGCCGGTCCATTCGAAAATCAGTCAGTGTCACGCTTTGACTCCTCTAGGCAAGAACATGACACGTTCAGTTATTTGCACTTGTAAAACAGAAACTACTTTAAAAATACGTATTAATTGTATTTTTATATAAAATAATAGATATTTTAGAGCACTTAACCCCACTCCTACCCTAAACCTACCCAGCTCCTGACAATTAAAAAACACGCAACAAGCAAATAGAAGTCAGCCACGGGCATTTATCAAAACACACACCAAAACAATATAAAAACATTACGAACAGGTCGTATTGCATTCCGAGTCTTTTATAGCCGTACGATATTATACACAGTAGCCCTGCGTTCCAATCAGTATACTATTCGTCCTAATAGTATTCAAAAGTAGAATGAGTATGTCCTAAATCGTAGTGTGTTGAAAATAGTATTCCAAAGATTCCCGGATGGTGTACTACTTCCGGTAGAAATTCGAAGTGCAGAATGATGCACACTCTGAAGGCTGATATTACCCACAACTCACCGCGAGGAGGTGGAGTTTAGTGGCGCACCACTGCATTAATAAATTATATAGCTGATGCGTCCTTAATTTTACAAATATAAGTATAAAGTAAACATTACAAACGAAATAATGAATGAATAAATACGTTAATGGAAAGAAGAGCTCTACTGTATTCTGTATTACACGTCATGAATTATAAAAACATTAGAAAAGCGCCCTGTTCTGCTAACGTTACTCCACCCTCATACATGCGTGTCATGTTCACGTCTAGAGGAGTCAAAGCGTGACACTGACACGCATTTTCGATTGGACCAGCGTGTCTGTTACACGCTTTGGCGTGATACTGGGTTGAAAATGGATGTGTAAACTATATTTATGTAGGACAACATTTTTATAAATAAAACCTAAACCCACACCAAACCCCAACCCTAACCATAACTTACCCCTAAAATCAGAGGGAAATGATAAGTGAAAAACAATGGTCTAGAAGCACCTAATCCTGGTTTTAAGATTAAATTTAAAATAAACTGTGAACTTATTTCTGAAATCTGATTGGTTGATTTAAATGTTGTCCCAGGGTCAACATGATGTTGTCCTAAGGACATCAACCACTTGGCAAAATCAGGATAGCCAAATTTAGCGACATCTAGTGGTGAGATTGTGAATTGCAATCAATGGCTCTCTCCATCCCTCCCCCGTCCCTTTCGAAGCACTACTGCAACTGACACAGGGCGAACATGTCATCACACTGTCGCTTCTTTACCGAAGGAGATAAAGTATTTATGAAACGTGCAGTTTGTCCATTTAGGGCTACTAGAAACAACGAATTCCATGCAAGTGGATCCGCTGTGTATGTAGATAGAAATAGCTCATTCCAAGGTAATAAAATCAAAAAGCTTCATTATGTAAGGTCTTTATACACCTCTGAACACATAGTTATTTATATTATATCCCCCCAAAAATCACACAAAGTACCTTTAAAAACACTCATCAATGAAAAATAACAATTAATTAAAAATATTTTTTCTAGAAACAGTTAATACTAACCCTCTGTCACTTTCAGTGTTATTGTATGATAACTTTTAGGTTTTTGTTTGTTCATAGCACAGATGTTACTTGTGAAAAAACATGATTAACTTACATGTTTTTTGAATGATAGAGCCAAAACCAGAATAATCTAAAATATGCTAGTTTTTGTGTTTAGTAGGTGGTTTGTATTTGATTTGTGCATCAATAAGCGGCAGACTGTCGTTTATACAGTTCAATAAATGTGTCTTATGTTTATTGTTGCACTTCTTTATGTAAAGTTATCAGATCTTTAGAAATTGACTATTTCTTTACTTTACTTTACTTTACTTTACTTTACTTTTATCATTATTTAAACAAAAGAGTGTGTGTGTGTTCAAGCCTCAACACACAGTCCGGCCCGCCGTGTACATGACAGTGTGAGGCAGGAATGGCAGACAGAAATGACACAAGTACAAAAAGAAAGCGACGTGTGTTCTGCGGTGATGACTGAACGCTGAGGTGTGTGTGTCTGTGAGGGCATTAAAAATGAATAGTGCCAGAATCCGAAGGCACAGCTCACTGACCAGCCTGACAGATCCATCATAAACACTCACACTGAGTCAGACCTGGGATTATATTTGGAAAGCCATAAATCAAAGGACAGACAGATTCCTGTCCGTACTGAACTCTCTCGCCCTGCTTCTCGTTGTCTGTTATTGTAATACTATACATGAAGACCTTGTCCGTGTATAAGCATTCATAAAGACTCGCTGATGCGATGACACGGAGAGCGCCGACGTCAAACAATACCTTCCCATCAGTCTTCATTAGGCCTGTTGTCATGGTGACAGTTCAGGTGCTGTGCTGAACTAAACCCTGTTAGTGGTACATCTGAGAGAGCGTTCAATCAACCTGGTGTCTTTTATATTAATAATCATTGAATTAAGGCATCGCTCTGTCTCTCTTTCACAGCTCAGTAATGCGGTCTTCATGGCTCCAAAATCATTCACTGTTAAAGTAGTGCTGATTCAGGAAAAAATGCTATTTGAGTGATTTTATGATGCGTGTGGACATGAATCTTCTCATAGATAGACTGAACATAGCAGATAGGATATAGAGTTATTATTAATATTGTGTTGTGAGTGCAGGGCGTGGTAGTGTGTCGGGTGAACATTACGCCCCCCCAATTTCACTCCATTGGCTGCGTATTGCTGCCCACATCAAATTGAAGTCACTGACACTGGCCTTCAGGACGGTAATAGAAAACTCACCCTCTTAGCTTAACTCGCTTGTCTAAGTGCCCTTTTGTCACAAAACTTGTGCCCACTTTCCCCAGCAAACATTTACGTTGTGACAACGTTGGTAGCACATTGGTGCCACGTTGCATTTTTTTCTCTGGTAGCATTGCTCTCTACAGATGTGCTGGCAACACTTTGACAATGTAGAAATGTTTCTATCTGTACGTATGGGTATTAGGTTTATTTAGTATTAATTTATAGACAACATTGTTATAATGTTGCAACAACGTTCACAGCACAACGTAGAAACATGCAGGGCTGTTCCTCTCTGGTGGAATGAGCTGCAAAAAAACAACAACAACTGAAAACATACCTATTTCGAATATACCTGACAAACCTCTAACTCTCTACTTACTACTACTTTGTTTCTTTTATGTTGTTTATTTTTCCCCTGCCTCTGCTTGCAGATGACATAGCTTGGTAGTCTACAATTACGGTCTAGGTCCTTTACAAAATGTTAAATGCTGTCTCATTTGTAAGTTGCTTTGGATAAGTGTCTGCTAAATAAATAAATGTAAATGTAAAAAAGAATCTATACACAAATGAGTTCTAATGCATGAGTGCACACGGTTGTTCATACAACAAACAGCAGTTTATCTGATTGGAGTCAAAGCACATATACTGTATACTGTACATTATAGTGTTCATCGTAATTGGTGCATGCGTTCCATATCATCTTGTTTCATCCATCCTAATTATGATTGTGCTTGAGGTGAATACAAAAGGTACCTATGGAATTCCAATCCTGCCAAAATTAAAATGAAATAAATACAAAGATAAATCCATGAAGAAGTGTAAAAAAGCAAAGATAAATAAATAAATACAGAAATAGATTTTTCTAAAAATATAAAAATGAATGTAAAATATATGTTTAAACTTATATTTTGTATTTATTTATTTAAACATTTATTTATACATTTTTGTATTTATTTTATGCATTTGTATTTCCACATTTTCTCAATTATTTATTTACTAGGTACCTAGATGACAGAGGCACTGCAATTGTTCCAACATATGACATTAAGGACATTTGATCAGACTATTATACAGAGTTTATAGACGCCTTTTCTGTTAGTAAACATTGTGACATGTTTTTGTGGGCGGAGCTTAGGTGGAGGCAGAAAGATCCCCCTGACCACATTACTAACTCTAGGTAGCACGTTTTGTTTGCTTGCTTTTTGACAAATCTGATTAAATTTTAAAGCGGACGTAACACACGGAGTTTGTTATCTCATAGCCATGTTAATCTCATATTAATCTTGAGTACCTATAGAGTAGTATTGCATACTTTGTATCTTCGAAGAGTCTTTAGTTTGATCACATTTATAAAAAACAGAAAGAGCAGTACGATTATTTCCGAAAACTGGCGAGCCCTAAATGTGTGCAGGTGGGATTTGCGGGACTATAGCACGAGCACACAATACATCATCGCATTATCACTGCATAACTGTTGGCTATAATAAGTTTGTGTTGTGTAACTTATGCACGTACATGCCCATTGCCAACAAAACACAGACATACCTATGACTCAGTTTCACTTACTGTGTGCGGTTCATGACCGGCATCTTTTAGCGCTGGGACGGCCCCATCTATCAGTTTCAAACGATCTGTAAATCCAGCGTTATATCCACTGTTTATATAACATTCCTCACCGAAATGCAGTAAACAAACAAACACAGCTGAACTTTGCGAACGCAGTGCTCTCTATCTCTTGCTCCAGCTGGTTGACGTGTGCGCATGCTCCTCCCGCTCTCCCTGGTTGACGCGTGGGCGTGCTTTTCCAGGTGAATTGTCCTATAAGGGACTATGAAAAGTTGTTACTTAAGGGAATTTCATGTTCTAAAAAAACTTTTCCGAAACCTATATAAAAGCTGGGGGAGTGTATCGAGCACAGAAATACTAAGTCATACGTCCAACTTGTTTTTTGACATGTTGACCATGTCAAGCATGAGAAGCCAGCATGCTTAACAGTGTAAAGTCAGAATGCATGAAAAACTGTTACCTCCCATTTGACATTGAAGGTCACTCACTGTTTAGGACCGCGATTTGTTTTTGAAAAAGATAACTTTAACGCAAGGAACCTGGCCGGCCTGTAGTACGCGCTCACTCAATGGATCCAGGGACGAACTGACAGGATTACCTCCAGTTAAGTGGCCTGACATTTACACCTACCAGACAGAGAAACCAAGCGTGTATAGTAAAGATAAACTGAGAGCGTATACATCTATAGATGCCTTCGTGTGCTAACAGTGGCAAACGTTAACAAATGCAATTACTTGAACACAAACCCGACACACAACATGAGCCTTCTCACTGTTCCCTCTCCCTTTATACTAATTCACTTGTGACAACTAAAGAAAAAGAGATGACAAACAGTTTCCTTTATGTTTAGTTTCTGGCCGATAGTTAACTGCTAGTTGTATAACTAACAAAGTTAGCTAGCATAGGGTATGCGTTCAAAAGTTATTGCTACGTGAAAAATAATGTAATTTGTTCCCCAGTTTACGTGATATATTTTTAGACACATACCATATCATAATTCACAGGAACAAAAGACAGTAGTTTTTTAATCTTAAGTGTTATGAAGTGTTCAGTCCACTTATTTTATTGTGTTTAACTACAGACTGTCATCAGTGTTTTTGTCTGGCAATGGCAGCAGGTAGGCTATGCATTTTTCCCATAGACTTGGAAAATCGGCAAAAATAATTAATGGTTAACAAAAGTTTATGATGTTTACACGTTTTGTTTATCAAGATAATCTTTACAAATTAACACAACATTTGTTACTTTTGAAGCTGAAATACAATCAGCAGAAGTAAAATGCTAACACGATGCTATAAACAGACTACACGGTTAAGGTCACTCAATATCAACGTCAGCCTCCGACAACTCTTTCAAATGTTATTAAAAATGTGTTCCCTGGTAAGCAATTGCTCCGTGAATGAATCCGCATCTACGTTTTAAGAGCTTTGTGCCAATGTTGCATTATTTGTGAGATTTATATAAGCGATGATGTCTAACGTCCCCGCCAAAGGAAGTAGTCGCTTTTAGCAACTTGTTAGCAACCACCGTTTTTAAGACACAACAAGGCTTTAAAAAATCCCAAGCGGGTTATAATTGGTGTGTTTTATGCCATAGATTAAAACGTGAAAATACTTAGAGGTTTTGTTTACTACAGACCTTATTTAGGGCGATTTACCAAAAACCCATAAAAAAACCCATAGATTTTGTAGTGATTGAACCTGAAGTCCTAAAATGCAAACTCGCTTCCGTATTTTGGATACAAAAATACGTAATCTCTGAGCCTCTTCATTGGGTACAATGGAAGCAGGACTTCTTCAAGGCATAAGTGCTGATGCTTAAGGTATGTGTGTATGTATGCTTGTTCAGAAGCTATTTTAACATAACTCATTCACTGCACCATATAAATCAATAAATGATAGAAATATACTTTTGCTTCATTGTTATTTTTCAGAGAAAACATAAGACATAGAAGACGAGATCTTACAGAAATGTCCAAGAGCAAACCACTCCAGGTAGCTGTTGTCACTGCCAGCTTCGATCTTCTCTTGAAGGAGAGAGTGAAAGCTAAAGTAAAAAATGTACACTAGGCCTATCGGTCAAAAGTTTGGGATAACGCACTCATTCTTTATTTATATTTTTTCCACATTTTAGGAATAATAGTAAACTCATCAAAACCATGGAATAATACATGTGGGAATTATGTTGTGACTAAAAGCATTCAAAATAAATGAACTATTTCTATTTTATAGCACCTTCAAAGTAGTCACCCTTTTACTAGAATTGTCAAAATCGTTCTCTTGGCATTTTATAAGCCAGCTTCTTGATGTCTCAGCCTGGGACGCTTTTAAACAGTATTGAAGTTATTTCCATATATGCTGGACTCTTATTGACTCTTATTCATCATTTTGTCCCAAGTATTCCATTTCAAAAATATATATTTTTAGTAAGAATGTAGTACCCCTTCAGTCGGTCTCTCGACGTTGTGTTGAGACAGACTGAGGTTTGATCTTGAGAACCTATCATCTCCGAGAGGAATTTTAAAATGTCAATGGGCTTGGCAAATGGCACACGCACGCTAGTCCCCGCCCCGTGCATACGGGTATAAAAGGGAGATGACAGCGGCCATTCACTCATCCTTTGTTCTTCGGAACCTGCGTGGCTTATGTCAAGCATTATCTCTTCATGTGTCTTCATGCCACAACGCTTCGCCGACCCGCTGCAGCGACCGGGAGATGCCTCTCAGGTTCCTCAGCCCAAAAGATGAGTGAATGGCAGCCGCCATCTCCCTTTTATACCCGTATGCACGGGGCGGGGACTGGCGTGCGTGTGCCATTCGCCAAGCCCATTGGCGGTTTAAAATTCCTCTCAGAGATGATAGGTTCTCAAGATCAAACCCCAGTCTGTCTCTCGTCACAACGTTTTCTCGAAAGAAATGAATATGTTGGCACAATTATATTTTTGTCCACACAAGTAATTTCAAACATTGAAACATAAACCTTCAGATTAAAAGATGTTTAAGAGCATGCGAAACATTTTTGTCAAGTCATTCCAAACTTTTGACCGGTAGTGTATGTAGGTTTGTAAATAATGTCTGTATACACCTAATCACCACATCTTTGATGGCAAGCAAAACTACATATACTACTGCAACATAAAATACACCAGAAAAATCTTGCTTGGTTTTTTCTTGTTCTCCAAAATGAAAAGTTTGGTTCCAAAATGACCCAAAACTCTGTTTTAAAACTTTTTCCAAATTTTTTTTTCAGTTATTATGCTGAAATCAAAACAAACCAACTGAAGTTTGATGGATATTAATTGGAATGCACAATAAAAAAACATGATTTTTGAAAATATTCTAAAACTGAGTTTTATTTTGTAACCAAACTCTTCAAATATCCAAACATGCCTAAATCAAGCTGCATAGAACTTGTTTATCTAATATTATTTGTTTATTTATTATTTTCTGTGAAAATCTAAATCAGAAAGATGAAATCAAGGGCCTTAAACGCTGACTGTTATATTAGATAAAATAATGGATATTAACAAAAAAGAAAGCCATGGGAATAGTGAGGGTATCCAGTATGTGCATTTTTATATTGTGTACCAGTCATATAATCGGCAAGATGCCATTTTTTATTAAAGACGCTATTTTAAAGCAATTTAAAAATAGGGAATTCTGCGTCCCAGCATGCAAAGCACATGCCGGTGAAGTGATACATTTTTCAGCAAGACCGTATTGCATGTATGGGGAGAGCTTTTCTCATCAATGCTACAACACAGGGAAATGTCCCATACGTGTGTGTGTTGCATGGTAGCTGTTATATTTGTCTCATATGATTAATCTCTGGGTGTAAAATCACTATAGCCCCGTGTGACTGGATTTATGGCGGGGGTTGGTGGAATCTCTCTGGGGCATTGTGGGTATTTTATAGTATAAATAAACGGTGTCTGTGGGGCTGTAGTGATATCACCGCAGGACTGGAGGGTAATGAACTGGTCACTGAGAGCGGAAAATCTTTCCCGTCTCCTGCTTTCTCCTTTCTACAACTGAAGCTTTATTCCACATTGATATTTCAGATACATTTTTCCCTGAGGAATGACACGCAGAGGATTTCTGTGAATGTAGCACACAGCAGTAGAATAGTCTGGACTATATCAGAGTGTGTGTGTCGCAAACAAACCGTTCTGTCATTGAAAGATCAGAGAATACACTTTTGATTGACAGCTGCATGACTGTGAACCTGCAAAGAAAGACATTAGATATTCATGAATGATTTCTTTATCCAAATGCAAGTCTTGTGTCTTTTTCGGATGCGCTTCAGAATGATCGTTTTGAAAACGATATACACAATCTGTCAGCTTTTACAGTGAAAGAAAGTTTTCTATTTTTTTATAGTCGGAGCTTTTAGTTTATAGTACTGCTTAGAAAAACAAATACAATGAATGAAAGCATTGGAAACATTTGAATACAAGTTCAATTCCAGGTACCACCAGCTAGGAATTGAATCATGTTCTGGGTGTTTGTGCAAATGAATACCTGTCAACACACATGATTTTCTACTTGATTTTGGAAGTCGATGACAGTTTGCATCGGGCAAAAAGCATTTTATTGAACAGAAATGTCACAGGCTCTTTACAGCACTAACTTTCAGTCTTGATCTGTTTGCTTTGGGCTTATTGGCAATTTTAATCCAGTTGCTTTGTGTCCTTGCTGTGCACTTTCGGTCACTTTGATGAAAGAATGTTAAAAACTGACATTCACAAATATCTTCATTATCCTCATAATAAATGCTTGTATATATGCTGCTATAAAATACATTTTGATTAATTATAATCAATTTATATATATGACAAACATGTTGTACTGATGTTAGAATGGTAATGATGGTAAAACCATTGTATCGTTTACTACAGGAAGATTTTACTGGCCTTAAGACTGCGGGAAGATTTTGTGCTAACCCAGATAGCGCACTACTACAGACGTCTATTTGACATCTGCAGTACATAGTTTGCTCATCTGCAATACGTCTCATCTGTAAGATGTTTATGATTTAGAATGGGTGTAAAACTGCTCTTTCTAAGATGTTTAGCAGATGTATTTACTATTTACACAGCAGATGTTTTCCAGATCTTTAGCAGACGTCTAGCTACGTGTGCTAGCTGGAAATACAATAAAACATTTAAGAAAAGATAAACTCTGACTCGGGGTGTTTAAAATAAAAATCCTGAATACGTCTCAGTCTTAATGAAGATTTGTTGGACATGAGACATTATAATCAAATGCTCAGATAGACAATCTCAGACATGATTCAGCGACAAAGATTAAACTCATTCTGACGCTAAATTGGATTTTCAATTGAGAATGATCATTTATAATCAATTTATAATCTTACCGTAGCTCAATTCATAGGGCATTGCATTAGCAGCGCAAAGGTTGTGAGTTTGACCCCGCAGTGAACACACACATACTGAATAATTATATACCTTGTAATGTACTGTAAATAAATTCAGATGAAAGTACCGGAGTTAATTATCTTTATGATACAAAGGATCCCAAATATGATTAACGTATTGCAAGGGACCCAAAATATAAAGCCAACTATATGTTTTATGTGTAAAGACATGTTTACTGTAGTGCATGATATTATAGAGAATCTTTTTTAAATCAGACTGCCAAGAGGTATGACATTCTTGCAAAAAACATTTAGCGTGCTACTTTTTGAAACCTTTACTACATTCTTAAATTGTTCATATAGTTATTGACCCAACCATGGGCTGAAACAACCAAGCATACACTATAAAATATTTCTGTAGTTTTGCAGCAGGTTCGCCAGTAACTTACTGTAGATTTAATTTACTTTCATTTTGTTTTAAACATAAACTTACCTAGTCATTATATTTTCTTTCATAAAACAAGACTTAATATCTTAGGTCACTTATCCTGTTATGTAAATGTATTGTAATTTAATTCGTTTTCAATAGTTTTACTAGAAAACAAGACAAAAATACTTAGTGTTGCTGTGCTAATGCCAGAAATGAGTCTCTTCTTGCTCATTTTTAAGTGTTTTAATTTGGATTAAAGTAAAGTTTAACTCAAATTGAAAACAGTACTATTAGAAAAGTAGTATTAAGCAGTAATTAAATCTACAGTAAGTTATTGGCAAACCTGCTCCAAAACTACAGCAAAGTTCCCCTTCAGTCAGTCTCTCGATGTTGTGTTGAGAGACAGACTAGGGTTTGATCTTGAAAACCTATCATCCCCGAGAGGAATTTAAAACGGCAATGGGCTTGGCGAATGGCACACGCACGCCAGTCCCCGCACATACGGGTATAAAAGGGAGGTGGTGGCGGCCATTCACTCATCTTTTGTTCTTCGGAACCTGCATGACGGTACATGTCAAGCGATTCTTCTCTCCGAGAATTCTCCTTCCAGACTGCTGGATTTACGACGCGAAGCAGCTGATTTCTCCCTCTCGGTAGCAGACTTCCCCTGGGCGTCTCGAAAGCGAGCTGCAGATATTTCTAAAAGAGCAAATTTCCTCTCACAGTCTGCGCTGTCTTCGGGCATGTCTCGCAGCTGTGTTCTTGGGTATGACAGACTCATCCCCGAGTCAGACGGGCACGACACCGGTACTGCATGTTGGGGTTCCAGCATGAGTCATGTTCCTTGGAGGGCGTGGCACTCCGGCACCAGGCGCATTACGGTGACGCCTCAGTGCCTTCACACCTTCACCCCTTGGTCAGACCTGACCTTTCTCCGAGCAGGGGTTCCACTCGGGCAGGTTTTGAGGCAAGTCATGGTCATGACAGACGCCTCCCTGAAGGGGGTGCCGTGTGCAAAGGGCACGCAGTATCGGGGCAGTGGACGGGTCCCCGGCTGCGGTGGCACATCAACTGCCTAGAGTTGCTGACTGTCCTTTTGGCACTGAGGACGTTCCAACCCCTCGTGCAGAACAAACACATGCTGGTCCGGTCGGACAGCACGACTGCCGTGGCATACATCAATCACCAGGGCGGCATACGCTCACGGCAAATGTCACGACTCGCCCGACGCCTCCTCCTCTGGAGTCAGCAGGTGATGAAGTCCCTGCGAGCCACCTTCATCCCGGGCGAACTGAACCATACAGCCGATGCGCTCTCTCATCAGGGGACGCCCCGCGGAGAATGGCGATTCCATCCCCGTGCAGCCGGCTCATATGGGAGTGGATCGGCCAGGTGCAGGTGGACCTGTTTGCCTCCCTGGACTCCATCCATTGCCCGCTTTAGTACTCCTTGACCGAGGGGCCCCTCGGCACGGATGCCTTAGCACACAGCTGGCATTGGGACAAGTGGAAGTACGCCTTCACCCCAGTAAGCCTGTGGTCCTGTGCAAGGTCAGGGAAGAGGGACATCAAGTACTGTTAGTTGCGCCCTACTGGCCCAATCAGACTTGGTTCTCAGACCTGGTGGCTCTGACGACAGTTCCCCCTGGCCGATTCCCCTGACGAACGACCTTCTATCGCAAGCCAGGCCTCTGGAATCTCCACGTCTGGCCCCTGGATGGGACGAGGAGACCTTGAGTGGCTTGCCACCGGCGGTCAGGGAGACCATCCTGTAGGCTAGAGCCCACGCCACTAGACGTTTATATGCTTATAAGTGGAGTCTCTTCTCGTCCTGGTGTTATTCCCGAGGGGAGAACCCATGGAGTTGCCCGATCGGGTCGGCGTTGGCCTTCCTACAGGAGAGACTCGAGAGCAACCTCTCCCCGTCCAAGCTGAAAGTGTATGTAGCCGCTCATCACGATCTCGTGGAGGGTAGTCCCTCGGCCAACATGACCTGGTCACCAGGTTCCTTAGGGGCGCAAAAAGGGAATCCACCTCGACCGAGCTCCATACCCTCTTGGGACCTTAATGTGGTCCTACAGGGCTTTTGAACAGCCCCTTTCGAGCCCCTCAGAGACGCCAGTCTTCCTCATCTGCCGATGAAGACGGCACTCTTGCTGGTGCTTGCTTCCATCAAGATGGTGGGGGACCACCAGGCATTCTCCGTGTCCCATAGGTGCCTAGAATTCGGGCCAGGTTACGTGCCCAAGGTTCCCACCACTCCCTTTCGAGACCAGGTGGTGAACCTGCAGGCGCTACCCTTTGGGGAGTAAGTCCCAACCTTCAATGTGTTGTGTCCAGTACAAGCACTGCGCCTCTACTTGGACCGCACGCGGAGCCTTAGAAGCTCTGAGTAGCTCCCCTTGTCTGGGACAGCACAAGGGGAGGGCTGTCTCCAAACAGAGATTGGCGCACTGGATTGTGGATGCCATTGCTTTGGCATACCGGTCCCAAGATTACCCGTGCCCGCTTGCAGTGAGAGCCCACTCCACCCGGGGTATGACCTCCTCATGGGCACTGGCTCAGGGTGCCTCTCTGGCAGACATATGTAGTGCTGCGGGTTGGGCTACGCCCAGTACCTTTGCGAGGTTTTACAACCTCTGCGTGGAACCAGTGTCAGCCCGTGTCTTACACGCTACCGACGTGTGAGGTCGGCAACTGGGTTGGGCGTACGCCTGCGAAAGCGCCTTCTCCCCTCTCCAGGCGAGTATAGCGTGCTATTTTAGCCTCCCTACTTCCCCCCTTAGGGCGAAGTACAGGCATTCCATCCATCACTAAGCATTGGCAATTGTGATAACAGACCGGGCGGAGCGGTCTGTTGTAACCAAGTTCAGTATTCATAGAGTCACCCCTGCTCAGGTGGACCCCTATACTCGGACTGTTGCCCCATACATAGTGACTCCCCTGCAGGGTCGCTCCGTATGTTGAATTCCTCACTCTTGGTTCCCCTGTCAGTGAACCTGTGACCTCCCCTCTGGTGGGTTACCCCACCTGGGTTCTGTCCCCCCTACTCGAGGTGGCGCATTTTTTCAAGTGTTGTTCTCCTCACAGGTGAAACCATGTTGGTGTCTCCACATGTAACCTCCCCTTGTGGTAGGAAGTGGCCTCCATAGCACACTCTTCAACGAGGAGAGCAGTATTTCCCCAGTGTTACTTACGGCGCCGGGCGGCGTCTCGCTAATCGAGACGCCGTGACGGCCGTCCGTACGAGCCTCTCAGGGTATGCTAAGTATTGATCCCACTGGAAGATTACGTCTCGCAGTAGCGCTCACTTGTGACTCGCTAGTCTAGTCAGTGTCGCTCCGCTTGAGGTCGTGGTACGGCTCAGCGCCGTGGCGTGTAAAGATAGATCCCCAGTCTGTCTCTCAACACAACGTCGAGAGACCGACTGAAGGGGAACGTCTCGGTTACAACTGTTGTGTCTTCATGCCACAACGCTTCGCCGACCCGCTGCAGCGACCGGGAGATGTTTCTCAGCCCAAAAAGATGAGTGAATGGCCGCCGCCACCAACCTTTTATACCCGTAAGCACGGGTCGGGGACTGGAGTGTGTGTGCCATTCACCAAGCCCATTGGAATTTTAAAGTCCTCTCGGAGATGATAGGTTCTCAAGATCAAACCCCAGTCTGTCTCTCAACACAACATCTCATTCCCTCCATCAGGGAACGGAGGTTACAGTTGTAACCAAGATGTTTTACAGTGTATGTTTAAATGCATAGTATAAGTAGGTGAGTTGGGATGGAGCAAGGGTCATTTTTTCATTACACCATTGTTGCGTTTTTACAAACTGAAGATACATGTCTTTTTCACAAACACAGGGGTCTGTGAAAATGACTTTAATATGGATGTTAATGTGCACATATAGAATATAAAAGAACTAGTCTGGAGTACTGTGTGTGTGTGTGTGTGGTGTTTGAGTAGTGTGTAGTTGTCTATGGTAGCGCTTCTGATTCTATTAATCAAATCTTATCTGTGTGGCATGTCCTCTCAGACACACACACAGCAGGACCTGTCCAGAACAAGACTAAGTTATCTTGTTCAGTAATGGATTGCAGTGGTTACTGTTCTGTCAGTGTCCATGTTAATACTGACACCTCAAAGAGCCTCACAAACACATGCACTGTTTAAATATTTCAGTATGACTATGTATTACTTTTGCACTAATTAGCCACCTTTCTTTCTCTCTGTTTGCGCCGGATGCGCTGTGCTCCAGATTCACATCCCTGCAGGTAAATCGCAGTGTGAACCCTCTGAATGTGTCAATACTCAGCGTGTGTGTTTTAGCGTCTCCTCGCACCTGAGCGACACCCGTCACACCTGCTGTCAGTGAGAAGAAATTCAGTATTTAAGGAACGAGCGGCATCGTGATGAAGACGAGCGACTGAAATTTTATTATCATCTGTATGCATGATGTTTGTTTCACTGTCACTGTCAACAGACTCAGTCAGAGTTTGACCTTCAGAAAGAAATGTAAGCATGCAGCTCCAGAAACTTAACATGCTAATATGATGCAATAAAAATGTTAAATCAATGTTTATTGATGCATAAGTCAGCTCTTAGAAAAAGGTTCCGTGTGTTGAATCTGACAAAGAAACGTCCAGCTTTATATTTCTCTGGGTCATGAGGATCGAATAGTTAGCTAGTCACAGACTAGGTCCGGAAAATCCTCAAAATTGTAACATAGGTAAATCTTTAGTTTTACAACCTTAGAACATTTTTCTTGTAAGTCCTTGTCAGTGTGCATGTAACTGAGCTAGTCAGATGCCACTGGAATTTACTTTAAAGAATACCATGGTATTACCACGAATTTTGTATACATTTATGGTAATACTGTGATATGTTTGTAAAGGCGTGTATACAGAGATTTACACATCCAAACATGCATGAGATTGACGGTCAGCTCTTGTCTGTGGCCGTCTCTCATTTTCAGTAAAGAGATCCTCTGCGTGTTTATGCATGACTTTAAATGCTTATGAATATGTGAATGTGTGCGTGTGTGTGCGCATGCGTGCATGCGTGTGTGTGTTATCTGCTCTGAACGGAGGAGGAAAGGGTAGAGAACAACAGCATCGCTGAAATGAGTTTGACATTGGCCCAGCGCTCAACCAATGGAGGGTGACAGATCCAATACCAGCAGAGTGCAAGTGTGTGTGTGGGGAACTAAATGTTTTGTCAGGCCTGTGGCTCTGCACTCACTGATGGGGATGAAGGGTTCATTTAGGAGTAGAGATTGCCCCACCACAACCTTCATATCCCCCTCTTTCCCCCTCACGCGGAAGATAGTGGAGTTAGGTGCGCTACAGCATATGTGGTTTTTAAGGTCAAATTGTGTGGATGAGAAAATGTAAGTGACCAGAGCTTACACACTATTTGGTTGTCATGAGATTAATCAGTTATTTTTTATCTATTCTTTCAATACAATATCAAAATTTTAACATTTTATTCACTAGACTGAATGTTGTATTAACTGCCTTGATTTTAGTGGGCTTGACATCAGGGTTGCCAAGTCTGTGAATTTCCATCGAATTTGGCTACTTTAATCTGTTTACGGGTGTTGTTTTCCATTCCACCAGTAAAGGTGGAGCGATTTTATTTATCAGCGGTCATTTTTAATGTCAGATTAAAGGTGTGATGAACTGGGCTTGTTTATTGTTTTATACTGTTGTATGAGGTCTACTTATGACGTTCGCGTGGTTTTTACATTTAAAAACATCAAAATCAATAAGTAATAGGCTATTTTCTAACCGGGTTTTGAAGCCAGCTCTACAAACGATCGGTTTGAATGGGCGATCCGCCATGAAGGCTTGGAAGTAAACACCCACTGCTATGATTAGATAACAGTTTGCGTAGTAAAATTAGTTGGAGCCTTCTGTGAATTTGGTTAGAGACGTAACGGTTAGGTTACATATTAGCACCATTCGCAAGAGATTAGCCTTATCTGGGGACCTCGTGTGATTTATAAATGACCTCCCCACATCAGTATTTCATGTGACGCATTCGCACGGGATGATTTTACTCAAATTTACTGACTTATTTCCCGGATGTGATGACAAGGCTTTGCGTATAGTTTGTATAGCCTATAGTTGTATTGCGTTTAGTGATATATGACCGTACCTGTCAGCATTTGAGACCCGTGATCGCGAACCGGACAAAAGATCACCGCGATCGCAGGTCTCAAATGTTAAGAGAGTTTCCATGGTAAATAAACAAACGGGAGACTCCCGGTAACTTATGGATATGACTCAGCACCCGAAATAATACCAAAACACTTCAAAGCAGCCTCCATTATTCGCAAATGGTGGATAAAACCTTGAAAAATGATATATGAGAAAATATATCATATAACAAATATCTTTTTATATAACAAAAGCTCGGGTTAAAATTGTGGTTTTAATTCATGGCATCTTTAAGTTATTTATGAAAACAGAACGTGTTTATGATTCATACCATGCAGTGATTTTCAAGACAAAATTATGTGAAATATTAAACAGTGACAAAAAATATATTTTATTTAAAGGTGTGGCCCTTTTGTCCATTGGGCTGGTTTTGTTACGCAGATCTGGCAACCCTGTTTGTCATTTGAATAAAATGTTTTTACAATTTCTACTTTGCAGGAAGAAAATGTTAAAGGGATAGTTCACCCAAAAATGAAAATTCTTTCATGAATTACTCACTCTCTAGTTGTTCTAAACCTGTATACATTTCTTTGTTTGGTTGAACATAGAGAAAGATATTTGGACGAATGCTTGTAACCAAGAGTTAATGGTCCCCAATGGAAAAAAGACAATGGTAGTCAAAAGTTCCCCAGAACTGTTAGCTGTCCTACATTCTTCAAAATATATGATTTTATGTTCAACAGAACAAAAAATATATAAAGTAATGCTTCCTACTGTGGAAGTCAATGGGGTCCAAGAACAATTTGGTTACAAGCATTCGTACAAATATCTTTCATCAGAACAAATACATTTATACAAATTTCGAACAACTGGAGCTTACATTGGTGAGTAAATGATGAAAGAATTTTTATTTTTGGGTGAACTATCCCTTTAATAGAGGCTAAGCTCTAAACTCTTCTGCTGAAACTTTTTTTTTACATATTTATCTCCAATGAATTGTAATGTGGATGTCAACATCACTGCTTTGTTTACATAGATCATCCTGACCTGTTTTCTCTGAGACACACAGATATCAGGATTTCTTTAATAGCGCATTAATCTCGCAAAAGTCTCTTTGTGGGTGTTTTAGAAATATGAAATTGTCCACAGCCACTTAATGTAATTGTAGATCGTCAGTGTGCTCTAAATGTTTCAAAGCTGATATGTTTGGAGCTGAAATCCGGGCGGAGAACAGAATCTTGATTGAGGTGACCTTGGCTGGAGAGTCAAATTAGAAAAGGCTTGATAACATGAGCTGTCCATTCTAGAGCATCTGATTGGGTCATTGACCTCTACGAGATTGAGGCTCTTTTCACACTTAGTTCAATTGCTTGGCCAATAACACACTTTGATTCAACCCACCTCTTGTTGGGTCCAAACATTTGCATTTGTAAAGGTTAAATTACTTCCCCCTGTTTTATTAAAGCTCCAATCCGTAACTTTTTAAATTGAAGAACATTAAACATCACTGATTCACAACAGTAAGTTTATAATAGTGATATTGTAATAAATATCATAAAATGAGCTGTTAAGTTAACCTGCAATATTATGTTTTGAACAGAGATGGCGACAGAGAGACAAAGTTACAAATTGCAGCTTTAATATCTTTGAAATCTTGAAGATTCGCAAAATGAGTCAACCAGCGTCACCTTCAGCTGGTTTAACCTGCTTATTAGAATATACATCTGTGCTGAAATGCTTTGTGCTCAAATTGCCCACAACAAATTGTTTAAATGTGTATAATGTGAAACCAAAAATTCAAATTAATCCTAAAATGAATTAAAATGTTGTGTACTAGAATTATTTGTCACTTCAGATTCACTACCAACACTTTACAAGCAGAGAATGTTTGTTTTTATCTGCCGGGGAATATTAAAATGCGAACATGCAAAGTGCTCTCAGAATTTAATTCATTCGGAGACAAGTAGCCATGAGAAATGTATTATAATAAGCGTTACTGGAAGCATGCAAATGATACCTAATGCATATATACTAAAGGAGCACGAACAGCGTCCTGGAAGAGAAGATCTTATTTATTTTCTTCTTAGAGAAACGGATGTTTGTTGATTAGTTTTAAAGCTTTTGAAAACCTAATACGCTGCAGGTTTTTTATTTACATCAATGGCAGTTAGTCAAGAGTTTAACATAGAGTTTTGAAATCATGTGCAATCCTTTATCGGTGGTTCATTTACTAGATAAAAGAGGATTTGTATATCTTCATTTCTGTATTTTTCCTATTTATATTTTGTTTTAGAGATGAGGGCTTCACCTGACACAGTTTTCAAGTAAAACCAGAAAACTTTTTAGGCAACGTTTTGACAACATTGACGACTGTATGTGTAACACATCAAAAACACACTTTTCCATTTTAAGTACATCATTGTTGTGTAAACCCACCCTTAGAAGCTTTTTTCAATGAAAAATGCTTATGGAAAAGTGAAAAAATATTTGAATCCAAGCCACCATCTTATCTAATAATGATCTTTTTGGGTAATTAGAAAGCCTGTTTTATAATTCTCAATTAATTCTAATGTCAGCAGGAATGGACGCTGGCGCTCTTTTTCAGTTGCAGTATTGAGTTGTTGCCCTGGGCTTGTGCTTCTTCACAGCTAAAGGCCAGATTGCTGTACAGATTACAGATTCGATCCGGGAACACACAACCTGTCAGCTGGAAAGTTACACGTCAGTCATGCAGAAAGGTGAGTCGCGAGAACACGCTGTCGCCCACTGACAAAAAACATTCATCTCCCGTCTCTGGATGACCAATCACGAACCTGCATTTCATTTCCTGTGAGTCGAATTCTGAACAAAGTTCTAAAGTCTTGCCTTACTTCTATGTCTAGTGTCATTTAAAAAGCCTTTCTACCTGTGAAATCTAAATGAAAATCGAAAGGTTTGGTTGCCTTTTCTTGCACTAATGAAAGAACGAAATGAATGGAAACATTCACATTTTTGCATTTCATTCCCAGTGGGATAAACAGAATTAACATACATAGTGGACTTCCTATGCGTGTTATTTTCCTTCTGCTGCCATTGTGCGTTACAGTACAATGCAGTTTTCTTTTGAAACGTGACCCCCGCTATTTCAAATAACTGAGCATATTATCGACCCAATCTATTGATGAAGACATCATAAGACGAATGAAAAAAACATCACACTGACGACTATCAGGTTTTTTCTCATTGAAAATGTCACATTCAAGGACGAACCTGAGAATTCTGGTGCCATTCAGAAACGGGCAGTCTGTTTGTAAAGCAAACGATGAAGTCCTTGTACAGCAGTCTGACAGTGTGGCGCTCCTGTTAAGATGCAATCTAGAGGAAATTATAAGCGAATGATTCTCCTTGGAGTGTTCTGACATTAATATTTAATCAGCGTACTGGGAGACATCAGCAGTGGTTGATGGTCCTGATTTACGCTGGCGTTTCTAACATCCATCATGACGTCACGAGTGTGTGCGAGAGAGAGAGATCTGCTTTGATTAAATCGGCTAATACTTCATTGAGTGCCACTGTGGAAATTTGCTTTAGGCTTTTCATCAAAATGTACAAACAGATACTTAAGTCATGTACGAGTCGCTTAAACTACACAGAGTTCATCCAGAATGACAATCCTGTCATTATTTACTCTCTCTGATGTCATTCCAAACCTGTTTGACTTTCTTCCGTGCGACGCAAATGAAGATCAGCAGAAAGTTCACACCGTTTTCTGTCAAAAAGAAAAAATCTTCAATGTGAACGCTACTCACACTACACAAAATTGTGATTTGGGATCAGTGTTGGGTAAGTTACTCTGAAAAAGTAATTAATTACTAGTTACTAATTACATATTCAATAGTGTAATTAGATTACTGTACAAATTACTCTCTACAAAAAGTAGTTAGTTACTTATTACTAATTACTTTCTATATCCTACATCAACCTTGATAAGTTAAGTGATTCAAGGATAGACATGAAAAAGCTCTTTTAATTCATTTAAATAAATAATATTAAAGTACATAAAGTACTCTTATTAACTGATCAAAGTATTACAAATGTGAGAATTATACATTAAAGCACAGATTTAAAGTTAGACTTTGAATTTTGATGTCAATTCCACTATTGCACTATTACATGTATTACACAAAGTATTTAGTTTAATTACATCAAAAGTAACTGTAATTAAATTACAGAAAAAACAAGAGTAATCCCTTACTTTACGTTTTCAAGGGAAAAGTAATTAAATTACAGTAACTAATTACTTAGTAACTAGTTACACCCAACACTGTTTGGGATGCACCTATTGTCTTTCACACTCTCTGAGTTCTCAGTCACTTCTCTCCTCACAGTTGATAGTGGGACAGGACGTCGGTTGTCATTTCCTGAGGGCAGATAGGAGCCAATCAGATCTAATAAACACTTGTGTCTCCATCATGAGGAATCTCTTTCAGATTTCGCGTGTTATCAGACCCTCTTTTTCTTGCAATTGCAGAAGGAATGTAAGTGTGAAAAGTGAATATTTAACACACAATCTTTATCTCATCTACAGTCTACAGAGAACATCATCTTCAGTCATCTGGCTTAATAGTTAGTCTCATATTCAGCTTCCAGATATTATGTGTTTGACAGCATCTCGTTCATTACATTTATTTCAACCAAATAATTTTACACAATAACACAAAAAGATTGGACAGTATGGGCCTGCTACAAAGACCTCTCTTGAGTTATAAACAATGATATCGGTGACAGAGGAAGGCGTGTATTTTATATGTTCTCTGAATATTGCTAATGAAGTAAAAGGTTAATTTAAACAGAAATATTAAATAACTACTCATCTTCTATTATTTGTCATGAGTGATACAAAAGAGCTATGGTAACATACAGTACAGCTTAATATACAGCATATAAAATACCTTTTCAAGCAGAATTACATTGAAGTTTCCAATATTCAAAACAACGAGACATGACATGAGATGAGAAACAGATAAAGTGATATTTCAGTTGTGAATATAGCTTTGTGGAGAAAAAATGTGGATGTGTATTAGAAGAATGTGTTTTTTTTCTGATTGACCGTTCAGTTCAATTCAGATTTTCAGTATAAGCTTACAGAAAATGTTGAATGTACATGATGCTAGACTTATTTGTCTCATTTCTGCGTGTGTTCAATTGACAAAACTACTATATCATCAAAGCAATAACAATAAACACGCAATCCATTCATAAGCCACATGGGGGATTTCATTACCATATTAGGCATTTATATACAGTATGTTATATATAAATAAATAAATAGGTCTAAATATTATTTGAAAAACAAAATGAAAATGAGAAATGTTGCATCAGCAATAAACTGAAATAAGCTGAGTAAGTTCAATAAGTTGACGCACTTAAATTGAATTTATTTTGAAATTTATTTGAAAATAAATCAAAACTATACAAAACCTGAAATAAAAATAAATAAGAATTATATAGCAATATAAAAAAAGAAACAAATAAATAATAAAATGAGAAAAGCACATATCAATATTGCTCTAAATTAAACTAACGTATACCAAAAAGTAAAA
Source organism: Triplophysa rosa (assembly GCF_024868665.1). Lineage (NCBI taxonomy): Eukaryota > Metazoa > Chordata > Actinopteri > Cypriniformes > Nemacheilidae > Triplophysa > Triplophysa rosa. The sequence continues at coordinate 4,057,243 of NC_079890.1, forward strand.
ATATAAAAATAAAAGTAAAAAAAAAAAAACTAACTACTAATCTTAAATTTAACACGTGTCTACACCAGACGCAGCGCGGCACAACAAAAGACATTAGAACGTATTACGCCAGTTCAGACCGCCAGCGACACCCAGCGATGTCATTCATTTCAATGGTTGCCTAGCGACATCTAGCGACATGAGCGGCAGCGACAGGAAGTGGGCGTGTCTAGCAACTCGACAAAGTTGAGATTTGCTCAACTTTATTCAAATGATGAGCGACGTTCGGGAGCGACTACCAATAGGAGTACAGCAGCAGAGCCCACGTCATCCATCTCTTGTCTGTTACTGCAGGGATCTATTAAGATATTATACATTATATTATCTATTATATCATCTTACATAATTATTGTATATATATGGGTAGTTGACAAAGAAAACATACATGTGTCCTCAGGGCCGGCCCTGGACATAGGCGGAGTAGGCAAAATGAGTGAAGATTTTAATTATCATTCATCATCTTAACACGTTATTAATTATGTCACCTATAGTGTGATCTGTGCAGCTAATCTCACTCCCAGACTACAATTCACATTATGTTGTGTTCAGACCAAACGCGATGAATCACGTTCCTTGCTCTTTATTACTCGCGGGAATAGTTCGTTATTTTCGCGCAAGGCAAATTTCTCGCCCGAGCTGAATTTTTTAAACTTGCACGGAAGACGCGATTTACGCACGTTCGAAGCCTGTTTCACGCCATTCACATCGCCTGCCGCGAGTTTGCGTCTATTTCTTTGCATTGACTTTTTATGTAATTTGCTCGCACAAATAACTTAATTCGCATGGGAACCCCATATTAGTGTCTGTTGTCCTCCTGGTTAGAGTGCCTGCTTCACATTTTGCACTTCTCGCTGGTTAGAAGTTCGAACCCTGCTCAGAGCAGGTTCAGGTAGGATCGGTTACACATGTCAGCCACATGTGCAAACACAAACCATTTGCACAAAACTTTTATACAAAGGTGAGTTATAATAATAAAAAAACATCAGATGTGAAAAGGTAGGAAACAAAAAATGTTGCAATATAGAGGTGCAAATTATAAGTTACAATTGCTTATTTAGAACCACTACTGGTAACACTGATGCGTGCTGTATTTTATTGCTTTCAACTAAGTGAAGTGAAAAGTGTGTGGCACTATAGCATGTGCCATTTATTTAAGAAAATCCAATACAGCATTTGTGCAGAGATTGACAAAATGTATAAAAACAATTTCTCATTAACCCTTATCTAAATAATAATAACAATCAAATATTAGTTTTATGAGCTCTAATATTCAAATACAGTAGTCTATTATTGAGAAAACAATTTGTTTTATTTTATTTGTAACATTATTTTCAAACAATGAGAAGGTAATTAGAAACATTTGTATTACAAATATTTGTAGTCGTGTCACGCTCAGCGGGAGAAGAACCCAATTGCAGGCAGCAGTAGCGATGGAACATAAACTTTAATAATAAACACACAAAAAAAAACCCACAATGGGATAAATGCAAATTAAACCATACCAACTTCAAAAACAAGACTCCCACGAGGGGGCAAAAAACAAGGGAACAGGATAACTAAACTTACACGCACACAACCAAAGACAGAACTAGGGAGAAACGGCATCAAGACAAGGTAATCCAAATGGTAAGTATCAGCAAACATATGACAAGGTCACAAGCAACGAAGCAAATGGTACAAAACGAAAGAGCACAGGACAGCAGACACAAGGGCATTAAATAAGGGAACTAACAAGAGAGATAACAATGGGCAGGTGTGAGTAATGAGAGACAGGCGGGAAGCTAAACGAGAGAACGAGAGGGGCGGGGCCAGAGTCGAGACCGGAGAGAGCGCATGTTATGTCATGATCACAATAACATGTCTCTCTCTCCACAAGAAAACAAGAGGTTCTGTCATGATTCTGCCACTAAATCAAGAAAGCAAGAAAAGATGGGGCAGAACCATGACAAGTTGTTATTTATTTACTTCCTATTTATGTTCATCACAATTCATTTTATATTAAAATAAATATGAATTTTGCTTTAAAAAAACAATCTTTATTTATTTATTTTGTACAGGAGGGGCGCAATCTTAAATCTTGCCTAGGGCACCAACAGAGGCTGGGCCGGCCCTGTGTGTCCTATCGGTGTGACAGCAAAATGTTAGAAAACAAGCTGTTCATAATATAATATTTTATATTATTAATATTTATAATACAAAATCGCATAAGAGAGATTTATCTTCATTGTTATTTTTTTTCTAAATTTTCGCTGTCACAACGAAGAACACATGTAGGCTACGGTTTACCCACATAGCATTCAAAGGCACAATGTTTGGATTAACAAGACATGACCACCTTTCTTTTTTATTATAAACACTTTTAATATTAGCTTTGTGCAATAGGTAAGTTATTCATTCATTTAGAACTTAAAGGAACAGTGAATGCTGAGTGCCAGAATTCCGGGGGTCATTCATACATGATCATTAAACAACAATGGAAGTTCAAAGTCCCCTGTGCTGTCCCAGATGGCAGTAAAAGTCCTCCCTGATGTATTGGTCTCTAGTACATGTATAGTTGCATGAAGCAAACAGACAGTTTGTGCTGCGTGTGGTGAGCAACGCCCCATTGTTGTCCTGCCGTTTCACTATCCAAGCCTGGCAGTCTGTGTCCACACTAACACCGGATATGAGCACAGATCTGCCTGATAGATTTCAGTATCGAGTGCATCTTTTCTTCTTCACTGTCAGCGCGGAGAAGCCTTTCTGTATTATTTCTGCTCCATCAGCACAAATGAGCTCTGAGGTCACACTCGTCTGACCAATTACCACTACAATCATCTGCCCCATCCTTCACCCCCCCCCCCCGGCAGCACACACACGCACGCACGCACGCACCCACGCACACACACACACACACTCACACAGTCGGGTGTCACCTCAAACAATTGATTAAGCAATTATTGTAATTGACTTTAATGTGTGTGTGTGCTCAGAGAATAAAAACAGCAGCGCAGCAACCAGCCACGCACTTAACACGCGCTCGCTGCAGCGGCCGAAGCCTTTAAACGTGTTATGAGTGTGTACTTACCAAATTAGAGCGCTAACTCAGGCTGAAAGCTTTATTAGAATATGAAACAGCTGTTGTGCTGCGTGAGAGTCTATACACACTTTAAACAAGTGAAATGTTGAGCGATAAAAATAAAATACACTTGCATGTTTGCGTGGTGGGCTGGACACGGCTTAAGATGAGTAACTAAAGTGAGACTTTATGAGATCAGGGAATGTTATATCACAATGTTTGTGTTCAACAGTACAAATGTATTCAGGTTCAAAACATCATAAAGGGATACTTCACCCAAAAGTGAAAATTCTGTCTGAATAAATGTCTTTGTTCTGATGAACACAGAGAAAGATATTTGGTAGAATGCTTGTAACCAAACAGATTTTGCCCCCCATTGACTCCCATAGTAGGAAAAAGTACTTTATCTTTTTTTTTGTTCTGTTGAAGTCAAAAGAAGACATTTTAAAGAATGTAGGACAGCAAACAGTTCTGGGGCACTTTTGACTACCACTGTATTTTTTCCTACATGGGAGTCAATGGGGGGCAAAACCTGTCTGGTTCTAAGCATTCTTCCAAATATCTTTATCTGTGTTCAACAGAACAAAGAAATTTATTCAGATTTGGAACAACTCGAAGGTGAGTAAATGATGACAGAATTTTCATTTTGGGTGAACGATCTTGTTATGTACAGAATAAGCGGCTCTGTCCGATGTTACTTTCCAGCCTCCTCAACCCTGATCATTACCATCACATCATCCGCCATCATTTTTGGAGTTTGTCTTTGCCATTGCATGCAGAGATGGCTGTTTATGATTCGTTTGTTTCTGATGTATTACTCTCGGCACTAAAGCCCTAATTAGATATTGACCCAAAAGAGACACGCACACGCACACTCGGACAGGGCGAGAGAGAAGTTGCATTTAAAGAGTAAACTGCCCAAGCGGCTCTCTATCTCCCCCTGGACCCTCACACAAAGATTCTATTATCTGATTTGACTCTCAAAGGACAGAAGCTGTGAATGAAGTGCTTTCCGTGTCATCCATTAACCTCACAAGAGAGAGAAAGACAGAGAGGAGATGCATTCGGATATTTCCTTGCAAGTCGGCCTTACGGCGCTGCGTCAGTAGCTGATGCTATGAAAACTCTAAAAACCATTACACGTGGACCTGCTCAAGGTCGTGAATGGAGGGGTGCCACAGATTTAGTTCTCTTGATTGAAATGGAAATGATTGGGATGTTAAAATGATCTCAACTGTGATTTCTCTCTTTAATGTGGATGAACGTTTTTTTCCCCTCTCCATCACACAGTTTGCCCAGTTTGGCATTTTTAGCGAGACTTATGGCATCCAGTAAACCTCATGTGACAGTAACTGCGTCAACACATGGTTAATCCAAATATTAGTTTGTCTTTGCCTGTGGCCCAAGATGCTGGGATAGGCTCCGCCTCCAGCCCCCCGCGGCCCTCCAGAGGACAAGCAGTTTCAGAGAATGGATGGAAGGATTGTCTCTTATTCTTGCTCCATGTTTGGAAGGACAGTTCAAGTGCACCAGAGCCGAGCAATCTTTTTCACACAATGTTCCAGTAAACTATACTGATTTACAAACCGTCTGTAAACGTTACTTTCAATGGTGTTTGTTGTTTCTAAATAAATATAAGGCAGGAAAAAATATGATAACTTGCTCTTGAGACTTTTGAGACAAAGATTCAAGTTTTTATACATATTGGAGCGATCCACTGAAAGAACTGAATCATAAGAGTGAATGTTTTTGAACCATCTGCTGTAAAGGACATGCCATCTCCAAACAAAGGTTTCACTGGATGATAGCGACTAAAGACTTGTCCTTCAAACCTGATTTCATTGAATTTGTGCAGTGTGAGTCTTTCATGCGATTTAAAAAATAAAAACTAAGACTGAAGAAGCCGCACGCCTAATCCTAATGTCAGTGGCGAAAGCAGATCGTACTAAGACGAAGGGCTAAAAAATTTAGATTCATAAATATTCTCTTTTGTTTTATATAGTATTTGAAATAATAAAGAATATAATAAAGAAGTGATGCATGTGGGTTCTTGAACTTTTTTAAGATTTTCTCTATAAAGACTTGCAGTAAACGCTGGTGGGGAAATTTGGTTTTTAAATAGTAAATTATAGTTTTTTTAAACAGACGTATTTGTAAGAACAACAACAACAAAAAAAGCCACGGCAACAACCATTTGACATTCAAACAGAAGAGAGCACAACTATACAGAGAGAAAACAGAAAAAGAGACAGTAATAAAAAGAATAATAACACTAATAAATACAAATAATATTTAAATATTATTTAAATAAAATTATTTAAAATTCTTGAAGAAACTACGTAATTTTTTTTACGTTTCAAATGTAACATTCTTAAATGTTTACAGTAAAAACATTTTTTACCGGTTCCAACCTGATCTCACTAGAAAAAGTATGTATAGTTGTTCTACAGGATGATGAATTTACACAATGTAATAATTGGTTTTATATTCTTTACATATATTTGTAATCAATAAGTGATATGCTAAGTTCTTAAACTTCTTCATTTTACGATGATAATCGTGCATCGAATGCTGGTGGGAAAATTTAATAAGAGTTCATTTTGCCCACTTTTAGTCTTACTGATTCACTGATTCGATTACCTGGATTTTATTGGCACCACGACTGACCTTTTTAAATGAGTCGGGAATCTGTCAGACGTGACCAATCCAAATTCAATATTGTGTGTTAGTCACGGTCTTTACCATCAAGGCTCCATTAGTCAATATTCATTTGTGAATAGTTAGTTTTTCCAACTCGTGTTGTTCCTTTTTTTTTGTTTAACACAAAATGACACATCCTGTGTCGAACATCCTTTTTTGAGAGTGTACATATAACATGGTCGAAATACATGTGTTTGATGTGTTCAGGTGTTTGACATTGGTATGGTGAAAGAGAAGTGTGATCGGTGGCAGGATGCAGAAAGAATGCGATCTATCATGCTTTGTCGGGGCTGCACCGCATCACTCCATCACTGAAGTCCAAGCACTTGAATCGTTCTCTCATCCCCGGAACACTGTGCCCTCTGGATGAACTGGATTGCAGGAGGTTTGTAAACAGGACTGCAATACTGAAATACAGCGTGCAAAGCTGGAGCAGATGTTTAGTGAATATTCTGTCTGGTACATGGACCGTTTCTAAGAATTTGTTCAGAAGAATTTGTTGTATTTCGGGTTACCATCGTTCAAAAGAGTGGTGCTTATGCTTAGGTTGTGGAAGGTGCCATTATGCCACAGCAGTTGTGTGTATTGCAACGCTCTCTGTGAAGGCTGTTTGATCACTGTTGATGTAGCTGAAATGTTTAGGTTGTCATAACAAGACCTGGTAACACTTCAGTATAGGGGGCAATTCTCACTATTAACTAGTTGTTATTAGCATGCCTGTTATTGGCTGTTTACTAGTACTTATAAAACACATATTCTGCATGACCATATTCTACATCCCTAATCCTACCCAATACCTTAACCTAACAATTACCTTACTATTAATTTGGGGAAAAAATCTTAGTTAATGGTTTGTTAATAGCGGGAATTGCCCCCTATTCTGAAGTGTGACCTAAGACCTTTCTTTTATTTAACTGTAAATAAAAAAGGAATTACCTTACTACATGTTCAAAATTAAAAGGAATTACATGCATGAGTACAAACAACTCAAAACTTGTTACTGTAGTTCTGCTTACTTAAAATAAGATTTGCTGTACCTGATTACCTTTCTCAACTTATTCAGGTTTACAATGAACAACTGGCATTCAATGACACTGAAAACCATTGAAATCTGTAAAAATTGCTTTTCATCCAGGGAAAAACTGTTTCTCCATTTACTTGGAACAGGAACAGATTTGTAACAACAAGAGGGTGAGTAAATATTGTTTAATATGTTAATGTTTGTGTGAACTCTTGTCTTAAGTGTGAAAGTGACAGGAAGAGAATGATAATAACTCATGTTCAGAGCAGCATCAGTATGCATGAAACTCCACGAGCAGGGGTGAGACTGACAGGTGCGAAATGAAAGTTAGAACGGAAATCCATCCTTCTGTTTAAACAATTAAGACACACATCAGGCCTGTCTGTCTATGTGATCAAACCTCTCTCAACCGCTTGAACACCTTACGACCCCCTGATGGGTGTCTGAGCTTTAATCATCTGACAGAGATCAACAGAATCATAAATCTATCCTGTGTGCTGACAAAGTCCTTTTTCCATTTTTTTTATCTCAAGATACGTTCTGTTTTTTGTCACTAAAACAACCTTTGGTTCTACTTAGTAATTCAGCATCCTGCCCGATGGCCCAAGCCCTTGTTACTAATTTGAAAGCATCACTTTAGAACTAAAAAACAGCCCCCCAGCCTGGTTTTAGATGGGTTTTGGCCACTTTGGTAAAGCTGGTTTTAGTTGGTCAGGCTGGAAGACCATCTGGGAGACCAGCTTAAACCAGCCAACCAACCTGTTTTTTTTTTCAGTTAGAAAGTCATTGTAATGTACGGTGGAACAGATGTGTGCATATGTGACAGAAGGGGAGAGAGAGATAAATAGGAAAATGATGATACGTAATATTGACAAGAGCTTAGACATTAAGAAACAACAAGTTAACTAAAGTTTACTGGTACAACATGCTAGCAATGACAAGCTAAATTCCTAGGGATTCTCTACAAAATAGATGTAAACATCCCTAAAGTGTAACTCTGACAGGAATCTGTCAATTTTAGGGATTAAAATACAGCGGTGGTTGCTGTAAATGGATCAGAACTGACCAAAACTTGTAGTTTGACGGTGGTAGTTTAATAGCCACCCATTATCAGAAAATAATACAACACCCAGAACGCCTGTCAGCCAATCAGAATCAAGCATTCACTGTCGCCATAAATACAATGCACATAATAGCGGTTTATAAGAGGAATATCATTTTTTGGCAGGGTATTTCTGCCCATTCTCTTGTCAGGACGGAGCACTTGCGAAAGTGAAATTGTGAGATTAGAGCAGAGGAATTTATCTGAAGATCAAACCTCAGGACTCGTGACTTACAACGCTAATGACTGATGCAATCTAATAACAAAGATTAAAGTAACTCCGTTTTGAGTGAGAAAAAATGATAGCGGCACAACACATCAAAGACCCGAAGCCTTCCCGCACAAGAGAGGGTGAGAGAGTTGCCAGTTCACCCGCCGTAAGAGCTCCAAACGGCCCGTAATTGCTTAGATGTTTGCGAAAAGCAGCAGAGTGCCACTCCACCATTTCATCTTTTCTCTTTCATCCGAGGAGCAGATGGCAGAAGAGTTTGACGCTTTGAAAACCGAAGATTGCGAGCCAGCGTGAGGTTGCACTTGGGGAAACGATTTGGGCTTAAAAGTTTGTGGAGAGTCGGAGGCAAAAGCCACCAGCTGCATCGCCAACGTTCTGTTTGCGTTTATTTTTTAGCGGAGGAGAGCATTCAAAGAGTAGCGACCGCGGAGCTGCCCGAATGCACTGTGAAACGGCTGAATGATATAGTGACCGGCGTCCTGTTAGAGTCTAGAGGAGGAAAGAAGCCTTTCACAAGATGTCTCTCTGACAGTAAGTCTGCGTAGTAGGAAATAAAGCATTCTATATCGGATAACCGGTTTTGACTAGCGCTTTCTGGAGCTTCATTCAGCTCTTAGCCCAACCCTATTGAAAAAAACAGCATATGCTGGGTTAGGTATGTTTTGATGCTGGTTTGACCAGCTATGGACCAGCACATGACCAGCTAAGGACCAGCTTAAACCAGCCCTATGAAACAATCAATCTGCTGTCCCACATTCAGCTGAGGTGAAGATTCTCACAATTGGCTTGTTATAGTCTTGCCTTCAATTTTAATACAAAAAAGAAATATGGCGGTGTTTCCTCATGCTAACACAAAACATCAAGATCTCAAAGAGCACCTGTCTGTCAACCTGATAAATTCACACCCTGCATCCAAAATTAAGACTTCTGACAGTTTCAGACGTACCAAATTCATAATTTTTATTGTCATGTGACCCGTACATAAAATAACGCATCATTAAAAGTATTAATATGTTTCGGCTGTATTTGGAATTCTGCACTTCATTGCATTGTGTCTGTAAAATAATGAATAAAGTATTGACTCCTGGTAGAAATTTACCAGTACATTTTTAGTTTTTTCATTTTTAGTTTGTACTTTTTATTTTAGGGGGGTTTGAATCCTTTATTGGTAAAGGACAGTAGATAACTGTTAGGATAGCGCTGGGTGGAGACAGAGGAGCAGATCAGTAGGACTGTCAAGATGGGAATCAAACTCAAGACTGCACTGGCATTATTTGTCAATGCACTAACAATGCGGCTACCAGCACCCGGTTATCGGACTAAATATAATTTAAAAAGTTTTGTTTTAGTCCCTAATTCTGTATGGGGGGATTTTGAGGACAAAATTTAAAAGGAATTGCAAATTGCATTTGCAACTGCGTTTTCTATTTTTTCATGTAAAAATTGTGACATAATTCAAACGCAAATGCAAACAGTTTGTATTTCTATTTACACGAACGTACTGCCAAATTTCAAATAAAACAGCAAAGTATATTTGCAGTTGAATTACCTCTGTCTTACGAGTGTGCTATGATTGGCCAGTTAACCCTGCCATATTTAAATCACAATAGCAATCCCCCATATGCTATTTCACTTCCTCTGGTGTTGCGTAGTAAGCCTGACAAAACTCGAATAAAATAACAAATCCGTTTGCATTTGCTTTTCCTCTGACTTGTACATAAACCTATCAATCAATGGCGGGGCTGGGCTTATGCAATGGGCGTGTTTGTATGGTGAAGTGACATCATTCACTGTCGACTGGTAGTAGATGCAGTAGAAAAGTAATAATATACAGCTAAACAAATTAAGATTAAAGTTAACGCTTTCTGTTTTGTTAAAGGGGTCATATGACACGGCTAAAACAAATATTATTGTTTGTTTTAGATGTTATGCAATGTGTATACATGATTTAAGGTTAAAAAACGCTGTATTTTCCACATACCATGCATGTTTGTATATCCTCTTTGACCCGCCTCTCTGAAACGCACAGATTTTTAAAAAAGCTCATCGCTCTGAAAAGCAAGGTGAGCTATGATTGGCCAGTTAACCAGTGCGTAGTGATTGGTCAAATACTGCATGCGTGTGATGGAAATGTAACGCCTCTTACCATATTTGGAACATCAGGTTCCAAAACAATTGTACTAACAGGTACGCCCATCTTACTTGGGTATACATTTGGGCGGTCTTAGTCAAATCATCAACTGACGTAGATTTGTGGGGTGTGGTTACACGAGGCATTTCAGGCAGGTCTGGGTGAGCATTCGGGTTTAAATAGCATGCATGTTTTGTTCAGACACTTTGATTTTTGCAATTTTACGTGTTTAATACATGCATGGGCAACTTATAACACACCAAAGACAGAAAAACACGTATTCGCGCCATATGACCCCTTTAACTATTACAACTCACTCACTCACTGTCGACGTTGATCAGTTTTTTTTTGTTTGGAAATAACTCAAGCTGGAACTCTGGTCTGAGAGTGTCATTATTTAGCATGTAAAACTTCTGTGCAGGATGGATTATCATCACCTTCTGCAACATTCATCTACACGTTTGTTTGTTTGTTTACGGTATTTATTTTCACAGTACTCCCAAGTCAAAACGAGGACATGACATTTATTGACAACACTGTGATCGTATGCTGCATCATGATTAATGTGTGTTGTAAACCATAACAAAACATGTTCACTTTGTATGAATAAACAGCATCCTGCATTATCATTTTTGTTCATTATGCATGTAACAATATAATAATAAATGACAAAGGTACATGAATTCCACATCTCTTTATTTGTGCGTCGTAGCATAGTGAGACAAAGACAAACTTGTGCTCCAGTGTTTTAGTGAGTTTGGTGGACACAGAAGTAGCTGTCATCTACAAATTACTGGATGCTGTTGCTGCATTTAAATATACATTTAATTTCCGAACAGCCTTTCCCACAACATGCAGTAAATGAGCTCATCAGGTGATGCACCAACCTAAGTAATTATTATGAATCCACACTGCTTCAATATGACTTTTATTGGTGGCTCACTGAGATCACCAGACCACTGTTTGTGTTCATGCATTTATCGAGCCAGTTTAACTTCTTTAATTTATACTTGTTAAGTGCCGCAATTGTGATTTATTGTTGATAGTTTCTCTATATTAAACTTTGCATCTGACGGTCGTTCGTTCCAGTATTGTTATTTTGGCTTTTAGCTGTATCCCTTTTAGCCACAACCGGTGTCTCTGACTGACAGTGACCACTCACTTCCCCATACAAACACGCACATTGCATAAGCCCACCCCCACCACTGATTGACAGGTTTCTCTACAAGTCAGAGGAAAAGCAGATGCAAAGGGATTTGTGATTTCATTTGAGTTTTGGCAGGGTTACTAAGTGATGCCAGAGAAAGTGAAATAGCATATGGGGAATTGCTATTCTGATTGAAATATGGCAAGGTCGTAACTTGTAAGTCAGAGGTAATTCAATTGCAAATAGACTTTGCTTTTCCTTTTTAAATGATGTCACAGTTTTTACACGATCAATATGAAAGTGCAATTGCATATGCAGTTTGCAATTCCTTTTTAAAATTGTCCGCAAAATCATTCCATAATTCTGATTTGTCAAAAGCTGTGTTTTATTGTGAATGAGTTGAGATGAAGTTCTATCTGCTGCGCCCAGCAATTCTGTGTTTCAATGCGCAGCACCCTTAGCAGCATAAAAAAAACATTCTTTTGCTGTTTACAGTCAGGGACTATTTTTCCAGTGGAAGGAAGACTAAGGCCATGATCACCCAGAATGGATTTTATGCAGTGAGAAGCACCTTTTCTGCGCCTTGCGGTTTTGCCGGGGCGCTCTGAGCGCCTAAAGTTGAAAAAAATCAACTCTGAGCAAAAAAATGCTTGACGTCGTGCGCATTTTTTCCATTGTCCAATCGCATGAATGGAGACCACAACCTTCAGTTGTGGTGAGGCGGTTAAGGTTTTTGATTAAAGATTACAAGTACAAATGTTTTTTTTTTAAATAATGATATGCACGGATAAATAATTTATAATAAATACTTCACCACTGTGTAAAACAAATAGAATTATCATTTTTAATTTCATGCCGACTAAAAAGTTTTTGTCAATATGACAGTTAACAGCAACTAGAGCGCTCGTGCTATAAACCTTGACTGACAGGACTGCTGATTCGGTGGTGGTACTTCACTTGTATATTTTTACTTACATATTTTATACTTAACACACAAATATCACATGCTCAGCAGTTTTGTAACATGCATTCTCCACACACTCACAAAACACATGTACACACAAATCTCACACTTAGTATCTGGCTAAGAAAACTCCATTACACACATACACTGACACACTGCAGAGGAGCTGTGATTTGGACTGCAGCGGCCTAATTTAAGCCCAGCGGAGTGTCTGTCTACAGTCCGAATCTGCTCGGATCCGGCCGGTAAGAAGCAGCACAGAAGAGCGGAGTTCTGGCTTTCACTCTGAGCGGAGGAGTGCTGGTCTGACCTTCTCGCTCTGTGTCAGTCTGACCGGGTTCTGCTGTAATTGTGCTGCTGCACACCTGTGTGTGCCATCTGAGGTGTGGATCCATGTGAGCTGGGGCAGATCGGACGAGCTCTGTGCTGCTCTGACCTGCCACGGACCCATTAAGAACCGCTCGCACCACAGGAGTGCTGAACATTGCTGGGATCAAGAATAACTGCTGGTCAAGGCTTCAGCTGGATGCTGCCTTTGGATTCAGTGATGGAACATTTTTGGTACTACCACATGTTTTAGGCATTGCTAGGGTCTTCTGGGTAGGTGCCAAGGAATTACTAGTGAATTCTGGGTGCTTGCTAGAGAAATGTTAAAGTGTCTAGAAGGGGTGTAACAAAATACGTTGATAGTGATCGATGCAACAATTAAATTTGTAACGATACGGCAATGCCAAACGTAAAATATCCACATGAGATACCTTTATTTTGATACTCTCCACGTCCTCATTCCTCATGTAAAATCTTTCTAAGTGTATTTTTTGTTAGTTCAGTGTTTCCACTATATTCATTTTGCCGTGGAATGCCGCCACACCAAACATTCTCCCCACCACGGCTGCAGCTTCTCGGTGACGCACTGTTTCTCATTCATTCCTAATTTGTCTCACCAGTTCTTCCAAGTTAACAACTCTTTCACTAGTTTAGCGACTTTTGTTCAGTAGAAGCGCATTCAGACAAGATGACGTCACGGATATGTTAATTAGCCATGATGTCATCCAGCGCTACAGTTCCACAAAATCCTAGCCAGAACACTGTAGTTTGTTGTGGTGGTTTGTTGTAGTTTGTCGATGGGTGATTGGCATTGCTTGGCTTGCTAGGTCATTGCTGGAAGGTTCTGGTGGTTGCTACCCAGGTAGCAAAGTGCACTTGTGGCCCGATACACGGCTGGGTCCTCGGCCCAGATGTGGTCCACACACCGCTGTTTGATTGTGAGTAGAGAAATGAATGTGGCCCAGATTTGGCCCAGACATTATTGAATGAAGGGCTGTGGCCCAGATGTGGCCCACTTTGTGAAAATTTAAGGAGAAACTGAACCGTGAAAAAGATTCCTTCACTCAGCTTGACTCATTTAAATCATCTGAAAAGAGTCATCTTGATGCTTTAACTGAGTTAAGTTACAGAGTAAATGAACACTGCTCAGTGTTCTACATCTACAACAGACTTAAGGGCAGCTTTAGATGAACATTAAATGTCAAGATCTCATCGGAGGAAAATTAAACACAAACACCATTAACATCTCTTATTACACACAACACTTTCACTTTATTTCACATGTGTACAAAATATCTTGTTGAGAAATAACATGTTTATATTTCATGAAAAATATTTAGCTTGAAGTCAACATTATGGTGATCATTGTGTCATTTAACTAAGCACTTTACTCTTCATTTTTGATATTTGTTTTTCCTGACCATTACAGTAGTGTTAGAACACATGTTACTTTGGTCAAGAAAATAGAAGATGTCCAAATGCTAAGATCAGCACAGAACAAACTGTACTCATACCTAGCATCTAAGACACAACTCACATATCATACGAGTTCTTATCTTTAGTCTCTCAAAGTTCATGAATGCAGCTCTGAGCTCTAGTTTTACAAAAAAATATTCACAAATGTGAAAAATTCAAACCAACAGCCTGCTATACACAGAGACATCAACAATCAGACTATTAATTAGGGCTGTCAACGTTAACGCGTGCGATTAATTTTTTCAAATTAACGCGTGAGAAAATATTTATCGCAATTAACGCAGCATCCGTTTGTTTTGACAATCTTTGTCTAGCGTTACATTATGTAATCACGCTCTTATTCGTGTACAGGCTTTTAAACCACTTAAGCGCGATTTTAAACAGTTGCTTTGACACGTTCAATGAAGATAGATAGCTTCTAAACTGTGGGACGCGGCAAAACGCAACGAGAGGTCCAGTCTGGTGTAAACAGTCACGGGCTGAAGGCTGCGTCGGTGAATCTCTGTCAGACAGCGCATCCGTGTTAAGTTCTCTTTCGTGCTTGAATGGATAAAACCACACAAGATTATGTCAGAAAGCCCGTTTTGTCTAGCATTTTCTTAAGCACAGACTTCAAAGTGTAAAATAAAATCTTAAATGAATGCAAAGAGTTGTGAAAATGGGAGTGCGGTGACGGTCAGATCTGCGTACTGAGACAGCTCTTAAAGGGGCCACGTTCTTAAACGTGCTGCTGTGACTCCTGTCACTAATGTTAATCAAAGAACAAAATAAAAGAGGAAATCAATGTGATTTTATAGCTTTAATGAGAATTCTTCTGCATTTAATTTACAATTTAGCATTAAAGACTGTAAAGTGTCCTTCAATTTCCTACATGAGCTCTCCATTATACTGTTGAATGACTATAATTCATGTTAAAATAATCAATTTAATAGAGACATCAGTTACAATACTAATATCAAAATGTTAGCTTTCATAAAATGATGCTGTTAAAGAAATATGTTGTTTCTACATAAATTTGAAGATTAAATGTGAAATTATTCAAATGTAAAAGTATATTTTAAAATATAATTGTTGTGTGCGATTAATCGTGATTAATCACAGAAAAAATGTGTGATTAATCCGATTATTATTTTTAATCGATTGACAGCACTACTATTAATCTCAAGAATGGTAAGAAAAATAACATCATGCTGCAGTGCATGCTGGGTAACCTCATAGCACGCAACTCATCCATGACTCCCAGAATGCACTGCAGCATGTATACATTTTGCACCAGAACTTTACTATTGTCACCATAGTTGAGGTTTGTATAATGAGTGCTGATGTCTCTCTTCCTTGAGAAATGAATCTGTTCACCTGCTCAGAGTGTTAATACAGTGCATGATATGTCGTATGAACTACGTTTGTTTCACACACACAAAAACAGCTTTCACAAGCCATTTTCATTTCAACACCACAGCTTTACAACATGACATAATCAAATCAGTTGAAAGTGTAAAACCTCTTTTAGAACCATTGTTTCACAGACGCACAAGTGTTCGGAGTAAAACACAACTGCACCTGTTAAAAGATGAAAGTTGTATAATGAAAGTCAAGAGCCCTACTAAGATAAACACTGATCACCATAATGGCGATGTGAACCCTGTTCATTCTCACTAAGATCTTTTATACACATGTGGCCGCTGTAAATTGTCACACAGGACCAACCACTGATTGGGATCTTTGTTTATTCCTAAATTGTTTATTATGTATCAATGTATTATATTTTTGGTTGAAATAAGAAAAATCAAATACTCAAGAGACCAGCTTTGGAAAATCCTCTCAAAACTATTAGTAGCCTATTACAAAGGCAAATAAGGATGACAGTAATTTCAGTTATCTCTTTGGTGTGCAGTGGTGGACAAATAAAAATAAACGTCTTTATGCAACAATAACAAGAACAATACGGTAGTGGCAACTCTAGGAATAAAACACAAAATGTTTTACACTCACACTGCCAATAAACAAAAAAAAAGAAAATACCATTATGTATACATTAAATGTCAGTGTAAACATTACTCACTTTTGAAATAAACATCCCTCTTCACACACGCCAATCTGGTAGTTAAGCCACAAGAACAGGCCTCAGATGCAAAGGTGCACTTGTTAGCTTAGTGCTAACGCACACACATTCACACGTTCCTGCACCAGCATTTGGAACACAGAAAAATAACTCAAAACTTTCACCAAGTTATTCACGCGGACAATATCAAGTTGTACGAAATCATCCACGTACCAAATCATCCAAGCAATTACACGTAAACACCCAAAATCTCAGGCCAAATTCTTTTCCCAACACACCTCTTCTCCTCTCTGCTTATCGCATGCGCTCTCTGTCTGAGCTGCTCGCGCACGCGATGACGTCATCGTCCCTCTTAAAGGAACCTTCCCTTTATTAAATGAAGATATGCTTTCGCAAAATAAAAGAAATAAAGGCTAGTAAACACCACCTGGTCACACACATATGAGATAAAGTGAAAGTGGTGTCTGTAATAAGTGAAGATGTTAATAGTGGTTGTGTTTAATTCTCCTCTAGTGAGATCTTGACATCAACAAGATGAATCTGTTCAGATGACTCCGAGTCAAGTTGAGTGAATGATTCTTTTTTAGTGTATCAGTGTGTGGGTCAGATCTGGGCCGGGGACCCAGCCGCTACTGAGCCAGAAACTAACATGTTGTGGCCCACAAGTGAGCCAGAAGAACTTTGCTACTTGGGTAGGGCATTGCTGGAGTTTTCTGGGTGGTTGATAAGGCATTGCTATGGTTGCTAGGGCATTAGTTAAGTGTCTGGTTGTTTGCTAGGGCATCGTTAGGGTGTTACGGGTCATTGCTATGACATGCTAGGGTGCTCAATGTGGATGCTAGGGCATTTCTAGAGTGTTCTGGGTAATTGATAGGGTATTCTGGGTGGCTGCTAGGCCATTGCCAAGGTATTCTTGTCGGGTTTTGGGTTTGATACCCTGTTCGTCCTTTCTGTTTCGTCTCTGTGTTTGTGTTTCCGTCAAGCACATGGCATTGTTTTGACAGCTTGCCATGTGCTCGGTGTCCGCGTGTGCATATCCCCTCATTATTCCATTATCACCGCGTACCGGTTTTCACTCTCCCTGTCATTAGCTTCTCTATTTTACCCCCTGTGTTTCTCTGTCCTGTGTTAGACTGTTGTATTCAGTTATCGCCTGACTCCCCCGTGAGTCCTGTCTAGTCTAGTCTACCAGTTTAGCCAGTTGTTGCACTTACTGCTGTTATCCTGTCTAGTCTAGGCTCCAGTGTCTTTTAGTCGCCTGCATGCTCTTTCTGCCTCTGCTGTGTCACAGATCTCTGCCCCGATGACTGCGGCTGGCTTTTCCCTGCTGGCCTTGCGGACTTTGTCTCACCACCTGGCTCTGCGGTTCCCGCAGCGACTGCCTCCCCTCGGCAAGGACTCAGTACCAGGGACAGCTCTTCCAGCTAGCGGCACGAGCATCTCTTCACCCGGAGTGGCGTCTCCATCTCCCTGCGCAGAAGTCATCTCTCCCTTCGGAGTGTCTATCTCCACTTGCGGTCTTCATCTCTCTCCCAGTGGGTCAAGTTAGCCAGGAGGCTCCCACCCAGGTCACCTCTGAGCTCCCCGGGCCATTCCCAACCCTGCCCTCCAGCCTTGTCCCGTCACTGGCCACTTCCTTCCCCCTGGCTGAGCACTCGAGCCTGTTGCCCCTTACTCTAGCCCTGTATGGACTCTTTTTGTGACTGTTCTCCCTGTGTCATTTAATAAAGTCTTGTTGTGCCCTGCTTGTGATTCTGGTCTCGTTCGTGACAACTCTAGGTGGCTGATAAGGAATTGGTGGGGAATTATGGGTCGTTTGCTAAGGCGTTATTAAAGTGTTCTGGGGGGTTGCTATGACAATGCTAGAGTGTTCCGGCTGGATGCTAGGGGGTTGCTAGGGTATTCTATGTGGTTTCTACAGTAGGCGGTTGCTTAATGTCCCAAGTAAAATAAACCCACCTCCAGGTCTCTGATTTTAACTAGGGTGAGTGCTTTGTTTAAATTAAAATAGACACTGTCAAGAATAGACAGCGGCTCTAATTCTCACAGGATACACACCCCTGTTCTTAGTTAAACATCAAGCTAACAGCAAATTAATGTGGCCTCTGAACAGAAAGTGAAGGGAACAAAATTCTGTGTATTAAATTACATCATAAAATGAAACATAATCAGTAAAGCTAGAATGTGTGTCCAAGTTAATTGGATGTTTTAAGAGGAAAAACTGAATCTTGTTAGGGCAGAATATTATTCTCGGGTGATGCTTCTTCCTGCCATGTGAGAGAAATTACATTCAAACTGCATTACACACACACACCACAATTAATGTAATGAAAGAGTCACTTAATATATGTCTCAGTTTAGAGCTGTGTGTGTGTTTTTAATGAGAAGATAAACTAGACATGATGTAAGGAATAATCACAGAATAAAGTTTCATTTAAAGAAAATTAATATTTCTCTTTTTCCTCATTTTCTTTTTACCATTTCTACAGAGAAAATAACAGTCTCTGCGCACCAATTAAAAAGAGAGAGAGAGTGTCTTATTTCAGTTAGTGAATGAGAAGCAATTATATGATTTCCAGTAATTCAAAGCCAGCTGTTCCAGGAACAGCATTTCAGTCAAGTTGGACATGCATCACTTGTTTAGAAAATAATGAGTGTGTGTCTACCAATTATGGTTTAGATTTTATAAAAAGGGTAAAACACTCGAGGGTGAAAACTGGATGCAAATACTAAGCCGTTTATTGTTTAAATTTGTTTTACTATACATTGTTTCAGTGTAGCTCTACACAATGAAGCTCATACCCTAGGGTCTTAATTGACTTCGACTCTCTGTCGAGTAGTTTTGTAAGTCTTCATTAATGTTTTAATGATTTTGTCTCTAGGACCCTAGAGACTGAGACAATAGAAAAAATAGCAAGAAACAACAACAACAACAAAAAACTGTATACAACAGTGTGAAAAATACAGTATATTGGGGAGGGTTCACCTCTGGCTATACAGAAAGAAAGTTATGTCAATATTACTTAGCAACAAGCCATGTACTAATATAGTAAATGTAGTAGATTATAACCAGTAACTTGGTTTCCATTACATATTTGCACAAAACTTCAACAATTAAATGTAATTCCAAAAATCATGGGGACGGATGTTGGTATACGTATAGAACACTTCGGATGATGTAAACAGCGTTGCTCCAGAAGAACTTCCTAAACAAAATATGACCAGCAGAACATTTATAACCAAATCAAAATGTTAATTGTCATATGTTTAATTTGTGCATTTTCAAGGGTACTGGAAACACAGCTAGTATTTAGAAAAAAAAATATTTCAAGCTCTGAGATAAATTATTAAGTGTCTTTAGAGTCAATGCAGGATTGGTGCTGTGAAATACTATTACAGTAAATGCAATGCAGTTCATTTTTACAGTAAAGTTTTTCAGAACTTAAGGTATTGGATAAATGTGCTTGGTTAAACAGAAAAGTGTTTGGTCTCAACTCAACTTAGCAAAATAGGAAATGGATAATTAGTTTTATTGTGGATTTATAAATTCTGGCTACTATGAATAGGCTGGAGTTTATATTTTACCAAATGTTCCCACAAAGACAGTAATATTAGTAAATGTTGTGACTTTGTGGTGACAGGAAAACAGCTTAAAAATCAAACTAAACGGATGCTTTTTTTAAAATGTGAAAATGCAGAAAGTTTTCTCTGATGGTTAGGTTTAAGGGTGGGTGAGGGGATATACACCAATAAAGGTGATTAAACGGTTCTTCACAGCAATGCCATATAAGAGCCATTTTCTCCAGGGCTCGAGCACCCACGGAAATTGCCGAGCACCCACGAAAAAACCGCATAAGTTTCTCAGTCAATTTTAACCAATCAAAAATGCTTTTAAAATCCGGGTGCCTTTCTGATTGGTTGATCTTGCGAGTCGTAATTCGGATAGAGTGCTTGACCTTGCAAACAGCAGTGGGCATGGTTATTCGTTGCGATAATGTCAATTCGTCTTTAAATTTCGCGTACAAATGGACAGGTTCATAATTAAAAGGAAAACTTCAATTGACCCTAGCATCTCTTCAATAAGTAGCAGTGTTGCTATTTCTTCAAGTGAACATCCATTGTCGTCGACATCATCAAGTAATGATAGCAGCAGCAGATCTCTCGAACATATCAAGAAATCTGGAAAAAAACATTTCCCTGGATAGCATACAATGCTACCAAGAACGCTGGTTACGAATGTAACCGTGATTCTGTGAATTCCGGATGACCGCCAGAGGCAGTGTAACACTAGTGGATTATCGCAGCGCCAGCCAGATAGGTTGAGAAAATATACCAACAAAGTCACATGGTGACACATGCTGAGTGTCAGTGTAATAAGCCCGTAACGCTCAGCATTCTGTCTCGGAACGCCTTTCTCGCGCATTCCGAGTGACAAGAAACTCTGGCGGTCATCCGGAATTCACAGAACCACGGTTACATTCGTAACCAGCGTTCTGTTTCATTCCTACTGACTGCCAGAGGCAGTGTAACACTAGTGGATGACACATACCAAAAAAGTCAGGAGGAATGCAACCTACCTAAACAAAATCTCTCCTGAAGGACTGCCACACTCACAGGATGAGGAGCAGCCACATTAACCTTATAGAACCTGGCAAAGGTGCACGGAGAGGCCCAGGTAGCAGCGGCGCAGATGTCAGCCAAGGAAACTCCTCTGAAGGCAGCCCACGAAGATGATACGGCCCTAGTGGAGTGACAAGTTACACTCTGAGGTAATGGCTTCCCTGTCTCTTTGTAAGCCAAAGTTATCGTCTCAACAATCCACTTTGACAACCTCTGCTTTGACAGAGGAGAACCTTTCCTCACACCGCCATAACAAACAAACAACTGATCCGAACGTCGGAACCGGGCAGTAGCCTCCACATAATGCCTCAAAGCACGCACCGGACATACGAGGTGCTCATTTGACACAGACCCAGATAGAGACTGAAAAGCAGCAAGCTCGATCTGCTGGTTTATATACTGAGGGAGGAGAACTTTAGGGAGAAAACATGGATTGGGTCGCAAGACCACTCCTGACCCCTCAGGCAGCCAACGTAAAAAAAGGTCACTGACAGACAATGCCTGTAATTCACCAACACGTTTCACAGAAGCAACCGCCAACAAAAAGGCAGTCTTCAAAGACAGCCACTTGACGTCTACCCTCTCCAAGGGTTCAAACCGAGATGAACAGAGGAAGGTGAGTACGAGCTGTAAGTCCCAAATGGGAAATTGAGTATTCAGGGCAGGCTTCAAATGACGAGCACCTTTCAGAAAACTGCACACCAGACTATGAGACCTGAGAGAAGCACCCTCAACCAGAGCATGATATGCAGAAATCGCTGCTACATACACCTTCAACGTAGAAGCTGCTTTCCCTTCATCCAGTAATTGCTGAAGGAAGTTCAAAACCTTTGAAACCTCACAAGTCATGGGCTCAACCTCACACACCCTGCACCACACCGAGAATAGTCTCCAGCGTGCAGCATAAATCAGCCGTGTTGAAGGAGCTCTAGCACTGGAAATAGTATGGATCACAGCAGGGTCACAATGCTGCAACGAAGGGTTTAGCACAGGGGCCAAACTCACAGCTGTAGGAGAGACGGATCCAGATGCCAAACGCTGCCCTCTAACTGTGAGAGGAGGTCCCTCCTCCGGGGCAGCTGCCAGGGGCGGCCGGACAGCAGAGACAATAATAGAGGGAACCACGGTCTGGCCGGCCATCGTGGAGCCACTAGCAGCACTCTGTGCCCGTGCAGGGAAATCCTGTTCAGGGACTCCCACAGCAGAGGAGTTGGGGGAAATGCATAAAGTAGGCAGTCTGGCCAGTTGTGAGACAGTGCATCCTGGCCCAAAGGACTGGATGTCTCCGTCTTGGTGAACCACAAGCGACAGTGGGTGGTTGTTGCCGAAGCGAAAAGGTCTACCTCTGCCCGGCCAAAGCACAGCCAGATCTTCTGAACTACATCCGGGTGAAGCCTCCATTCTCCCGGGTGTAGCCGGTCCCTGGACAGAGCATCCGCTACTTGGTTGTCTACTCCAGGAATGTGAGCCGCTCTCAGCGAGGCTATGCGTGGTTGACACCACGTCGCAACATTCTGCGGGATCTTGTGCCACCCTGATGGTTCAGGTGAAACATCACCGATGTATTGTCGGTCTTCACATTACAGGATCTTACCGGTCTTACAGGACCGGAAAGAAGTACTGTAGCGCTAGAAACACTGCGCGTAGTGTGTGCTCTGAAGCTTGGATCTGCGACCAACGACCGCAAACTCCCCTCTGGTTCCAAGTAGCTCCCCATCCCGAGAGTGACGCATCGGTCGTGATCAACTCTCGCCGAGAGGGAACAACACCCAGGGGAACTCCCGCCAATAGAAACTTCCGCTGTCTCCATTGACTCAAGGTTCGTATGCAGTCGCACGAAATCACAATAAGTCGATGACGGTGTCTGGCAGGGCTTAACCCCAAGCAGTTGTGCCACAACTGGAGTGGTCGGAGGTACAGCAGGCCCAATGGAATCACTACCGTAGCAGCTGCTAGCATGCCCATCATTCTTAGAAGCAACCCATTCCGTACAACCATGCCTGTTCAGAAACGCCTGTTTTTTCTGTGGTGTTTCCTGTGGTGAGGTGCTACAGGAACATGAAAATAAGTGTCTTTTAGGTCGACACAAACAAACCAGTCGTCTCTCGTCACAGCCCAAAGAACGTCGGCTGTAGGCAGCATGCGAAAGGGCAGTACCTTCAGAAACCGATTCAGACGCCTCAAATCCAGAACTGGACGGAAACCACCGTCCTTCTTTGGAACGAGAAAATACGTTGAATAAAAGCCGTCCCTTTGAACTAGGGGCTGAACTGCTTCTATGGCTCCCTTCTCTAACAGGGAACGAATCTCCAGGGAGAGTGCAACAGAATGGGCTGCTTCCCTGACAACAGTGGGAAAAATTCCCGAAAACCTGGGGGGCCGGCGTTGAAACTGTAGTGTATAACCCCTGCTCATAGTCTTTAGAACCCAGGGGTATGAAATGACATTTCTCCAATATTCCAGCTGTACCGCTGAAAATCGATCGACAGCTGGCCCGAGAGGTTCAGGCTCTATGAACGCGGATTTTGGTGGTTGTGGGGGGGCGTTGACCCGCCAGCTGTCGATGAGGTGGACGAAAACCTCGACCCTGCTCTGCAACCCGAGGCCTCTGAGGACCACGCGGCTGTGGAGTAGGCTCTTGGTGGAAACGGTGCTCCAGGGTTACATAGCGGCGATGAGCCTGGGCCATTGGTGCCCGGAAGGTAGAGCTTCTGGGTGCATGTGTAAGCTGACGGGTAGTCTCTGACAGCTTCACTCGCTTCTCTAACAACTCCGGAATATTGGGTCCAAAGAGATACCCGGGGACAAAAGGAAGGTCTCTCAGAGTTTTTTTACAGTCCTCCGATAGCCGTGCCTGAGCAAGCCATACCTGTCGGCGGGCTGCCAAAAGCGTGGCCGTAAGGGCACCCAGTTCTCGGGTCACATGCCCCATGGCCATAATAGCCGTCTGCAGGAACTGAGAAACGGAGGGATCTACATCTGCTGATTCCAACGAACTGGTAGTGGTAAGAAGTAACTGACAGATTGTGTTCTCCGTCCGAGTTATGTAAGCGGTGGAATCATAAGCCTTTTTTAGCAGAGAGTCCGTGCGACCACACTGTGCACTAGGGCATCGTACATTGCCCCGTAAGGCCTCATCAGTGGACACCACTAAGGCTGCGACAGGCTGTTCTACTTCTGGGGTGCGCCCAACTCCTATGAAATCAGCTTCCGCCATAGACGCCAAAATGCGAGCAGTTTTAGGCCGTCGTCTATTTGCGCCAGAAGCCGTAAGTGCATTAGAAAACTCTGCCACAAAATCATTGCATGGTGGCATGGAAAAGGAATTCTCAACCGGGGGCTGTCTGAAAAACACATTAGGCTGAGTCGCCTGAACAGATGTATCCAGTCCCAGACGGGCAACTGCCATACGGAGTACAGCTAGTGTATCATCAGAGGTGGCCTGGCTATGCTCCGTCGATCGAACTGATCCCCCACTTGAAACCTCAGCCGCTAGAACCTCAGCAAAGACCTCTTGGGGGGAAGGTGGAATGGTCACATCCACATGTTTTCCGCTTGTAGACAGTACATCCAATTCAGCATGACGTGAGTGATACAGGGATTCAGCATACTCTTCGTCAATTTTCTGACCTGGGTCGACGCCGGCCCCATCATCCTGCATCGGGTCCACAGGAGCGACAGGGTGTTGTAATAAATGGAGGAGACGCTTAAGCTCCGTCATTTCCGAAGATAGCACCGCAACCGTCTTACAAAGTGCGGTTTCCTTCTTCTTTGACGGAGGGCGCTCGTTGTCGCGGACGCGCAACGTTTCTTTATCCGCTGGGCCGCGGGATCCGCCTGTCCAAGATGTACTGTCGAGTTGGGGTCCAACTCGGCGAGACGGAGCCGCCGTTCCGACAGAGGTAAGAGGCTGCAGTGCACACATGGATCCGTCAGCGCATCCTTAAGGTGCTGAATACCCAGGCAAGATGGGAAGAATTCATGACCGTCGTCCGGGAGGAGGTTATTGGGACATAGTTTACACATCAGTGGGAAACCAGTGACAATCGGTCCGTGAGACATCATCTCTCGTAGATGACACCCTCGGTTGCACCGTAGGGTCGATAAAAGATGAGCAGATCAATAGGCTGGAATAAATTAGAATATGTGTATATGACCGCTGGTAGGACCGAAGCGGCTCGAAGCAAACGAGGAAAATAACACTTGATACAAACGGCAATGCGGGAATCAATGTTAGCAGGGCACCGCTAACAGTTAGCGCAGAAAAACACTAGCCACCGGGGTACTGAGAGGCACAGAGTGTAACCAGCAATAAAAACCCACAAAGAGCACAACTCACCAGATGAGAATATAAATCCCCGAACGTTGCAGAAGTGCGCCGACACAGCTTGCGAGGACGAGTCTTCGCTGCTCTGATATGCTGCACTTGCCAGCGCGAATATCAATGACCTATCTCTAACAGGCGAGAAAGCGAAAGAGAAAGAATGCTGAGCGTTACGGCTAATTACACTGACGCTCAGCATGTGTCACCATGTGACTTTGTTGGTATATTTTCTCGACCTATCTGGCTGGCGCTGCGATAATCCACTAGTGTTACACTGCCTCTGGCGGTCAGTAGGAATGAAACAGAACAAGGTATTTTGTGAACTCTGCTGTAAAGCAAAAGACATGCCTGCCCCACTCCCATCTACCACACACTAGTGGTGGGCGATACTGTAAAATTTGGTATCAATCCGATACCAAGTAAATGCAAGGCCAGTATTACCGATATCGATACCGATACCAATACTTTTAGAAGCATTCACTTGAACTTACATTTACTTTCCTGTAGCTGAAGTGTCATGATTTATCAGATGAATGCATCATTAATATGCTAAATCTGAATGCATTTTCATGACCACTAAAATATTTCGTGATTTGTGCTCTTAATGTGCCTGTAGGCTAATTATTCATGTGCATGTTAAAACACAGGACATATTTTAAAACAAATAAATATATTTATTTATTACTGTAATAGAATTTGCAAACATGAACTTTGCACCAAATTATTATTGGAAAACAGTAATAATAGATTGACGGGACAGAAAAACAATATATAACAAAACAATTTCTCCTTATCCTCCCAGTACTACTTCTCTAGCTAATAAGAAAATATTACTGAAGAACAAAGATTTTAAAACTTCTTTTCCGTTTTTGTTCAGTGTTATATATAGACACACTAATAGAACAAATTAACATGTCTCCCTTTCATTACACTTTTTT
This sequence comes from Triplophysa rosa, assembly GCF_024868665.1. NCBI lineage: Eukaryota > Metazoa > Chordata > Actinopteri > Cypriniformes > Nemacheilidae > Triplophysa > Triplophysa rosa. Next base: position 4,083,384 of record NC_079890.1, read on the forward strand.
AAGTGAATTTATGAACAAAGTGCACACAATTGTTTGAAAAACAAAGTAAATTAAGTACTTAAATAATAAAGTACTTTAACTCGCAATCTTTGGCTTTTTACCCCCAAAGCCCTACTGCCAGTGAAAGCAGTGAAATATCTCCACACGATGCTCATCTTCTTTCTCCTCTGCTCAAAGATATTAATATTAACAACATGCGCCACTGCCGTTACGATGAATGGGGAGGAATGACAGCCTGTGTGCAGGCGCAGTAGATGAGGCGACCTCGAAAAAGGTGATTTTTAGCGCAATTTAAGCTTAGCAAACCTACATGTTTAACTATTGATCGGACATATGCTGTTGTTGTGCTTTTTGCCAGCAATTTTAGAAATATCTACCTTCCCCCATTCAAGTAGATAGGCCTGTGGACTTACGTGTGTGACGTAAATAGCTGCCCAGAGGCGTTGCAAACATGGCCGCCGAGTGGCACGACTTCCGTAAATGGACTTTGCTCTGCTTGCGCTTGGCGCTGCTGAATGAGTCACGTGATGGCGGACAACAAAACACAGCAGCGCAGAGAGGAGCAACGTGCGCAAAACTAGGTGTATGGGAAAAAGGTTTTCTATATTACACAATTATTAGCTACATTAATAAATAAATAAAATCATTAGTAAAAACACATTAGTATCGATATTTTTATGTTAGGATCGATCCTTTTCGATACAACCTCTGTATCGATAGTGATAGTATCGATACTTCAGGATCGATCCGCCCACCCCTACCACACACGAGCAAGAATCGATATGCAGCGTTTGTAAAAGATGGCTTTTCTAGCTGGTCGAAAGCACTGGAAAAATCAAGTTTAAGCATATTAAAATGTTATAATTTGCTCAAGGAGAGCTGAATTAAAAATGCGTATTGTATGTTACAACAATGCACAATGTGCATAATACATTTCTTAAAGAAGCTGTAGAAATATTTTGTTATTTTCTTGTGATTAAGCTCCGTTTTTACTGAAGATTTGACGCAATATGAATTATTCGTTGGACTTTACCTAACTGATGAATAGGCTAAGAAGATCAAAATGTTTTAAGTTGTTATTTACTGTATGTAGAGTTGAATTTAAACTGGGTTTCTATCTAAATGATAAGCTTAGGTGTATACAATCTCTATTTCTTAGAAACGATAAATGTGTTTTATAGGATTTGCTTGTAGGTCCAGGCTTCGTTTTAGGAACTGAAGATCTGGAACAATGTAATTGTTTGTTCTATTTTAGAACTATTTCAAAGTTATGTTTATTCTTAAATGTATTCTTAAAGCAATGTTATGGCTTAAAAAGGAATAGGCCCTCAGTGTAATATTTTTATTAGGCCTCTGTTAAAGATGTTAGTGAATGTTTTCGGAATGTTTTCATAACTCCGTTTCTGTAACCGAAATTATGGAGCAAAACTAATTATTAGTTGGATTGTAAACAATGGTTGTTGTTAATATTATCATTTGCTAATGGTACACTGAATAAAAAAAAAAAAAATAATAGTGAAGTGAACATTTAAAGGTGCAGTTTGTAACAATTGTGCAGTAAAATATCCAAAGACCACTAGGCCAGTGTTCTATATTTTACTACTTTAGTACTTACAATATCTCAAATGTTTCCAACTACTTATAAATCATGAGAAAATCGCCATTCTAAACAGTGACACCGGGCTGTGCAGTTGCCTGTCAATGGCGTCATATCCGCGTTCCCCTTTGTTACCGCCTTTACTGACATAGAAACCGCATGACAGCAGTGTCGTGGACAAATGCGGAAGTAGTGTCTAGCGTCTAGCAAGCCACTAGCTTGTTTCGAGCAGTCACTTATTTATGGACCACAATTATTCACAACATTTATAAAACTTTACCTCATCCGCTAACATGATTTCTCGTTCCCGTCTGATTGATGGGCATCAGCGGTGGAGTTGAAGACAACAGATCCCATCATTCCACGCTCCTTCACAGCGTCATCAAGCTACGCCATTGTTGATGTCTTGATCGCGCGCCCTCTAGCGGAGATTTTTTACAAACTGCACCTTTAAGTGAAAAGGTTTAGTGTGCATTATTTATACAATACAAAATTTACAGAAGCTGTCAAAATGTTTTATACTTTCTTGTGTATATGCTCCGCTGTAAATTAAGTAATAGACATGATGAATTGTTCGTTGTGAGTTTGAAAAATATTTTAAGTTATAATTTGCTTATGAAAAAAAATCTTTGGTGACACGCATGTGCGTTTTGGTGGTTGGAGCCTGTGGGGGTGGGGTTTGGGTTCGGGGACGTGGTGATGTGCCGACTCCGAGCACCCTCTGGCGAAAAAAGAAATCGGCGCCTATGATCTGAAGAACCTTTTTTTCACCACAAAGAACCTTTTGTAAAACAGAAAGGTTCTTTGGATGTTAAAGGCTCTTTATGGAACCATTTAGACAAAAACGGTTCTTCTATCGATGGCATTGTGAAGCACCTTTATTTTGAAGAGTGTACAGTTCATACAACATTTACAGTACATCATTATTTCTATAGAAATAACATGGAAATGTGTGTGTGTGTGTGTGTGTGTGTGTGCACAGTATCTCCATCATGACTCAGCAAAATGTGAATTGAGAGAATAAACTGCATTGCCGTTACGTAACATAATATTTTCTACCCATGACCTATAAATTCTGTCTAACTTCCTTGTGAACTTAATCCACAAACATATAATATGACAGCAGCGCGAAGCAGGTTTAGGCTTCTCCCCCTAGTCTTGACCTTTGTCCCTGCACACTCTTGTATACAGTACACAATACACCCCCTCCCCTTACCGTCACTTCCTGTAAATGCTATCACCTGCGTGTTCAGAAACCATTGTGACACATTATGAGTTCATAACTAGAAGTATTATTCCTATAATGTAGGGCAGATATGCTTATAAAACAACAATAAACATAGCCTGGTGTACTTTCAGTGTGCTGCACATTTCTTTGAATCTAATGTTTGGAAAAGGAGACACTGTCCTTCTCAAGATGCCATCAGACCATGCATTATGAAACAAATATACAAGCTGATTAAACATTTTCACACCACAAACGTGTGGAGTCAAGGGAAAGTAATGTGAGATGATGTTTTTCGCAACTTATTTCCCTGATGCATTCAGTGTTTATTGATTTGTTTAATTTGCATTTCAGGGCAAAGAGAGTTTTTCATACGCGGTTCATTCACTGATGGCTTCACGTCCTCTCTTTGAGCTGCTAGTGAAGACATCATTTACTGAATGTAAGAATCACCTCCTTAACCAGTGTCCTTTCCTTATCTTAACTGAAAACAGGCTTTAAACATCATACATTTGCCTCATAAGAAAATTGCTGAATGAATTATATTTTAGAAACCGACAGATTTTCAGACTACATAATGGATATCACAAAGTTCTCTCTCTCTCTCTCACACTCTGTTTGTCTCTGTGTCTCTCTGTGTCTCCCAGGCCGTTCACCTCATGAGAGCTGTATTTTTTATTGCTACTGTTAAACTGTTTGCTGCACTCTGTCTTAGCTCATTATTAACCTGTCATACTTTAATCTGATTCATTCTAGCTTGCAGAAATGTCACGAAAATTATAACACACACACTCACACACACGCACGCACACGCACACGCACACACACACGCACGCACGCACGCACGCACACGCACGCACACACACACACACACACACACACACACACACACACACACACACACGCACGCGCACGCACGCACACGCTCGCACACGCACGCACGCACACACAGAATCTGATTACAGAACAGGCGGCTGGCCACGTGGGTGTTTTCCGCCTTGTGTAACACACACCACTTCACCTGTACTGTTACCATAGCGATTGCACAGAGCGTATTTGCGTACTTTATTGCTTGGGGAGTGCGGAGAGAGAGAGAGAGAGAGAGAGAGAGAGAGAGAGAGAGAGAGAGAGAGGGGTATAAAGATAGAGTAAAAAGACGATCACATGCAGGTTTATGTATGTGTTGCCGGTTGTCTTGTGTGTAAAGTACCGGTGTTTGGATGATATTGAAGGGAAGCATGAGAAGCTGACACAGATCTGCTCCAGCTAAGACCCAGGTGAGTGTTGAGTTCCTGAAGTTTCCGCCTCCTGAGATGGGATGTGTATCTCATTACTGTACACGCCGCGTTTGGATGCCTGTAAAACAGAGTTTTTACATTTATTAGTCTATTTAATTTGTTGGTGAACACACAAACATCACAGAGCTGACAAAGCACTTTACCTCATCTCAAAAACGGGTCTTGTAATGCTATTTAAAAGGCTTTAACATAATATTTATTTGTAATTTATTTTCATTCTGAAAGTATGGGACACAGTTTAAACAATAATGTACACTATGCACATAAATGGCATTTGAAAAGTAACAAAATACAAGCTATTAAAAAGGTCTTCCATAAAATGTTTTTCATAAAAATCAACCTCTGGGGCATATACTGTATATGTGCCTGTCGTTGAAGCAACAAATGTGTGTTGATATTTTATTGACTTCAAATATTATGTATTTATATAAAAATGTATTTAATCACACAGCTCTGTCTGGCTAGGAAGTGACATTGAACCTGGGTTTCTGGGTTGATTGATGTTTGCTTCTTTAACATATGTCAATACATTCAGAGAGATTATGCAAAACTATGAAAAGTATGTTGTTTATCTAACACAGGAGATGTGGGTTAAAGGAAATCACAAAATAGATATGAACAGATCTGACTGTTTCTACTATCTCCATCTGTCATTATTAATGTTAAGTACTGATGTGAGTGAAACGTTTGGCCATTTCACACTTGAAATAGTTAACCCAGGGTTATTCTTAAACCTGAGGAAGTTTAATTCTGGGTTCTTGTTTCATACTTTTAATACTTAACCTGGATTAGTTACACAATGTAACACATTTTTTGCTACTTATTAAAAGTTGTGTTTCGCTTTCATTTTTTATGTTTCTTCATGATGTTTAACGTGCTGAATGTGAAAATCACTCACATTGTTTTTCTTCCAATCGACGGTATTCACAAAAAAACAAAAAAATATTTTCACACATTTATACATTATACATATTATTACTCATACTCAGAAATTACAAGGTACTGGCATAACACTGAGCTCTAAACAACAGTTTAACATAACAGTTACTATTGAGTAGTCTTCAAAACTTCAGAAGTGTACATTTGATCGTTTTTGTCTTCAGACTTAATCACCCATCACCGCTTTCATCCCACCTTCCCTGTGCTATACAGACATTTCTAGAATCTTCTGACAGTGACAATTGAAAAATAATTTTTAAAATGTCAAAATTTGTACAGTTTTTGTTTATTTGCAATATACCGATATATTGGAGCACACAGCCATAGAATATATAGTGTAGGATCTAATGATCTTTCGAAAAAGTGGACTGTGGAGACTTTTATTGATTCACAATATAATAGCATCATATCACAAACCCCTATATAATACACACGTTTAAAATAATGTTGTGTGAACGTCTGTACTAACGTGGTATACTGTAGTGTAGACATTTAATGTCTAAGAGTAAATTAGTCTAGATATGTAATGTAGTATGTGTCTAGATATAACATAAATGAAAGTGACTGGAAAGTGAAGTAGCTTAGAGAGCAGAAAACAAAATTTCCGAGATAAAATATTATACAGTATATGCATTAAAATAGAAAAGTATAACGTGACATAAGCGTCCAAATGGTTTTAGGAGCTCTGCATATATTTGTGTAAATTCAAGCAATTTCAAACAGGCAAGAGTATTTCATGTCTATTTATAAACACGGCTATGATTCGTCTGCCTTGATGGATGTTTGCTTGCTTTGCATGTGGCAATACATTCAGAGAGAATATGCAAAAATGTGAAGTATTAATTCCATCACACGAGTTCAGAGGGACCAAGAGTAATGTAAACTGATGAAGTGAGCCGACTCTCTGTTCTGGCTCTTGTGTTTGTTATCGTTATTAATACTGAACATAAGACAGAACTTGGTAGAATTGCATCAGCCGATCATAAGTTCTTAAAATGAGAAGTATTTACACTTGGGGCTTAATTAGTATTGAACAGTTTAAGAGCAAGTAGCTCTTAAAGGGATAGTTCACTCAAAAATAAAACTTCTGTCATCATTTACTCACCCTCAGGCTGTTCCAAACCTGTGTAAATTTCTGCTGAACACAAAGGAAGATATTTGGAAGAATGTCAGTGACTAAACAGATCTCATCCCCCATTTTCTGACATAGTAGGGGAAAAAATACTATGGGAGTCAATGGGGGATGAGATCTGTTTGCTTACTGACATTCTTCTAAATATTTTCCTTTGGGTTCAGCAGAACAGAGACATTTATACAGGTTTGGAATAAACTGAGGGTGAGTAAATGATGATAGAATTTTCATTTTTGGGTAAACTTTCCCTTTAAGCCACGGCTCTAGACTGCGACCAAATGGTCAAATTTTGCGACTATATTTCCTGCCGGTGCGACCAGCTTTTCTCTATGGTCACACTGGTGCGACTGCCAAACTGATCAATATATATATCATTTTCGCGCATTATAAATTTAATAAATATTGCGCAATCGGCGCCTCCAGTCATTTCATTTCACCTCCTTCAGCCATTCGCTGATCTAAAAATGCCCCCGTCCCACAAAGGCGTAATGGGCAGGTAAGAGGCGCATTCAATGCATCGACTTCTGAAGAGAAGGACCGACAGAGCAGACGAGTGAGCGCTAAAATGCAACTAAAATCGCAAGAGCGATTAGAGCAAACTACTAAACTGAGTTCGTTCACGTTTTCTTACTCTGAAACTGACATATAAACACAAAATTACATCAGAATTCCCATATTAGCAAGCATCCTTGTAAAAGCAGTCGTGTTTCGTGAACATAGTTGGGAAATAAAACGCATGTGTCACAGTACTAGATCCGTATATCCAAATCCTGGCACTTAAAGGGGCAGCAGCATAATAAAGATCTTATGTTCATTGAACAACAAAGGATGTGCCCAAAAACATTTACTGATATTAAAGGAATTGTTTTTTCTTATACGAGTTGTTTACAACAGATGAATGAAAATAGTAGCATACAATAATTTAGTTGTTAAAAATGTGCTTTAAATATGGTAGTGTTAAAAGAGAGTTTATGTATAAACAATAACGATTTATATTAATTTACAAATCATTATTTATAATGTATAAATGTATATTTATAAATGTATTAATGTATTAAACACGTTTGGATGTAGTTTGTTTCTCTTTTGTCTTGCCTCACCCCACGACTTTGGTGCTACCAAATTAAGGGCTGTTGCCAATAGCTGTCTTAAATGTTAGTCTAGAGTCCTGCTTTAAGCCCTTAGTAAAGCATAATCTTTGCTAACACTGTGCTGTAATGATTTAATGGGCATCATTTTTATTTCTATTCTTTATAAACACCCGAACAATACCATATGTTCAGCAAATAACCATGGAATATACTAAGTAATAGGGCAAATGTACCCTATGCATTTTACAAACAGTTGCAATTTCTATTTCTTTCATTACCATGGACCAGATGAATTTTTGTGTTTGTGGGTTAGTAAAGACTGCTTATGGCCTTATATGAGTTTTGATTTTGGATGTAGACACAAAGCCAAAGACCATCACAATGTGCCAGTGTTATATCACAGTTTAACAGACAATGGAAAAGTGTTTTAAAGATATCACCTGCAATAATCATATCAAAGAAAACACAAAGAACACAAAATAAAATATTTTGAAGTTGGTAACCGAACAGCGTTAAACCAAAACCAATGCATGTGAATGGGTGCCGGTTAACAACATTCTACAAAATATCTTCTCATGCAGGTTTGAAATGACGAAAGGGTGAGAAAATAATATTTCACTAATCACTTTAAGTGTCACAATATTTTTTGCACCACAACTGCGATGTGTGGTTCAGTTCAAAACGGAATTTCTTTAGTGGGAGAAATTTGCAAATATAGTTTATGTAAAGCAATAAACCATGCAGTAATGTCCTGTCTATCGAACACAAAGTAAAGTGACCTACAACTGTGGTCTCAGTATTTGAATAGTGGTTGGGTCAAAAAAGTTTGTCTGAGTAGATTTCAGGACCAACTTAAAAATGGTTAGGTAAACTGCTAATAATATAGTAGAAATTGCCCAATGTAGTATATTGTAATGTAAAATAGAAGCTAGTGAAAATGGCTGGTTTCTGCGTTCTTAATAAAAAATGAATCCTTAAAACTTAATACAGCATTTTCTATTACAAATTACATTGACTATAAACTGAGGCAAAATATTGAGAGAAAATGTAAATTCAACTCTCAACTCAGCTTTATTTATATAGCGCTTTTTACAATTTTCATTGTTACAAAGCAGCTGTACATGAGACATATTGACTATAAGCAAAACAATTACCTGTAAAAACAATAAAAAGGTGAAAACACAGAAGACAGACATACCCACATACAAAACACTCCACACACACAATATGCACACGTACTAACACACATAGACATAGACACAGACACACACACACACACACACACACACACACACACACACACACACACACACACGGACGCGCAGACACACGGATGCGCACACAGACAAGTACGCACAGACACGCACGCACGCACAGTGAGAGCACACATTTAAGATAAAGGAGAGAGAAGCACATGTCAAATATAACAGACTATAAATTAAGTAAAACTTTAAAATTCTGAAGCAGCCCCCCCCCCGGCCAGGCAAATAGTGCAAAAAACAGTATGCAAACTGTGGCGAGGAACCCAAAACTCTAATCGAGAAAAAAACCTCAGGAGAACCCAGGCCCAACCAGGGGATTCCAGTTCCCCTCTGGCAAAAGCTGCTGCCTCTGCACAAGCTCCAGAGAGCTTGAACAACAAGGTTAAATAAAATAAATAAACTTACTAATAAGGTAAATTATAGTTTTAAGATTATCATTAATAATCTAATAGCATTTGAGATTTTGTGGTGAAGATGTGTCAAGTGACCGCGTCCTTCTTTATCCAGCTCTATCATCTCAGCTCTTGTCAGGTCGCCGCTTCCCATTCTCTGCTCTACCATCAGGTCTCGCCATGAACTAATTATAGCATACATTTGATTTGGCATGAACCCCTTTAACTTTGTACAAAACCTGATGATTCATTTTATCCAAACAGAGTATTAAAATGCACCTAGCGTGTTTGAGATGACCTTGTACACAGAGAATTACTGTGGTAAATGTCGTGAGGTTGCTTATATTTTATGAGTGACCTCGAAAGAGTGCTAAATTTGACTGTAAATGTTTCCCTTTACGTCACACTTTTATGCTGTTGTTGTATAATCCTAAAACCTCCAGTATATGTTCTCTTTAGTTTATTTAAAAAAGTAAATAATTAACAGGAGTAAAATGCCCGGGCGGGGAGGTGTGGAGTCAGGACGGGGAAATATGAGTCTTGGATTTGAGAGGTGAGGAGAGAGGCAGAGCTCTGCATCCTGACCTGGGCTGAAACAGAAACAAGCACATACGATGGCCCAATTAAAATAGAACAACACATTAATAATTTTGCATCTCATTGATTCTCTGGTGTCTTTAGATTTAGAATTATCGACATGCGGGTAAATTATCGGAATTTTCATCTCTGGGTGTAGCTGCTATTCCTTTTCTTACTACTAAAATAAATGTCTTATTTAAACCCTTGGCTCAGAGTATAATATACATACAGTATACTCCAGGTTTTTGAATGATAAACTGCATTTTTTTGCAGTTATGAATTAGTTGTTTACATTTCGTGGATTTCATATAAATTGGTTGTCACTACCTGAAGATTAAGGGTGTTACTAAGGATGTAGTAAATCTGATTTTCGCTCCTGTAAATAACCAAAATTTGTGTGTTCAGGTCAGGATGAGATTAATGACAGGGTTTATCTGCAGTGTGAACATGATCTTAGATTAGCACACTCAAAAGCTTGCGAAAGCACTGCGTGTCTGGATTTGTAACATGCTGAGACGCTCTTCTCAATCATTTGATGATCATTTGATGAATTACTGCTGTCATCATTTACAAACTGTTTACCATCTGCATCTAAGATAGTTTTTAAAGAATGTGTGACATTGAAACTTTAAGTAATTTGACACGAGTGTCGAAGAGAGCTTACAAGCTTTGAAAGGAAGTCTAGGCTGACCCCTCCAGGTGGCAGCTGTCTGCGGGCAAAGGTGCACCGCGACTACACGCTCCACCTGGGGGGTGTCGACATAGCCTTTGGCCGCCCCACCATCCAGGGAAGTAACAGCACCTAAGCTTGCTAGCCGGGAACGCACCAGGACTTAGTGAGCTCCTCATGAACTTCCGGGAAGAATGGCACCGGGGCGGCGCATGGCTTTTGACCACGCTCCGCCCAGAGAAACCACGCATCCAGCCGCGAGCGTTTAGGGGAGGGCAGGGTAACGCACTGCAAACCGATGCTCACGGCTGCCCGGGCAAGCATTGCTGACATTTCAGCGTCGACCTCATTTTGAGCTCAACTGCCCGGGGACGGGAGCTCATCGGGGACAAGCCAAGTGAGCGTGCTGGGGTATGGGTGGTCCGCGAAGCCAAAGCTGACGGAGTGACATCCATAGGAACCCCCAAATCACCACCGCTGCTCACCAAAGCGGTCGACCTCGCCGAAGCGGCAGTCGAACTCGCCTGGGAAGCAGACGTGGTGGCGGCAGCACTCACAAAGAACGTAGCCAGCCGTGACCGCAACACCTTGATCGCCATGTTCTCACACACAGAACATGCCGAATCGACAAATCCTGCCTCAGCATGCTTGACCCCCAAGCATGTGACGCAGGTGTCATGCCTGTCTGACTCAGGGATGAGTCTGTCACACCCAAGGACACAGCTGCGAGACATGCTCGCAACTGTTACAAATTTGCTCTTTTAGGTCTGTAGCTCGCTGCCGAGACGCCCAGGAGAAGTCCGCTGCTCTGTGTCGTAAATCCAGCAGTGAAGAGTCTCGAAGAGATAATCACTTGGCAATCATATGCCACGCAGGTTTCGAAGAACAAAGGATGAGTGAATGACCGCCACTATTTCCCTTTTATACCCGTATGTACGGGGCGGGGACTGGCGTGCGCGTGCCATTCGCCAACCCCATTGGCGTTTTAAAATTCCTCTCGGAGATGATAGGTTCTCAAGATCAAACCCTAGTCTGTCTCTCAACACAACGTCGAGAGACCGACTGAAGGGAAACTTCAATTGACCCTAGCATCTCTTCAATAAGTAGCAGTGTTGCTGTTTCTTCAAGTGAACAGCCGTTGTCGTCGACATCATCAAGTAATGATAGCAGCAGCAGAAGTAAAGGCGGGAGGCAGAAGCAGATCTCTCGAACATATCAAGAAAACTGGAAAAAAACATTTCCCTGGATAGCATGCAATAGAGATGGGAATCGCAGGGTACCTCCTGATACGATTCGATATGCGATACAGGGCTCACGATACCGATAATATCACAATGCGCCGATTCTGCGATAATCGATATATCGCTTGGCAATTCTATAAAAATACATCACGACATCTGTAAATGTAGGGAAAAAATGATCTATTAGATGAGCATTTTTTGTGTGTTGCGACTCTCTGACTTTAGGTTTGTTTATCCTTGCGCTTGTCTTTGGACTGTGAGTCTCTGGTGACTCCACATGCGTCTCCCAAAACGGGGGTTTGCGGCGCGTCACGTCAAAGCGCTCCCGCTATGAGGATCATCGCGCATTTCAACGCAAGTTTCGCCTCGGCTCGCCTAAAGTTGAGCTTTATAAAAACTATTAAAGCTTTACAAAACAATCTGACTTCTGAAATATGTGAGAATGAGCTTTTTTAATATGCACGCGCAGATACCTGCACCCCTGCACGAACACTGCGGGTGAGAGAGAAAGCGCCGGACTGGAGCGAATCACGAAACTACAGACTGAAAGAAGGTCAAAAGAGTATTCCCAACTTGCAGAGCGCCGAGTTAACCACGTCTACTTATTTACATTCACTACGAAATCCAAAGTGCGCCCAAACTTTTGATTTAAAAGATGCTGGCGCATCTCTAATTTGTTGTTGGTCTGCCATTATGCTCGTATTTCTTCCCCGCTGTGATTACAATTTCTGTTCATCTGACCATCCGTAATCTGGGAGCGTCACCACAAGAAATATGTGGGTACTGCCGTTCTGGTAAGCACAGTGTAGGTATGAATTTAGATCTTTTGTATTTGAAAAAAAAAAATCGATACTTTGTGCCAGAGTACCGATAACGTCTCGTGGGCTGAAATGTCGCGATAAATCGCCATATCGATTTTTTCCCCCATCCCTAGCATGCAATGCTACCAAAAACAAGGTATTTTGTGAACTCTGCTGTAAAGCAAAAGACATGCCTTCCCCACTCCCATCTACCACACACGAGCAAGAATCGATATGCAGCGTTTGTAAAAGATGGCTTTTCTAGCTGGTAGAAAGCACTGGAAAAATCAAGTTTAAGCATATTAAAATGTTATAATTTGCTCAAGGAGAGCTGAATTAAAAATGCCTATTGTATGTTACAACATTGCGCAATGTGCATAATATATTTCTTAAAGAAGCTGTAGAAATATTTTGTTATTTTCTTGTGATTCTTGTTCTATTTTGGAACTATTTCAAAGTTATGTTTATTCTTAAATGTATTCTTGAAGCAATGTTATGGCTTAAAAAGGAATAGGCCCTCAGTGTAATATTTTTATTAGGCCTCTGTTAAAGATGTTAGTGAATGTTTTCGGAATGTTTTCATAACTCTGTTTCTGTCACTGAAATTCTGGAGCAAAACTAATTATTAGTTGGATTGTAAACAATGGTTGTTGTTAATGTTATCATGCAAATGGTACACTGAATAAAATAAAAATATTGGGGACGTGGTGATGTGCCGACTCCGAGCACCCACTGGCGAAAAAAGAAATCGGCGCCTATGATCTGAAGAACCTTTTTTTCACCACAAAGAACCTTTTGTAAAACAGAAAGGTTCTTTGGATGTTAAAGGTTCTTTATGGAACCATTTCGACAAAAACGGTTCTTCTATCGATGGCATTGTGAAGCACCTTTATTTTGAAGAGTGTACAGTTCATACAACATTTACAGTACATCATTATTTCTATAGAAATAACATGGAAATGTGTGTGTGTGTGTGTGTGTGTGTGTGCACAGTATCTCCATCATGACTCAGCAAAATGTGAATTGAGAGAATAAACTGCATTGCCATTACGTAACATAATATTTTCTACCCATGACCTATAAATTCTGTCTAACTTCCTTGTGAACTTAATCCACAAACATATAATATGACAGCAGCGCGAAGCAGGTTTAGGCTTCTCCCCCTAGTCTTGACCTTTGTCCCTGCACACTCTTGTATACAGTACACAATACACCCCCTCCCCTTACCGTCACTTCCTGTAAATGCTATCACCTGAGTGTTCAGAAACCATTGTGACACATTATGAGTTCATAACTAGAAGTATTATTCCTATAATGTAGGGCAGATATGCTTATAAAACAACAATAAACATAGCCTGGTGTACTTTCAGTGTGCTGCACATTTCTTTGAATCTAATGTTTGGAAAAGGAGACACTGTCCTTCTCAAGATGCCATCATCATGAAACAAATATACAAGCTGATTAAACATTTTCACATTTTTTATTGCTACTGTAAAACTGTTTGCTGCCCTCTGTCTTAGCTCATTATTAACTTGTCATACTTTAATCTGATTCATTCTAACTTGCACAAATGTCACGAAAATTATAACACACACGCACGCGCACGCACGCACGCACGCGCACACACACACACACACACGCACGCACGCACGCACACACACACACACACGCACGCACGCACACACACACGCACGGCTTTGGTTGACTATCCCCGTGGGGACAGTCCATAGGCGTAATGTTTTTTATACTGTACAAACTGTATATTCTATCCCCTATCCCTATCCCTAAACCTAAAGATCATAGAACACTTTTTGCATTTTTAGATTTGTAAAAAATATTGTTCTGTACAATTTATTAGCTTTTTTGCCCCTGGGGACCTCAGTTTTGGTCCCCACGGTGACACGAGTCCCCATGTGTTGGTGTGTATTCAGGTTTAGGTCCCCACCGGGATATACAAACATGAACGCTCACACACACACTCACACACACACACACACACACACGCACGCACACACGCACACACAAGCACACAAAGCATCTGATTACAGAACAAGCGGCTGGCCACGTGGGTGTTTTCCGCCTTGTGTAACACACAAGGACGGATGGATAAGTATGCGTGTTTGGCGTGCTGTCCTGGGGCGAGGGCTCCGAGCTTGGTAATCCTCCTTGAATTCGGAGCACCTGCCCCTTGACCGGGGAGAGGGCCCCGGGCTTGGTGTGTGCCCGGACCCGGATCATACCCCCCGGTGCTGAGGTAAAAAACGTGCTTATGGTGTGGAGTCGGGGTGGAGGAGGGATGTTGCAAAACGTCCGAGAGAATGGAGGTGTGGTGGCTTGACTACTTTTAGACTGTTAGGATGATTGCTGTGATTGTTTATCGAAAGCCAGCCGAGTTAATTATCTGCACGTGCTCCTCCCGAACCTTGTTAATAAAACATCATTTCACGAGTTCTCTTTGCAACTAATAAACTGGAATGGATAAGTATGCGTGTTTGGCGTGCTGTCCCGGGGTGAGGACTCCGAGCTCGGTAATCCTCAGTAGTCGGAGCACCTGCCCCTTGACCGGGGAGAGGGCCCCGGGCTTGGTGTGTGTCCGGACCCGGATCATACCCCCAACAATGCAATAGATGCAGGACAGCAGCTGGAGCAATGTATCCCCCAAAGAGGCTGGCTTGAGTTGGCGAGATGCTGGCCCTGCTTGGGGTAGGGCCTTCATTGCAGGTTCTTATGGGAGCGAGAGTGTCTGTTGCAACAAGGAAAGAAGATAAGGCTCTGGTGGAGTGGGCACTACTGCAGTAGTGTGGAGTATAGATAGGGCTCCTGGGGAGCAGCACTACAGCGGCAGTGCGGTGTGGAGGTTAGGGCTCATGGGTGAGCGAAGGAAGTAGAAGCTGCAGCGGCCTCGGAGAAGAGGACTGGGCCCCTGTGCTGCAGCGATACTGGCTTCTGTAGAAGTTAAATTTGTTTCGGCAGAGTACAGGAGGAAGCACGGGCCCCTGTGAGGGTGATCGCTGCAGCGATACTGGCTTCTGAGGGAGAAAGGGAGTCTGCTGCGGCAGAGTAAGGAAAGAAGCACAGGCCCCTACGGGGCGGTTTTTGCTGGAGCACATGAGACTGTAGAATTGGTTACTGGCTTCGTGTTGGGTGGTGTCATCTGCAGCCGTAAAAAGAGCTGGGCCCCTGCGGGGCGGCTGAGGCTGTGGTGATGGAGATGCAAGCTGCTGCTGGAGCATGGTTGCTGTGGTGACGGAGAGAGGTCACAAGCCTTTGCTGGAGCAGATGAGACTGTGTTGATGGAGATGAGGGTTCCTGCTGGGGCATAAGTCCTGTTGAATTGGTTCTTACTGAGCGGTGGAGTGTAGAAGTGAGGGAAGTGGTGGGGGAGGAGAGGATGTCTGCTGCGGCAGAGCATGGGATTGGGGAAGTGTCTGCTGCGGCAGAGCATGGGCTTGGGAAAGTGTCTGCTGCGGCAGAGCGTGGGCTTGGGGAACTGTCTGCTGCGGCAGAGCGTGAGCGTAGGGAAGTGTCTGCTGTAGCAGAGCATGGGCTGGAAGCACGGGCCCCTGCGGGGGCGTTCGCTACGGCAATACTGGCTTCTGGAGGAGAGGAATCTGCTGCAGTGGAGAGACAGAGGGGGGAGCAGGCTCCTGTGGGGGCAGCTGTGAAATATGGGTGCAGGCTGGCACTAGATGATTCGGGCAATCAGGGTCCGATGGGCCTCTTTGATGCTACATACACTTTCAGCGTGGAAGGGGAGAGGTTGCTCTCGAGTCTCTCCTGTAGGAAGGCCAACGCTGACCCGATCGGGCAACTCCGTGGGTTCTCCCCTCGGGAAGAACTCCAGGATTAGCAGAGATGCCAATTATAAGCGTATAAATGCCTAGTGGCGGAGGCTCTAGCCTGCAGGACGGTTTCTCTGACCGCTGGCGGCAAGCCACTCAAGGTCTCCTCCTCCCGTCCAGGGGACAGACGTGGAGATTCCAGAGGCCTGGCTTGGGGTGCCACACCGTGCCATTCCCCTGCGACAGAAGGTCCTTCGTCAGGGGAATCGGCCAGGGGGAACTGTCTTCAGAGCCACCAGGTCTGAGAACCAAGTTTGGTTGGGCCAGTAATGCGCAACTAACAGTACTTGGTGTCCCTCTTCCCTGACCTTGCACAGGACCTGGGAATCCCCAATCACCCCCACCGCTCGCCGAAGCGGTCGACCTCGCCGAAGTGGCAGTCGAACTCGCTCGGGAAGCAGACGGGGTTGTGGCTACATTCCGGAGAACATAGTCGACCGTGACCGCAACACCTTAATTGACGAGCCCTGCCATTGCATGCTGGAACCCCAACATGCAATACAGGTGTCGTGCCCGTCGGACTCTGGGATGAGTCTGTCATACCCAAGAACACAGCTGCGAGACATGCCCGAAGACAGTGCAGACTGTGAGAGGAAATTTGCTCTTTTAGAAATATCTGCGGCTCGCTGCCGAGACGCCCAGGGGAAGTCCGCTACCGAGAGGGAGAAATCCGCTGCTTCGTGTTGTCTGGAAAGGGAATTCTCAGTGAGAAGAATCGCTTGACATGTACCGTCATGCAGGTTCCGAAAAACAAAGGATGAGTGAATGGCCGACGCCACCTCCCTTGTATACCCGTATGCACGGGGCGGGGACTGGCATGCGTGTGCCATCCGCCAAAGCCCATTGCCGTTTTAAATTCCTCTAGGAGATGATAGGTTCTCAAGATCAAACCCCAGTCTGTCTCTCAACACAACGTCGAGAGACCGACTGAAGGGGAACAATATTTATAAAACAATAATTATTCAGATTTAGAATTCAAATAAGTAATCAAAACTGAATTAATTTGCCCTTTTACCAACACAATCTTATAGCAATTTGCAACTATTTTACCTTTTAAAAAAGTCCTTCAAACTTGCTTCTTTTCCACCAGTCGTATGTTTTTGCACAATTCACATCACACATATTCATACAATATGAATATATTGCTGAACGACATGAAATAGTTCCGTTCTCCCGTTAGATCAGGTTGTTTTATTCCATTTTGCTCCAGTTATAGCAACATTATCACACACAATTCTAAACATTCTGTGCTTTCTAAAGTCCCAGACACATTGACTCTTGGAGAGTTTCCTGCGTTGGCAGAGCAATTGAATCTCAGAAAAATATTGCTGGCTTTTCAGTGTATGCAAATTCTGTAGATCCCATAACGGCCTTCAATTCGCTCTCTGACCTTTAGCTCCAACAAATTTATACACCTTCCACTTCCGTGCCACGCGCCGTAATTGGCCCCTAAAATTAGAGATAAGTGTGTATGTGCGCGCTGCCCCATTTCCAGCAGAAAAAAATTCTCCGGTGGAGATAGAAAGGCAGACAGTGATTCATAAATAGGAAATTACTCCCTGCATATTTCATACAAGGTTCCTGTGCTGGTCATTTTTCCTGCATGACGTTCTGCCTGATGCCTGATGAAATATTTACTGTAACTAGAGACAATTACGAGAGAAAGAGAGAGAGACCGAGAAAGACTCTGCTCTCTTTCTGGGTCACAAACAGGAACGAGTGCCCCTACTTTAGTAAACAATCCATATTGTGAAGTTAAAAAAATGCTTTCACAGCCGGTGAGTTTTTCCTCCAGGACATTTAAGACAAGGCAGTTTCATAAGAGCGTTACAGTATACTTAACTATAAACACGTCATACTGGTAACACTGACCAAAATATTTATTTTTTTACATTTCAAATAAAAATAAATAAAAAGAATAGTATATTCTCCTTTTCAAATATATACAGTATATACAGTATATATATATATATATATATATATATATAGAAATTACTATTATTTATTACAAATAATTTGTTCTTTACTAAAAATAACATGGAGTACTTTATGGTGCTACTCTTATTGTATGAACAAGAACATGTTTATTCTCTCAGGAAACAACAACTTCTTTGTTCTCTAGATGGCATAAAAATTTGGAAGGACATGAGGGTGAGCATCCAAACAGAATAGTGATGTATAAAACATGGTTCATGTAGCTCAAGTGATAGAGCATGGTGCTGGCAACACTGAGGTTCTGGGTTCAATTCCCATTGAACACTCAAACTGGTCAAATGTACCTTCAATGCACTTTACATTGTTTTGTATAAAAGCATCAAAAGCAAAATGGACCGTTTTTCTGCCTCAGTTCACCAGGCCGCTTATAAATCCTCGGCCGTGGCTTTCAGGGCTCTTAATGTTTCATCCCTTCTCTCCACTTACCAGGCGGAAATTCTGGACGACTTGGGGCAGCAGCTGGACAAAGGATCCCCCTCGCCAGTCTTGAGGAAGGAGGTCCTTATGGTCAACAACCTCGTCCTACGTAATGCTCGTCAGGCTGTTCAAGCTAGCAATCCATGGCGCTTTCTGTGGTGGGGGAACGCGCACTTTGGCTTAACCTGTCTGGACTCCCTGACAGTGAGAAGCGGTGCATCCGCGGGTGCTCTGGTCGAGCCTGATCAGGCTCTCTTTGGTCCCGCCGTGGCTTTGATGCAGCAACGATGCAATGCCAAAAAGAAGGAAGACGAAGCTTTCAAGTTGTGCCTTCCCAGAAAAGCATCTTCACGCCAGTTACCCACTGCGCGTTTGCAGAACCCCCCATCACGGGGCGAAACCCGCATCAAAGCAAGGAGAAGCCCCTCAACAAACCCCTCCAAGGCAGAGTAACCCACCCTCTACTAAACCCTGGGCAAGAACGTCTCCTGCTGCGGCCAGGAAATCCCCCAACCCTACCCCCACCGACTCGAAACGCACGAGGCCAGCCTGATGTTCGACCGTTAGGGGCGAAGAGTCCTCGTTCGCGAGCCACAAGCTCTTCGGACTCCCTTTCGGCCCCAGAGCCCCTGTCCAAAAGAAGGAGGTTTTCTCACTCCCCTCCACAGGCAGTGGACATTGTGTGTTCTCCCCCCAAGTTCAGGGGGTCAGTTGTGAGGAAATGTGCAAAAGCTGTGTCACCACACAGCACATAAATTATTCCCCTCACCCAACCAATAGGCTTCGGCTCCGGTGTTCCCCAACACAAGAAACACACAAAACACAACAAAACAAACGGATCCGATGAATTCGTTCCAGAGAGAGCTAATCTCTCAGCACAGAGAAAACCCCGCTCTGAAGCCACGCATGTCGCCGCTAGTCTGTCTGCTAGATGGCACCATTGCATCACGATTGAGTCAACCATGCGCGCTCGAGCGTTTCAGCGCGTCCCAGGCTCTGGTGGGGACACTCACGAGTTACGAATCAGCCTGGCAGACTGTTGCGGCTCCCGAGTGGGTAATGCGAACAATTATGCAGGGTTACAGACTGCAGTTTGTAATGAAACCCCCGCTTTTCAACGGCGTTCTCTCTTCTCACACGGACCAGAGTGCCGTGCACATTCTGAAAGAGGAATCTCTTCTCTCTTAATGAAGAGAGCGATTCAGGTGGTGCCCCCCGACCTGATAAATCAGGTGTTTTACTCGTTATTTCCTGGTCCCAAAGAAGGACAGTTCTCTCCGTCACATCTTAGACCTACGAGTGTTGAACAAACATTTGAGGAAATACAATTTCAGAATGTTAACCCACGGCACACTGGCCCACGCCATAAAACAGAACGACTGGTTCACATCGGTCGATCTAAAAGATGCTTTTTTTCCACATAAGCATTTATCCACCACACAGGAAGTTTCTTTGTTTCACCTATCTAGGCCTATGTTACTAATTCACGGTCCTCCCTTTTGGGCTCTCACTCTCACTTTTTGTCTGTGTGCGGAGGCGGGCTTGGCCCCCCTGAGAATGTCAGATCTGCGGATTTTGACATACATAGACGATTGGCTCGTAGTAGTCGAGTCGAAAGTGCTCCAGGACACCTGCTGTGTGCTTACACACATCACATCTCTCGGGTTCAGGGTGAATGTGAACAAGAGCAATTTTACACCCAGTCAGACTGTGATTTTCCTGGGCTTGGAGCTGAACTCGGTCTCCATGCGAGCACGTCTCTCCCAGGAGCGTGTTCTCTCTCTAATGAGCTGTGTGTCACAGTTCAGAAAGGGGACAAGAGTGCAGTATTGCACTGGCCTCAGATTGCAGGGTCTTATGGTATGGAGTGACACAGACTTTTACGCACAGGGAACCCGTTTGGGGACGGTGATGATGTGGAAAGTTGTGATGACAGACGCGTCCTTAACAGACTGGGGTGCAACCCAGGAGGGCAGAGTGGTGAACGGTTTGTGGCCGAGCAGACTACATTTAGCACACATCAATTATTTAGAGCTCCTGACCATATGGAAAGCTCTGAATTATTTTCTGCCTCGCCTACGGGGACATCATGTGATCATACGCTGCGACAATACTACAGCGGTGGCATATATCAATCACCAGGGCGGTTTGCGTTCATCGAAACTTCACACTCTAGCTCACAAGCTTTTGGTGTGGAGCGGGCGGTTTTTCCTGTCATTGCGCGTGACTCATGTTCCAGACCTTCTATCGAGGGGGAAACCTCTCTACGGAGATTGGCGCCTACACCCTCAGATAGTGGGCATGATATGGAGGAGATTCTGACAGGCTGCCGTAGATCTATTCGCCTAGCGCAAAAACACCCATTGTCCTATGTTCTTCTCGCTAAAGGACTTGGACGTGCCCCTAGGGGTGGACGCACTGGCCCACCCATGGCCAAGATGCTGCTGTATGCTTTTCCTCCTCTGTGCCTGATAATTCTCACACTGGCCAGAGTGAGAGAGAAGTGCCTGTCTCTCCTTCTAATAGCTCCCAGATGGCTCAAAGCATCTGAAGAGTGCATGTAGAGAGATGCCTCCTGTTATCGTGACTTCAGTGATGCCTCACAGGACGATATGCTATAATTTCAGAATCTAAACGTATGTAATCACACGTATATAGCCTGTCCTCCTCCATATTTGCCGATTAATATTCATGAGGTGCAGAACTTACATTGAATGAGATCGTTGTGTGGGCGGAGCTGTCAGCCACGATGTCGCAGAAATGGAAACAGTTTCTAAAATTGAAACGGCCGTTGCTCGTTGCGCAGCGCTGAACCTCTGATTAACATGGAAAAGATACCTTTTGTCGCATCATGTTTGGTTAGGACACAGTGAGGGTGCATGTAAACGGTAGTCATTGTACAACATTTGTTTTTAAAGTCCCCGTGAAATAAAAAAATACAACTCTGATTCTCTTTTTAAAATTCATGTGCCCTCATAATCTTCAATTAAAATCTGAAAATGCACTTCCGCCCTCTAGTGGCTATCAATCTCCAATGATGTCAGTTTAATGGCTTGGGCAGGGAAACTGTTAACCCCCCCTTCAACTGTCAGTCTGCTGACAGTTCCATTTCAAAGGGCAACCCATTTTTTATACATCCAATCAATTCTCAATGGAAAACACAAGTCATGCCCATTATTTTCTCATTCAATATTCTGTTTCAATCGGAAATGCGACAGAATACGCAAGTAAAAATGATCGCAACTTCTGGTCATTTCAACTTACCATTATACGTTTTTAATTTCACCTAGTGGTTGAATTAATGTAATTTATCAAAATAAATTAAGCAATTTACACTTATTTTATCAACGTAAAAACATTAAAACAATTTTTTAAATAGTAGTATGTTTCAATGACTCGTAAAGTCAATTTGATTGTATTTAAAAACCTAAGGCAAACACAGGATGCATGCGGGATAAAAGTCCCAAGAGTGGCTTTTCCCCACGAGTGTGTTGTGTAAAGAGAATTGTTTTCCAACTGAAGTGCGAGATGCAACACTTGTTTCTTACTGTTAGTTCCAAATGTATTTCTGTTTTACATGAAACTGCACTTTCATTTAACATGACACGATTCGCCTCCTGGGCTTTGTTAGAGTAGAACGTGTCCCCTGATGAATTTGTACCTCAGAGATAAGAATGTGTACTCTGAAAAAATACATATATTCCCTAAACACGAAACTACAGTACGTATCCTAGAAATGGAACAGTCCTTCGCCAAAGGACAGTGTGTCACTGCAAGAGATGCAGTTGATCTGACAGCTGAATACGCTGCCTTACAAACGCACACATGTCCTCTGAAGAGAAGAATATGTACTGTAACAGAGTGAGTGTGAACTTTCAAGTATGTTATCTGTGTGATAAAGAAATGGGCTGGTAACCCAAAGGGTTGGAGGTTAAAATCTTGAAATGGGTGATTCATGACCTGCTGGGTAACTGAGTTCCCCTGTCACCATTACGTCCTTGATCTAGGCACTTAACCTCAAGCAGATCCATTGGGACTATCCTGCGAATAATTGTACTGTAAGTCACTTTGGAAAAGACAAATAGCTAATTAACTTAGATGTATTCCAGCAGGGCAGAATAATCTGACATCTTTTTTATTCACCAGCCCACACATTCTCTTTAAAACAAGAACGCAGTTTCAGTTCTTCATACAGAAATACAGTACCTATTCAAAAAGGTGCATCATGATGTCATAGAAGAACCACTTTGACTGAAGGGTTTGTTGAAGAACCTTAAACATCAGAATAACCCCTCTGTTTTACACAATATGGATTTATAGACAGTTTCATCTTAACAACATAAACAGAAGTTACTGTGCATGCACACCTTTTTTGACCCCAACATATCATTAATTTAATTCAATATAAATAGTTATATTGTAGATAGTGATCCATGGTATTTTTTCGATATCCAATATGACAATAATTTTCAAGTCATTTTAGCCGATAGCCGATATCAATATACTTTAAGTCTATACGTCTTTTTTGATGATGATAGAACAAAAGGTCTATCTTTCTATATAGTTTTTTCTATCATGGCATTTCCAAAAGTGGCCACTAGGGTGCTCTAAAACAATTTATTACCAAAAATTGTTAGTCTATAATAAAAAAGCAATCGTTTATTTATTTACCTGTCTCTGTTATATTTTACCTTATGTAAATATCTTTTTTGTTAAAATTTACATAGCTTGTAAAGGGAGTTTTACTGTTTGACAGCAATAAAACAGCACATAGTAATAATGTCTAATAAAACCCAATCGTTGAGAAATGATAAAAAAATCACTCGTTGTAATGGCCAATAGCGTTAGCTGTAGCTTAGCATCAGTGTAAACGACTGCTGTATTTACAGTGATGGGCGACACAGAAAAGCCTTTACACAGCAATCTGCCATAAACAATGAGCTTTTGTCCTAATAATATACATTCATAAATACCTGCTGACTGATTATGGCTCACTGATAGAGCGAATGTGGATGGACACGACAGGAGTCCAGTAGCCTAACGTCACTGTGCTATAGCATTAGCCTATAGCTGACAAACTAACAACACAGCTGTGAAATAACAAACTTATTGTGTGCTTGTAAAATATGAATCGTGTGTGCGTGGGCTCATTATATACATAAAACTGACGCATCAGATTTTATGCAGTTTTACCCGAGGAACACTGCGTTGTCTGCATACTTTGTTGGAAAACAATTATGACAGATGTTTTTTTCACAAGAAATCCAAATCCAATGTACCCAATGGGAAATATATTCACAAGTTCTCTGATTTATTACGTTTGTGGACTTAAAATGCAAAGGGATGTTATATTGAGAATGCTTGGCATGGAGGATTTAGCAGTGTGAGCTCGTCTGGATTTCTGAATGACGTGCAGTATCATAATAAAGCGCCATTATGAATGATCTGAGTTGCACTCCTCGCACAAATTATTATATTACTGCTGCTAGAGCATATATTTTATAAAACTGTGTTCGGATATCAATGCAAAATTGTATGTGATGTTTATTACAGTCATTGAACAAAAATACGTAATAAATTAAAAAGTTAAGAAAACAAAAATACGTAGCTGGCTCTTATGGTAACACAAAATGTCAGAACACTGGCTTAACCTAAAACCTTGTTTTAACACAACCCTGTGTTTATATGACAGTTCAGACGCAATAAGACCCGAAAATTAATTTTACTGCTCATGGGCTCATGCGTTATGTGACAGCTGCCCAGATAGCAAACAAACCAGCAAATCGTTGCGGCCCAAATCCGGCCTACACCTAAGCCAAAGCTATGCCACATGTCAAAAATCAAAACAAATAAAGCAGAACTGACCCAAATATAATCAACATTTCATTTCAATTCTGGCCCAGATTTATCCTAAAACCAACTCCTTTCTGTGCTCCTGTTTGACAGAATTTGTATTGAGTTTCATTATTATTATAGTGATGATTGAGTCATTAGAGATGAACATCTGCTGTTAACAAACACAATCACTGCAGAAAAGATAAACAAAAACTAAAAAAAAAAAAAGTACCCAAAGAAACACAACAACTACAACCTGAAACACAACCCAGCTAACAAAAGTTTGTTATAAGAACGTTCCTTAGAGGTTTTTCATGTGTTTGAATACGTTTTAAAAACATATTTTAATGTTTTAAGAATATTACCATCATGGTGATCAGTGTTTCCTTGAGTTGGGATCTTGACCCGTGACTATTACTTTGTTTGACTTGCTGAAACTGTGAGCTTTTAAAGTGCACTTGTTATGGTAGTACAAACGAGAACCTGAACAAATGGTGTTGGTATGGAACCATTGAAACCACTGAGATGTTGTAATTTGATTCAATGCTCGCGTTTGGATTGAGTGCTATGCTGTTGATCCTGAAAGAACAATAAAAAATCAGGCAGTTTGATTGTATTTTGTTGTCTAGAAAGATTTGTGAAAAATGTATGTTCATCAAAACACATTTTAGAATCACACAGACATCAAGAATCAGTGTATGAATCTCAGCAATGGTGAGAATCAACCAACTAATTCAGATAAACGGATCAACTGCAATGCATGCTGGGAATTATGAATGAGTTTTGTGCTATGATGTTACCCAGCATGCATTGCAACATGAAGTTTTGGTTTACTGATTGTCACCATTGTTGAGATTCATAAACTGATTCTTGATGTCTGTGTGTCTAAATTCTGCTTTTGATTAAATACTTATTTGTTTCAGTTTTCACAAATCTTTCTAGACTGCAAAATGCAATCAAACTCCCAAATGTTATTATGTTCTTTCAGGATCAGCAGCACAG
The DNA here is from genome assembly GCF_024868665.1 of Triplophysa rosa. Classification (NCBI taxonomy): domain Eukaryota; kingdom Metazoa; phylum Chordata; class Actinopteri; order Cypriniformes; family Nemacheilidae; genus Triplophysa; species Triplophysa rosa. The sequence continues at coordinate 4,108,701 of NC_079890.1, forward strand.
CAATTTATTCAAATTTAAAAATGATAGTAATCTCAATGACCACCAACCAACACCATTTGATTAGATTATCATTTGCATTAGCATAACAAATGTACTTTAAAAGCACAGAGTTACAACGAATCTAAACAGTAAATGTCAAGGGTCAAGAGCCCAACTCAAGAAAACACTGATCACCATAATGGTGACTTTTGTCAGCTGGGAACGATCTTAAAACGTTTTGAATATTTTAAAACATGAAAAACCTCTAAGGAACATTCTTATAACAAACTTTTGTTAGCTGGGGTGTGTTTCAGATTGTAGTTGTTGTGTTTCTTTGGGTACATTAAATTTTTGTAATTTTTGTTGATCTTTTCTGCAGTGAATATGTTTGTTAACAGCAGATGTTCATCACTAATGACTCAATCATCACTATAATAATAATGAAACTCAATACAAATTCTGTCAAACAGGAGCACAGAAAGGTGTTGGTTTTAGGATAAATCTGGGCCAGAATTGAAATGAAATGTTGATTATATTTGGGTCAGTTCTGCTTTATTTGTTTTGATTTTTGACATGTGGCATAGCTTTGGCATGCCTGCGGCCCAAATCTGGCAAACAGGAGCGGGCCACCCAAGGGCCATCATTCCACGTGGTATGTGGGCCAGATGAGGTGAGTAAGGTGTGGGCCGGATTTGGGCCGCAACAATTTGCTATCTGGGTGGCGTCTTCATGTCAGAGCGCGCTACACAATCAACACGTCTTTTTTTTATCGGCAAAGCATATCTACGTAATTTTCCATATCGGGCCGATGCCCATATTTAATTTATAAGCCAATACCGATAATTTTAGACAATTACTGTATATAATAATGCATCCTTAATTATAGACACTAGTCAAACGCGCGTCCGATGGAACGGTCTATATTTAGACCTGTTTCCTCTTCTTATCGGTTATGCTTATTGATGTTTCTGATATAGCTGATATAAGTATTTTTTTCCAAAGTAAAAACACTCAGTACAGTACAGATACGTGAAAATGTGAGTAAAAATATACTGGACTCCACCTCTGTATTAAAGTACGTGTTTGTTTTATTTGAAGTCATGAACTCTCCTGAACTCTCTCATCTGGAAGGGTGTTTTTCTGGACCAGTGTATGTGTATGTTTACATGTTTGAAGATAATTGTGCTCATTTCCAGAGAAACAAAGGTGAGCATGACTCTCACCTTTCCCACTTGTACCAATTAGAGTGGAATCCGCTCCGTTAAAGACGTTCCCGTCCTGCAGTGCGCTCGCATCTGTTCTTTAAAGAGCTGTTGGGAGTATTAGAACAGGTTTTAAAGCTCTCCTCTAGTGTGAAGTCTTGTTAGGGTGGCTGTGTGGTGTGAATGTGTGACTGATTGTTGTTTCTGTATGAATGCGTGAGAACGGTTCAACTAACTACCTACATTGAGTTAGACAGATGACCTTTTTCTCTTAAACAAAATGTATTTTTAAGTAACACCAATTTAAAAAAACCTTGTTAATTATTGAAATTATTAATTGTTCCACCTTGTTTTTTTTTAAACTGAATTTAATCATACACACTGGTTGAACAAAACCAAAATCATCCCAATGTTCTTAAACAATTCTCAAAGCAAATTAAAAGCGAGAGATCTTGCCTCTAGCATCCCAAATGCAATGGCTTTTGAGTAAAACATCTTTCATGCTGAGTTTCTTTGAGCATAACCTAAGCAAATGCTCTATCCTTTAGGAAAATGGTAACCTCTGAAAACCCCTAACATACCCAAAACAGCTTTAAATGCCAAGAGAACCAAATATTAAACATTTTTAAGTCTCATGCTGTTCTGATGTTGAAGAAAATCCATAAAATAACACTTTATTTCTAAATTTACTATCATCATGTACTCCCACGCAAAGCATGATGGGAACTGGGGAACCTCAGCAAAGCACTTTAATAAAACACAATTCACATAGCCTCAAAAATAGTGACAAAAATGAATGTGCATTAATTTTCAAGTAAATTTGTAAAAGTACAAAAGAAACAAAGATAAAAATATTAAGAAATTGTTTCTTTGCAGTGCAAAAGCAGTTCTAAGTAAATAAAATATGAGCTACAAAATAGCAGTTTTGATTTCATGGTACTGTATATTTAAGGGTGTAATTTACCTCAGCCATTTAGTTTAGCAAAACAAAACAGACCGTGTGGTCAGACTTCTGCTACTCGACATGTCTGAATAAAACAATATTGATATGAATTAGATGTTAGTGTCTATCAGTAAAATAATAAACGCCAGTTATTGATCAGACCCCCCCTCTAAGATCAGACTGCATGAACTGATTATAACATTCCCATCAGGTCTCCCGTTGGTGGTCATTAAACATTATAGTCAGTTAACACCTGCAGAAGTAATGAACCGGGTAAAATGATATTGTAGGCTTAACAATACATGAAGCAACACATATTTGTCCAAACACATGACTGATCTGTCAAGTTTCAGGACTGATGCATTATTTTATTTTGTTCATGTTTAACCTTAACTTTAACATCCTCCAGTTGGGTGATTCTTACGAAATCTTGGTTTCAAAGATGTCAAACCTGTTTTTAATACATCGACATCAAACGTTAGGGACAGGGAATCTAATGCTTGAATTAAAGTCCCTTCCACTTGCATCATGATACAAGGCTCATGAACAGATTTGGGATTGCTTTACTCTCTATTCATAACAAATTTCTCTTTTTTGTCTCTATAGGGGTAACTGGTTGATTATTCCCATAGAAACATTTGAAGCTGATAATGGGTCTCCTGACACAACTCCGACTGTTACTGTGGAAAAACTTTATACTGCGGAGAAGACAGAAGGTACACACACACATAACATTGAAGGAGTGTACACTCACTCACTGTAGTGAAGCACTGTAGTTACATGGACTACTTTAAATGTATGCACTTTTAGTGTACATTGGGTTGCCGTCTACGGGTCGGGGTGGGGGGATGGGGGGGGTTTGGGGGGTTGGGGGGCCGGGGGGGCTGGGTGCTGTTGGTT